>NC_033798.1:115351167-115360537 GCF_001876935.1 Asparagus officinalis | reverse complement strand
ATCGTCTCCCCATACCCTATTACAAATTTGCCATGTCCCGTACCCGTACCCGCACCCATGCAACTTAGGTCAAAAAAGAAAAAAACACACACCTGGAATCTGCATGTTTGGACTATACTTATGGACTGTGGTTTTGGTCTCTTTTTTTGGCTAAAAACAGTCAGCAGTGATGATCAGTTGCAAGCTTCCAGACTATGAAATGAGAACAGTGAGAGATTACAGGGACTCACTAGCCGAATCTATGTTTCACTGTGCTCTAAACCAGAGACTTTTCAAACTATCCCGTCGGAAAGATCCACCATATTTCTCTTGCTCGTCATCTGCTGATGCACTTGTTAAACCCGTGAAGGCTTATATTATGACTTCAAGCTGCAGAGAAGGCGGCACGGTTGATGCTCTTGAATCCATGTTGATGGAGGTGCTTTTTAAGTTTATCCGGAATGGATTGGAGATTTGCTTTATGCATGCATACTCTTGACTTCAAATTTTTCAGGTTGCTCGAGTTCGGCTTCATGGGTTTTCAGATCGTGAAATATCTATAGTGCGTGCTCTGATGATGTCAGAAATTGAATCTGCTTATTTAGAACGGGACCAAATGCAATCAACAAGTTTGCGAGATGAGTATTTGCAAGTAGGTTTTGTATTTCTCTTTCCATGTTGCTTTACAATAATCCATAGCTGCTTTCCTTCTTCGTAAGTCATGCCAATACCTACTTATTCGTTTTCTGGCTTTGTTTTATGGAAATAGATAATTTTCGATGATCCTGTGCAGTTCCATTTTCGTTCGTGCCCATACCAGTAAAAGCTTTCCCTATTACTCATGTCTCTCTTACCAACAGTTTTCATGTATAGTGCGTATTGCAAATTGTTGTTTATATGGGGCTACATAAAAAATTGTTTTGCATTTCCTGATATTTTGTTGTCTACTTTCATGAAAGCTATATTGGTTGGACTTGTGGCATTTTATATTGCAAATGCTTGTTATAGAGTTACATGAACCTATTTAATGAAATAAATATCTATTATCAATATGAATTGATATCCTATGCTGTGAGAAGAAATTCTCCCACCTTTTCTTACTGGGCAACATTCATTTGCTTAGATTTTTTAACTCTTTCACTATTTAGAATTATCATGGAAAACAATATAAATATAAAAAAAGATATACCTTATGCCACAAGTAGTTCAAAAGGCACAATTTAGGTATAGGCTCTCCTTATGATTGTCTTGCGTAGGGGTGCATTCGGTTCGGATACGGCTCGGATATGACCCTTACCATAACCATAACCACTTTCTAAAAACGGATACGGATACAGTTCGGATATTCATCGGTAAGAAAAAAGCATTACCATATCCGCATTAAACGGAAACGGATATGGTTCGGATATTAGAGAGACGGATACGGTTCGGATAGCATTAAACGGAAACGGATATGGTTCGGATATTAGAGAGACGGATACGGTTCGGATACGGATACTAAACAAATATTTGGGAAATAGATATGACTAGGATATGACAAAAAATACATATGATTTTAATAACTCGCGAAGTAAACAAGTAAGACAAGTTACCTCATAGACTTTGTTGCTATTTTGTATGACAAACCTCAGAACACCATAGCATGCCTTAAACAAAAAATAAAAAATATTGAATACCATAACTAAAATGTGATAATCACCAACTACAACTGACCTCACAAACTACAACTTACCTTAAATGAACCGTTTGATGTCCATATGAAGTCATTCTCTCTTTGATTCATAGAGCCTGTATCATTCTCATGGCAATGAAATCACAATGTTTTTGACAAAAAAACACGCAATAAAGTCATAATTCAAAAAATAATAGTCACAAATCCAGAAACAACAAGTCACAAATCCATAAATAACAAGCCACAAATCCGGAAATAAAGTCACGTACAGACTTAACATGAGCAAAGTGGCATACAATATATTAAAAACCCACAAGTTCTATAATATAGTTCCCTAAGCAAAAAAGCATGCAAACTAAGACAATTATATTCTTGAGAAGAAAATATAAACCAAAAGATGAGACCCATCAATGCAAGCATCCGAGTCAAGGACCTCCACGATGTCACCTTGAAAAAATGAAAAGAGCAATTGTCATGTTAAATATGTGAAAATTTATAAATTTCAAATCATATGCTTATGAAGTTAAATAACAAACCTATGGGTGCTTTTATAAATGTTTCAGCAATCTCCGAGTCGTTGTGATCCGAAAGCTTAACCACATCAAGAGCATCATCATTCATAATTTGCACTTTTGTAACTACAAAAAATTTATTAGAATAAAACATACAATCATTTAATGTACGATTAACCAAATATAACATAATCTATGCAAAATTTATAAATTTACCTCATTTCTCTATTTTAATCCAATCTTGTGTACATATCAACACCTCTACCGTATCCGTTGTCATTCGACTTCTATAACAATGAATCACACGCCCCCCGGTGCTAAAAGCCGACTCGGAAGCCACGGTTGATGTCGGTATACCCAAAACATCTCTTGCAACTTTTGTTAGTATATGATACCTTCCAAGACTTGATTTCCACCAATCTAATATATCAAATTTCCTCGTTGTTTCATCTTCGCATCGGACAATACTCTCTTCCATATATAAATCTAAATCCGTCTTTGTAGGCTCTTTCTCAATAGTTTCAACAAATTGTGCAAATCTAGATTTTCTTTTATCACCAACTCTTTCTACTTCCTTTGCTTGTGAGCTTGAAGCATTTTCATTATTTTTGGATTGCTTTTCATCAAGAGATGCATACTCTCTATACAACTTTTTGATGACATCTAAAATTTCAAGTGTACACCTTTCACCATCCATGCCATAAATCTCCTTAAAGTAATATTTTATTACAATCATTTTGTACCTCGGATCAACAAAAGTAGCCACCGCAAAAATCTTATTGCACATGCTCCAATATTTATCAAATTTTCTTTTCATTGCAAAAGCTATCGCCACAATTGTATCATCGTTACTTTTCAACCATTCCATTAGAAGCAATTGAATTTCACAAAATTCTTCAAATAAAAGATTGCAAGTAGGATACATACTACCGGAAAGGAGAATAGTTGCATCATAAAAGTGTTTCAAACATTTACTCAAAGTTTCAATATAATTCCATTCTTCCTCCGATGGACAATGAATGTATTTGTCGTCGCTAAGTTCAAATCTATTAAAAGCAACTTTGTACTTTAAAGCATTCATCAACATTAAATAAGTAGAATTCCATCTTGTGCAACAATCAAGTGCTAAGCATTTTTCTCCAACCACATTCACTTGCTTCGCAACATGATAAAAATTCTCTTCCATCTTCGGTGAACATGTAACATATTTAACACTAAGCCTTACTTTTTCAATAGCTTTAGTGATAATTTTAAGCCCCTCTTGAACAATAAGATTTATAATATGTGATCCATATCTCACATGAAAAAAGATTCCGTCACAAGGTAGATACTTTTTAAGACGTTCTTTCCCAATTTTAACGGCAACATCATTAGCTTTATCATTATATACCGTAATTGACAACTTTATTATCAACTTTCCAATCAAGTAAACGAGTGATTAAAACATTGCATATATCCTTCCCCATGGAGTTATGGACTTTAATGAAACCAATAATACGTTTTTGAAGTTTCCAAGATTCATCAACATAGTGAGCGGTAATGCACAAATATGCCAAATTTTGTGAAGATGATGTCCATTTATCCATTGTCAAGCTCAACTTTATGGAAGATGTGGCAAACAAATCAAATAAAGATTTCTTATATTCACCATAAACTTTCATACATAACTTTGTGATTTGTGCACGACTTGGAACCTTGTGATTTGGACGAAAAGATTGCACATATTGTAAAAAGAAGTCATGTGTGACCAAGTTAAAAGGATACTCATGGACGATGATAGCTTTTGCAAGTAAAGTTTGACTCTTCTCATTGTCAAAATGATAATTACTAAGTGCACAAGTCCCATCTTCATTTTTTATAGTAGTTTGAACCAATTGTTGACGAATATCGGGTCTCTTCTTTTTGGGGCACTTCATAATGTGATTTCTAATGTGTGTAGTCCCTCTTGAACTACGTCCATCACATTCAAACAAGCAATGTTTACATTTCGCTATCTTGATTTTTATTTCAACTTCTTTCCCATCGACAATTTTCTTTTCAACTCTATCAATTTTCTCAAAGTCTAACCATACGTTAGAAGTTAATTTCCCCCCCTTTTTCTCAGCTTTTTCCTCTGTTTTATTAGAAGACTCTTCTATTGCGGGTTCAATGGCCGGTTCAACTGTGGGTTCTTCGTTAGAAGCTTGAACTGATGGATTAGACGACATGATTCTAATACCTATTCATTGAAATTTATGAACTTAATCAAACAAAAAAATATAATGATGCAAATTACAACAAATGCTTGAACTGTGGGTTTTTCAAATCACTCAACAAATGATAGAAATTAGGGTATCAAAAAAAATTAGGGCTTAGGGTTTTGAATTATACCAAATTAAGGGCGAAGGGTTCTGTTACTGTAGGCTTCGAAGGGCGAAGGGATGCGGAGCTCGACGCGGAAGAGGAGGGGAATCTCGACGCGGAGGAGGAGCGAGAGGCTGAGCTCGACGCGGAGGAGGATGCGGAGCTCGACGCGGAGCTCGACACGGATCTCTGGAGGCGGAGCTCGACGCGGAGGAGGACGCAGAGCTCGACGCTGAGGAGGACGCAGAGCTCGACACAGATCTTTGGAGGCGGAGCCCGACGCGGAGGAGGCGGAGCCCGACGCGGAGGAGAGGAGGCGGAGCTGCAACGTGGGTTTTGGGAATTAGGGAGGCGGAGGATGGGGTTGAGATTTTGAGCAGAAGGAGCTTAGGGTTTGGGAATTGGGGAGGTTTTTTTAGTTTTAAACGGGTCGGGTTGTGGATTTTGAGTTTGACCCAACCCAATATGTGTTATAATTTATAAACCAGTGTTATATATTTAGCCCATTTCAAATATCCGGATATCCGGACCGTATCCGTAATTTCGACCCGATAACCGTATCCGGATAGAAAATCTAAACCGTAACCGTTTCCGAAATCATATCCGACCGGTTTCAATTTTTCCTTACCATATCCGCTTTCCAAACGGATACAGTTGCGGTCGGTCCGGATAAATTCGGACCAGTTTGCACCCCTCTTGCGACATATGGTAAACTATTAGCCAACTCTCCCTCCTTGGAAAAGAAATGGAAACTTAACTTTTGTTTTTTATTCCTTTTTAGACCCATGTCGACTGGCTTTTGAACCTAGATGTCTTGTTGACATCTAAATAATACTCACTCTGCTTGGTTGGTGGTGAAATGCTTATAAGTAAATTTACCTTTTGCAAATTGCTAGGATGACCACGATCAAGTCCATTTTAGTTCGAAGTCTTTACTTGATCTAATTGGTAGGGGGGCACTTCATAGAAAAGATTTTAGGAATTAAAATTTAAAATGAGTATAGGTTGGGTGTTTCAGGGTACTATGCCGAGAAAGAACCAATCTACGTCTTTTTATAATTACGAACAATATTTTTGTGATTGGTAAAAAACCTATCATCTATTGATGCCTACTTGGCTAGTCATATGTTCATTGTTGGTAAATTTGTAATGTTCTATTTGTAATTACTCAATTCTTACCTAAACTGAAAAACATTTCATAGTGTGATATTTTCTTAGGGATTTATCGCTTGTATGTAGCTGTACCTCCATATTTTTGCCATGCTTTGCTATATTCATATGATTATCTTTAATCATAGCAATTTGCTTTCCTTTAACCTGCAGCATTTTTTCCACAAGGAGCCTATTATTGGGATTGACTATGAAGCTCAACTACAAAAAACTATATTGCCTCGTAAGTAATGGCTTGCTTATTTGATTAGAACTATTCAGTATTCATTACTAATGGTCTCTCAAAAGCTTTTCTAATTAAGGTTCTTGAGCAAGTAGAGGGATTATGTGGTGCTTAATTCACTACTTGTTTTTCAATTACCACTGCATATTTAGAAGCTTGTCTTGAAGAGAATATGATTGGAGTTGCAGTCTGCATAAGAAACAGTTGCTGGTTTGCGTGTGATGTATCTTGCCTCCTTCAAGAATTAGAACACCTATAGGTCTGTGCTAGGCAAATAGTATGATTGGCCAAATTAATGGCATTGACATAGAAGCTTGTCTTGAATACATCATGAATGAGAACAGCTAACAAAATGTAGTAATTGCATGAGAGCTGTTAGACAAATAATATATCCTCTAGTTATGCATTGATGTAGATCATCTATGGTTTTTGGCTGAGTTACTTGGAAAAATGTCTCTGGTTTCTAAATTTTTCCATAGGTGAACATTAAATTCATAGAAAAATGGAAATTGAATGCCATTAAACGAGTCAATGCAAATGAACCAAATACGTTCATTTAGGAGATGTAGTGTGAAGTTACTTTTTGGAGTGAAAATTAAGTGGTGTTTTTCAATTTGACCTAACAAAAATCTTTCAATTTGACCTAACAGAAATGATTTTGGTAAGGAAAACGCCTAGTGATGGAGGCAGCATGCAGATATGGATGGGAAAGAAAAAGAGAAGAAGGGATGTAATCAAGGTTTTAAATATTGGGTATCGAGGAAATATGGGACGACCAAAATTCATATCGGATTGTGGATATCGGGGATTCGTGGTAAATATTGGGGTGCTATATTGGATGATGTGGATATCGAATATAATATCCCAAAATGTAATTTAAACATACTTAATGAAATCTAAGCATATAAAAATGTGAATAATATATGTTTAGGATCACTAATCAACCTTATAAAACAATAAAAGTCTAACTTGACATTGCAATATTTCTTCCGATTTTTTTGAGGCCAAATGTCACGTGATATATTGAGAAAATCATGATATGTCACCCGAAAGCTGCCAAAAGTGCTATATTGTTTGGCAATAGTCATATAAAAGGACATATTGACCAATGTATCAGCTAAAATATCGCCCAAAATTGTCGAAAAACGGTGAAGGATATTTAGACCATATCATTTTATGACAAGCCTTGTAAGGGATATATTGGGCCATGTCGGGGATATCTAAAACAATCAATGTAATGGAGGAAGAATAGTTGATAATGAATAGTGGAATGGCAGGAGAGGAAGGGAAGACACATAGAAAGAGAAGTTAAAAAATTGTAGCATTCAATTGCACTAATTTCTTTTACTAGTCTTACCTCTCATTTTCTCCTCATGTATCTATTATAGTGATACTAAACTAACCTAACAATTTGAGAACTTCTAAAAGCCTCCCTTTCAACATTGATAAATTCTAATCGATCCACCTTTATTTATACCAGTCAAGCCTATCCAATACCAATTGTTCTCTGTTCGGAAATTTCAGATTAAATCTTCTTGATTCTGCATCATCTTCTTTATTTTCTTTCTTTCTTTTATAAACGTAATGTTTTTTCTATCATGTTGCAGATATTTCTTCAATGGAGGTGTCCAGATTTGCTATGAAATTCTGTACAGCATGCAGCTGTGTCATAAAGATAGTTGAACCTCAAGCACGTGCTACTCTAGAAGACCTCAAAGCTGCTGTATTGAAAGTTAATGCGTTGGAGGAAGAAAGAAGTATTCCTCCTTGGGATGATGAGAATGTTCCTGAAGAAATTGTTGTCGACAAGCCAACTCCTGGGTAAGGTTTGTTTAAATGTTGTTGTGTTTCAAAAGATCTCAAAAATTAAGACTCGAATTTCATTAATTTTCATCTGTCGCTTGTTACTTTTCTGTTCAGCTATTCGCTTATATTCGTACTAGTACTGCGGTGCACGCGATGCATGCATGACACAAAATGTGGGGGGAGTGTAGTAAGCAAATTGTCAAGAAAACTGATAGTGTATTTTTGCTGATTTTTTTGGATTTTCCTAGTTTAGGGGCATTTCTGTGATTTTTTTCAAGTGTGAGGACATTCCCTTTGATATTGTCAAGTGTGGCTGCATTTTGGTTGATTTTTCTTGAGTGTGAAGGCATCTACAATTAATTTTTGGATGTTAGGGCATTTTCGGAATTCTAAAAATATGGCTCACAATGACCAAAAGAGGAGCTTTTCTTAAAATATAGTATAGATTTGACGGTATGACAATATGGCACTTTATTAATGAAATATAGTGACTTCTGCAAAAACGTTATGTAGCTAAATCTGGTCTGTTAGAAAAGCTCGTATGGTCGATCAACTGAGAAAATAAGTGTAAATATCAAAATATTATTTAGGTAGCGAGAAGATCATAAAGGTAACCTAAAGTTTTCTAAATTTTCACGTTGTTTATAAAATCACTATACTGGACGAGTATCCAGCTAAGAGAGTGGATAAATCATATTTATTTCCGGATGGCAAGGTTTTGGACAATCATGTGCCCATTATTTCAAATGCTTAAACTCTTTTTCTCAGTATGATTGATGTGCTGGGACTTTGTTGTCCATGCACGTGTGGCCATGGTTGATTTCAGATTCAAAATTGTCACATTCTGATGCCCATGTCAGCTACTTCTTAGTGTTGCATGACTATTTTATCTTAATATCTATATGTCTTCGGGTAGCCAAGTTTGTCTGTGGAGTGTGGAGGGAAGTTGCTAGCTTTGCAGAAGCGTTAAGTAGTTAGACATATTAGCATATGACAAATATGTCGTGTTACAAGATGGTGATTGTCTTTTAAGTATTTAGTGATCTGCTAGTTTCTGTATTCTGGTCAGTAGTGAAAACTAATCTCTGAAATATGCTTCAGTTTCTATTTCAGTGTCAGAGTCTCACCCTTGGATGTATGTTATTCCAACCCCTACCTTCTCTGTTTATGTATACATTATGCAAATTCATTTCGATCCATTTTACTTGTATTCATACCATCCACGAATGAAGCTACTCCAAGTTAACAATGCCTATATTCATCTTTGTTTATGACTTGTCTACTGTTTGTATCTTTCTTCTTTTTGAAGTGGTAATTGCACTATAAAAGTACTTATGTCAAATATCAGATAAGAGTTTAAAAGGGAAAATTGGATCAAAGTGGATGCGAAATAACTTCTGTACATTGTTCTCATATTGCTATTTACTACGAATGTTTTAAAGATAGCCACTTGACTGGCTTGTCCACAGAAGTCAGAATGGATGCTCGCCTACAAGTTTAAACCTATACATATAATCTCCTACCAGAATATATATTCACTGAACTACATTTAGTAGGTAGAATTTTCCATTTATTTTATATTGTATAGGGAATTGTCGACGAATTCTATTTGGGAATCCGAAAATTTAGTGGCATATCGTTATGGTGTAAGTCCTTTGAAGTATT
>NC_033798.1:115255506-115351152 GCF_001876935.1 Asparagus officinalis | reverse complement strand
ACTACATCCTGCATGTTCGCATTATTGTCATGCTAGCAGACTTGTTTAGTCTCATGACCCACAACACAGCACATGGCCGGTACTTCGTAATGATCATTTATAAACTGGCATATCACACTCGGCACTCAGGAGTGGAGCCAGGATCTGTATCTAGGTTGGGCACTAAAAAGATCAAGCTTATTTTTTAAAACGTAATATTTCATTCCATAGAAATATTGCAGCAATATTTAATGGACGAGAACAAGAACACACACGCATGCACGTGTGTGTGTGTATACACACACACATATATATATATATGTATGTATATGTGATATATATACGTATACCTATATGTGGTATGTATGTATGTATATGTGTGTGTGTACATATGGTACACACACACACACACACACACACACAGATATATATTAAATATGATCAGGCATCATATAACTTATATCTATCCATCTTGCATTATAATACCCAACCTATTTAATTAAGATGAACATTATTGCTTGAGATGTACTAAAGTTTGGGAAAAAGAGATTTAGATAAAGTGCAAATAAAATCAAAATCCTAGGTTGGATACATATTTAAATATTTGCTTGTATAGTATACTGGAGTTTTCCAAGTTGAGGTTGGCACTTGCCCAACCTTACCTCTATGTGGATCCACCCGTGGCACTCCGCAGTAATACTTAAGTTATACTGTCCCCAACATTCCTGATTCTTTCAATAACATTTTAAAATATAAAATGCTGATATTAGGTTGTTGACACGAAAACTGATATTTCCAGTTTGAAATTGGGAAAACAATCAAAACTCCTGAAACTCTTGGCATTGTTACCAAGCAAGGAAACCTGAACGTCTGAAACTGATACCAATGAAGGGTTTCCAAACATTGGTTTCCCCCCCTCTTATTTATGGTCTTGTTCTAAATATATTTTGATGTTTATGGGTATTTTTTCATCTCTTTTCTTTCTTTTGCCATATGGTTCTGATTATATTTCAATGTTCTTCAGGTTTTCTAATATTATGCTTTTGGTTTCTCAAGTAACATTTTGTTCTCCTTACCATATTTGTAATAAATCATTTATATTTGATTGTTGCAATTATTAACCATTATTTGTTGACTTTCCTAGGGGTTATTCGCCTTTTGGCACAAGACAATCTGAACTGATTTACCCTACTTTGAACATATCCAACTAATCTGGTTTTTGGATGAATATCATTGTTTTACTGGCCAAACGTTATAGTATTGTGTGCATGTAGTTTCATATTGACATGTGCAACATGTGGTTGTTCATGTAAATTTTTTGTGAACATGTGGTTGTTTCCTGCAGGGGAATTGTACAGCAGTCTGAATATCCAAGCATTGGCGCCACTGAGTTACTTCTGTCCAATGGCATGAAGATCTGCTACAAATGCACTGACTTTCTTGATGATCAGGTAGCAATTAGCAAGAACTTATTCTTGAATTTCAAGGGTACAAAAATGTCAATTGTTGCACGAACCATGAGTGCATGCCTTGATGCTTATTTTCCATAATAGTGGTAACTGTTGTTCATGAATGTAACGTTGTGGAACTTCATGACAAATAAATCTTTTTCTTTTACAAGGGTTAATTGCACTAAATTTTCATCGATTTTAACTTTAGTATCCTGAAGTTCAAATTTGCCTATTAGCCCAAAGTTTCACCCTTTTTAACTTTGACACATTCTCTTAGTTTTTGCCCAAAAAAACTGTTTCATGTTGATTCTTCCTTTCAATTCAGGAATTTTCTTTTAGTATTGTTGTCAATATTGCTAAATAGTGGTTATCTTTGCTATAGTTTAATGAATTTTGGTGTTTTTAATTGAAAGATATGAGGAGGTATTTCTTTTCAGTTTGGGGGTATATATATCCAAATATTATCACATGGTTATCATGTGAATATGTGATGCCTTTTAAACAAAATTCTAAACAGTGATGTAAAGGAAGGTAATAAAGTTGAAATTCGTGAAACTTAAGGATATGTGGGCAAATTTAAACTTTAGGCCATTAAAGTTAAAAATAAACTGAACTTTAGCATAGTAAACTGCAGTTAACCCTTTTTGTTTTTAATAAAAATGTACAAGCTGACATTGGGCTAATCTTTGTCATGACTGAATATTTAGTATCTAATTAATGTAAAGCACTATGTGTTACTTTTGTTTGTTGGAGGTCTGGTTTGCTTTTGTGTTGGTAAGTTGATCGTTTTGCGTATATTTTTGTCTTGGTGACAAGGTACTTTTTATGGAAGATGCCTCATATGTAGTTTTTGAGTCTGATCTTTAATTGAGTTTCAAATCCATCAAATCTGTTAGAGCATATTGAAAAGATAGCTACAGGGTTGCGATTTTAGACCTGGTTGCGTGTAAGTTTTGGAGCATGTTCGCATGTGCATTTATCATGACAAATAAATCTTTCGTTAGTTTTTAAGAAAATGGCAAGATTGACACACATTATTGAGAAAAAATTAATTAATCTTGCTTTTCAACTACACCAAAACTTTAATTTTCAATTGTACCCTTCTTTAGATTTTCCAATCTAATTAATCTATTGATAGCATTGTTTTAGTTTCAATACTTGTCAAGGATAGGTAGGGGGAAACCCAATAACTTAGCATTGGGCTTAACGAAATGTCATTCTTATTTATGGGGGAGAATGATGTTAAATTTCATTTAGAAGTGACTAGGGTGAATATTTCAAAAGAAAGGTGAATGCAGTATACTAGAAAATAAATCAGCTAAAGTTTCAAAAATGAAGCTTATGGACTAAACATGTCAAAAGTCTATCCCAGTATCCACTGAGGACATAAAGATAATATAACCATGATCCATACGAGGAGCCTGCGTTGTTCTTCTGTTAATCTAAAATGTAAAGTGAATGCTTCTTTGAGGATCTGACAGGTACTTATTATGGTACCAAGTATGTAAAATTCACAACATTTTGTAAGTTCAATGTTTATTATTGTCATCAGAAGCATATTTTACTGCTTTATGTGACATATAGGCATAAACCTTTTCCACTACAGTATTAAACATATACTAGATTACAAAAGATCTTGTAGATTTGTTTTTGTCTTTCCTTTTTTTCTATCTTGTTTGTGTAAGCTGATTAGCTGATTACTTAAGCATGTCGATTAGCTGATTATCTTTGTTGCCTTGCTTATATTATACTTATCCTCATAAGTAAATTAGCACTTCATATGATGAGTAAATTCAACTAAAATACCTTGATTTTAATTATTTCAACAGATCATTTTTACTGGGTTTGCATATGGTGGATTGTCAGAGTTGTCAGAAGATGAATATATGTCATGCTCAATGGGATCAACCATTGCTGGAGAAATAGGTGCATTTGGTTATAAACCCTCTGTGCTTATGGATATGCTTGCCGGTAAGAGAGCTGAAGTTAGCACGAAAATTGGGGCATACATGAGGACCTTTTCTGGTGATTGCTCGCCTTCTGATTTGGAAACTGCTTTGCAGGTTTGTACTTCAGCCTGTTGTGTTAGAAGCTTGGAACTCTGAATTCAAATTGACTCATCTTAGACTAGTTTCTTCATGATGCTTCACTGATGTACTTATATCATATTAATATTGTGGTATGGTAATCAATGTTTGTGCTTCATAGATGAAATTGACTAATTTCGTACAGATGAAAGTTTGCAGCGTAGGCATATACAAATTGATCGTGTTGTCTTTTCATGATTACATGCTGAGCCTTTGATTTTATGTTGGGCTCGACAGCAATGGGGGTTTTGGGTTGATTTTCAATGAATAAATGATTAGTATTCCTTTTTTCAATATGGACGGCGACTACTTGAGCCCCCATCCTCGGGAACGATATTGTGAGGTTGGATCTTTGGATTGAAATCTTGCGGTGCTATGCCAAAGTGGGGAAGTAAATGAATTTCTGTAGGTATCAACCCATCACAACAATGCGGTTATGGTTGGAGGATAGAAGACTTTTAGTCCCCTTCACGTATTGATTATATATTTGCTAACTTGGTCTGACTGGATTTCTTATTGCTAGAAACATTGATTTCATATATATATATATTGATTATATACTTCATACTTGTATGGAATGCCTTCATTGGCTTTGTACATTATGGTTTGTAGTATTTGCTAATGACTTTTTCTTCTGAGTCAATATGATCTCCAATCATTATGGTTTGAGTTGAATGTCCGATGATTTTAATGTTTTGCTCTGTGCTAGATACTGTGGGTTATATGAGTACGAGAAATTGAGAAGCGGGTCCAGTAAAGCTATGTGCTAAAATTCTGTTTTCTTCCTTTAGTGATCTATCTACTGGAAGTCAAAAACATGATATATATACAAGTATGAAATTTATAAAAGGGCCATTCGAGAATAGGTTGCAGGATAAACATTTTCTTTCCCTGTTCCCCTAATGTATTCCTTTGTAAAAGTCAGGGAGCTTCATCAAATAGAAACATGGGTTGTTACGTCATGTTCCATTTTTGACGTATATGCTGTCGTTTTGAATTTATCTACAATCTACATATGTCGGAATAATTAATTAATTTGACTTCCACAAATGCTAGTTTCTTCACAAAAGCTAGCTAAGTTATAGGAAACTCTTAGTTTTAGGAAACTTGCTTGCCAATTTGCATTAGACTGTTGCTATCAATGTCCTTCTTACTATGTCTTCAAGCTTCATCTGCATATTAATCTATATGTAATTTGCAATCCATGCAGCTTGTTTACCAACTATTTACCAAAAATGTTGAACCAAGGGATGAAGAAGTAAAAATTGTAATGCAAATGACAGAAGAAGCAATACGTGCTCAAGAAAGGGATCCATACACTGCATTTGCAAACCGTGTACGGGAGCTGAACTACGGGAACTCTTATTTTTTCCGGGTATGTTAAATTTATTGGTTTAGATAGCTAGTTTCTGCCAGTTCATGTGTATTTCTTATTTCTAACCATGTTTCCTGGTACAGCCAATTAGAATTGGTGACTTGAAAAAGGTGGATCCTTTAAGAGCATGCAGATATTTTAGCGACTGTTTCAAGGACCCCTCAACTTTTACTGTTGTAATAGTCGGGAATTTTGACCCAACCGTGTCACTTCCTCTAATTTTGCAATATCTGGTATGTCTTTCATCTTGAAGCCTATTTGGGTTAGATTGTTATCTTAAGTGGTTAATTGTTTGTTTCTTTGTAGGGTGGAATACCGAAGCCCTCTGAGACAGTCTTACATTTCAATCGCGATGACTTAAAAGGCTTGCCATTCAAATTTCCTGCAACCATTATCAGGTGAATTTAAAAAAAAAAATTGGAGTTTTTCTCTGGCATTTAGTGTAATCATTCTTCGTGGTAAACATGCTATAATTCTGAATTTTTGTGTTTAAACAATTGGCCTTGTGTAGAGAAGTTGTGCGTAGTCCTATGGTTGAAGCGCAGTGCTCTGTTCAGCTAGCGTTCCCTGTGATGCTTAAGAATATATCTATGGTAGGAAACTAACTCAAAGGGATGCATATACTTCAATTACACTTCAGCTAACTTGACAAGCTGTCTTGTTTTGTGACTTATCAAATGCGTAGATGGAAGAGATTCATTTCATTGGATTTTTGAGCAAACTACTGGAGACTAGAATAATGCAAATTCTTCGGTTCAAACATGGGCAGGTTCATCGCTCTTTAAGTTATTTTTGCTCATTTCATCCTCCATATTCATACTTACAACACTGTGTAGACCATCTCTTTCTATGTTTTGAATTATCTTTCTATGTTTTGAATGAACCAGATATATTCAGTGGGTGTATCTGTCTTTTTGGGTGGTAATAGACCTTCAAGGACTGGAGATGTCCGGGGTGATATAAGCGTTAATTTTTCTTGTGATCCAGATATTGCATCTAAACTGGTAAGTCTTTAATGTTTTGAAATATTATTATTGATAACAAATCTATATTCATTTCTCCAATATTTTGAATTTCTATTGATAGCAAATGCATATCCGTTTCTGCATGTTTTCGTGCATTTGATTCAAACACCCTTTAGTGTAACTTGTATTTTCGATAGGTTGATTTTGCTTTAGAAGAGATATCATATCTTCAACATAATGGACCATCAGATCAGGATGTTTCCACTATCCTTGAAATTGAGCAACGGGCCCATGAAAATGGATTGCAGGTCTGCTTTACAGTCCAATTTATATTTTTTCCCTACTGGAAGTTGAAGATCACTGTATTTTTGAGATTTGAATGTTTGTCAGGAAAACTATTACTGGTTGGACAGAATCCTGCGCAGCTATCAGTCACGCACATATTTTGGTGATGTCAGTACCTCATTTGAGGTTGGTATATTCTCATGTTCTTTTGAGTTGCATGTCATATGTTTCTTGCTTTTTTGTTGGAACGGCAACCAGACTGCTCGTTCTTGTTTGATGAAAGTATAATCTCCTTTGTTCGTTGTTGGTGGCTTAAATCTGGAGGCATATACTGATTTGCTGCTTTTTTGAGTATTAGCTTAATATTATTGATTCAGACATACAAACTTATTTTTAAATTCTTTTGATGCGAAGGATATTTCTCTCTTGATTTACATTGCAACTTCGTGTTAGTAAGCATGTTGCTGATTGTTTTCAGATTATGCTCTCCTGATTTTTTTGACATCTTTGCAGGTTCAAGATGAAGGGCGCACTAAGGTCAGAAGATCTTTGACACCATCAACAATGCAATTAGCCTTACAGAGAATTTTGCCTTCCCCATGCAAAAAACAATATACAGTGGTCATTCTCATGCCCCAGCAATCTCGCTTGAAGTTCTTGAAGTCACTGCTTATCCAAACAGCTAGTGAACATAGCAGAGATGCAAAGGTCAGATGTTGATCATTTTGATCTCTTTCTTAAAATAATTTTCCTTGTATTGCATTGTTGGTCATATATTTACTATTACATCTACTGTTTTTCCTGGCACGGCTGACTTTGATGGTGAATTTTAGACCAAGAAACCAAAAGCAGTTAGAGAAGACTGCCTTTTGTCAGCTTTGCGGGATATAGTTGAAAGAATGCCGTGGACTAATGGGAAATTTGAATTAGGACTTTGGGAATTAAAAAAAAAATCAGCAATGCACCATCTTATGGTTTAAAATTCAATGAATATTTCTGAATAACTCGGTTCTTCATAAACTACCAAAGGGAACATCATCTGGAGTATCTCATAGTTATAAGAATCTTGAAACATAAAAGGTCCTGTAATGTGGTCCTTCTACTTAAACAAAATAAAAACTGGAGGAAACCCTGTTGTGCTCTTGCTCTACCAGCGAAAAAGATATTATATGTATGAAAAACAGTAAGAATTATGAGAGAGTTTCGTTATCAGGGTGTGTGCCCCATGTTGGCGTTGGGGACTAGATAAGTATCATGTGGCACGGCTAAAATTAGTTTTGGATGGCTCATTGGTTTTTGTGCTCATGGAGGCAAAAGATTGCAGTGCCAGTTAGGGAAGTGTAATATTTTTTAGGGAAAATTGCTTATGGCCCTCAATTTCCTTATAAGTATTCCGTCTACCCCTAAGACTTTTTCAACAATCCCAAAACCCCCAAAAGCAAAGCCACAATTCTCTGAGCCCCCAAAACACAAAATCCAAGAGTTTAAAATATGTGAAGACCATAATACCCTTTCTCTCTCTTTTTTTCAGGATGTCACTGTGATGATTTGAAATGAGTTTTGGGGGGGAAATTCTAGTTCCCTCCAAAATTTTCCAACGGCGTCGACATCGGCAATGAAAATTTCCCGGCGTTAGTTCATGTGGCGAAGAAAAATGCGATCTTGAAGATGGTGATGACGAGTTGTGATGGATTCAAAGTCGCCGTTCCGATGAAAAGGCGGGAACTCCGGTGACTCCCGATGTAAATTTTTTTTACTTTTTTAACTTGTACTTGAATCCGAGTGCTATATTTTTTTGTTATTTTATATGTTGTAATTTTTTTGAAATCGATGACTTGAGATTAAAGTAGTGTAAATTTATATATTGTTATTATTTTACTGTAATGAGTTTGTTATTAAGGTTATGAGTTGATTGTGAAGGAATGTTACGTGTTGGTTTTGAAGATTACGAGTTGGTTATGAAGTTTATGAGTCGGTTGTGAAGGTTACGCGTCGGTTGTGAAGATTATGAGTTTGTTGTGAATGTTACGAGTTGTTTGTGAAGGTTACGAGTTAGTTGTGAACCTCGGTAAGGAGTTAGTTGTGAATGTTACGAGTTGGTTGTGAATGTTAACAACAATCACAATCAACGCATTGCCGAGGTTCACAACCAACTTGTAACATTCACAACCAACTCATAACCTTCACAACCAACTCCTTATCGAGGTTCACAACCAACTCGTAATCTTCACAACCAACTCCTAACCTTGACAACCGACTCGTAATCTTCACAATCAACTCCTAACCTTGACAACCGACTCCAAACCTTCACAAACAACTTGTAAACTTCACAACCATCTCGTAACCTTCAAAACCAACACATAACATTTCTTCACAACCAACTCATAACCTTAACAACAAACTCATTACAGTGAAATAACAACAACATATAAATTTATAGATTCTACTTTAATCTCAAGTCATCGATTTCAAAAAAAATTATAATAATACATAAAAAAGTATAGCACTCAGATTCAACTACAAGTTAAAAAAGGAAAAAATTACACCGGGAGTCGCCGGAGTTCCCGTCTTTTTATACGGAACGGTGATGCTGAATCCATCGCAATTCGTCATCACCGTCTTCAAAATCCCAGTTTTCTTCGCCTCATGAACGAACGCATGGAAAGTTTCCTCACTGATGTCGACGCTGTTGGAAAAATTCGGAGGGAAACCCCCCCCCCCCCCCAAACCCATTTCAAATCATCACAGTGACATCATGAAAAAAGAGAGAGAGAGAGAGAAATGATATTATGGTCTTCACATGTTTTAAACTCTTGGTCTTTGTGTTTTTGGGGCTTAGAGAATTATGGCTTTGCTTTTGGGGGTTTTGGGAGTGTTGAAAAAGTCTTGGGGTGGGCGGAATACTTGTAAGGAAATTGGGGTCCAGAAGCAATTTCCCCTATTTTTTAATACTGAACACCTTGCTGTACTTTATAATACGCCAAGATGAAGTTGTATTGCACAACTAGCCCTTCGATAATTTTCTTGCCCTTCCACCAATCCTTGATAAATCTTAGGATCAATATCTCCAGATCATAAATCCCTGGTACCATATGTTGCTTTCTCGGTATTGGCTTAAATGGGGTATGGATTTTGCCTTTGTTTATAACACCTTTTGATAAGGATAACTCATGAATGAGGTAGTTGGACACTGGAAACACGTGAGAAATTTATAGCCAGCTTGTGGCATGTTGTCAATGCTTTACGAAAGCTCTGGTAATTTTGTCACAACTGCCAGTGAGGATAGCTGCTTGTCACTTCTAGAAGTTGGAATAGACTAGACAAAGACGAAAGAAATCATGGTTCATGGATGCAAGGTTATATGCCTGAGATGGAAAAATAAATTTCTAAAAATTTTCCCCATGTTTGTAGGAGAGTATAAATGTTTGATATTGCATATCATGAGAACAGGATCTGAGATTGAGGTTAGGAAAGTGGGAGTCATCGGGCCTAGAATAAAGGGTAGATCGCTAATGGTTAACCACAAGTTTCTGAGAATTTTGAGATCCTAAATTGATGTTATTTCAGAGAGAACTGTGCAAGCTTTGCTAATACAAATTTAACGCACGAATATGAGGGATATAAAAGAAGGCTGCATTCAGTAACTATTTCGCTAAGGAATAAGAAAATTTTACATGTATCTTCTATCTCATTAAATGTCAAAAAGAAAATTTGGTCTACTGGTTTGCTAATCTAAGCCATCCTATCTTCAGACATGATATGTGTTGTTATTGGAATTTATTTACTTTTAACCTATGAGTATATCTAGACTCAAGCGGCTTTACGTGATGTTCATTCTGTCCCTTGCTGCTTATTGCATGGTTGCAGAATTGATTCTAGATGCAGTCAGTTTTAAGAGGCAAATAATAATATAAAGAATGAAAAATAAATTTAAATTTGTACTCACGCTCATGGTTTCTCGTCATGGTACTGCTCATTTGTTTGAAACATGTGCTTACCTTCTGAAATTTGTTATAAATCCAAGGTAATGAAGTTCATAAATTAAATTGCTTTGGAGTTGTTACCTTTTCCTGAGTTCATTCATATGTCGAATCTTGTCGTATGCAGATTTTGGCTGGAATGGCTGGTGCAGTGGTTGTAGCACTTAGTTTATGGAGATACTCTCGGAGTACATTGAATTCTTAAGATTGCACCTACCTGGTAGAGGTTTTCATGAAAGAGATCAAAACGGTTGCAAAAAATTGGATGAATCTTTTGATGTGATGGCACACTTTCAAGTGGGAACGGAGCCATTATTTTGAGCTCAATGATCAGGTAAAGGGAAAATGATTATCTGATTGGTATCCATCATCTTATCTGCTTATGTTATGGGTAGAGAAAGCTACCATCATTAGTCATACCGGTCATTAAATGGCCAAGTACTGTATCAGGTAATGATTGATGCAACAGGCTTGCTGTTGGGATATTGACACCACTTAGAGCAAAAGCGCTTGTAACAACATATTTTTAAAATGTAATCCCCTCTGACCTGACGGTCCTGACCCTCGAGTGTAAGTGTTATACTTTCATCAGACTGAGCTTTGATTCTTCATTTTTTCTTCTGCGGACTAATATTGTACAAATAGGCTACACAGCATAATGTTACAGAATAGATTGACAACATATGTATCTCAGCGTGCCAATCAATATTGTTGTGCTTAGGCAGGTAGATGTACCCCTCGCTCCTCGTAGTTTGAACGGTTGCAATTTTTAGACGGATGGCCTGCGCCTGAGCTTGGATTATATTCGGTTATAATAATAGGAATTCGATATTTATTTAATTGGGCTTCAGTCCTATCTTAGCTCTGGGTTTCAGCAGCAACTAAGGATAGGCTCGTAGCCTGCACAAACGGCCAGCAGTTCATACCAAAGCTGTGGTTTCTGAGAGATGCATAGCGTTTCTAGTACGCTGAACGGTTCAGTAGAAGTTTACATTCATAAAAGAAATACAGGACAGCTTCGTGCAGGGCAAGCTCCCTGCAGTTTGGGTCTATCTATAAAAAAAAAGGACTCATGCGTGCAAATTTGACTCTATGATGAAGGAAACAGTAGGTTCACACATCAATATTTTTGTAAACAAAATTGCTTTATTAATAACATTGATGATAGCGATAACGTTATTATAATTACTGTCATAGTTCAAATTTAGGTCTCCAAGCTGGTCAACATGATCCAATATGGGACGACCTACAGTAATAAATATGCACACAAGGAATACCAACCTCTGTATCAATGCACAAGTCACGAAATTAGTATCCCTTTGGAAGGCACATTTGTCACTATGAACCATACCCCACCAGATACATCCTCCCAATAAAAGGCCAAGAGTTAGCGGCACGTCAAGTATAGTGGAAGAACAGGTAGATGAGTTTTAACGCAAGCCACAGCATATGCTTTACATAAAAAGTTCCCAAATATAACTAAAGAAAGCCATAATCAGCATCGTGAAATTAATAATCAGGTCAAATTGCAATTATGCAAATGTAGCAGCATAAAGGTTTTAGGCTGAAACAAGATGAATAATAGTCTTTAGTTTGATTTTCTCAATATTCAAAAGAAATTTCAAGGTCAAGTTTATACAAATATCAGTTCTCGTTCAGTTCGGATCATTGGATCAGTCTGTTTTGCAGCAGCCAAGCCCTGATCAAATCCTTGTTTCACTTATACTCAGTTTTCACTTCTAACTAGCTTTATATACAATGGAACAAGTAAGTTCTCCATACGTACTTCATAGCAGAAACAAGTTTAGAAATGTTAGGCAGCACTATCCTTCCAAGTTGCAATACACGGCAAGAACAAAATGAGAAGGATTAAGAAGGTAATTTGAGATCTGCAAATGAAAATAACGAATTAGCTCAGCAATGATAAATCTCTCCATTAAAAAAATTCTTAAATAGAACCAATAGAAGGATAATGTCACGAAAGTAACACCACCTAAATGTAGGCAATCAAAGTCTGCTCTTTATGTAGAATTTTGGAAAAGGAATAAATTTTCAATGGGCTCATTCTGAGGTGGAGGAGAATAACTTAAAAAACAATTCTAATTATGGATAAAAGGAATGGATAATGCTGTTGGTCCTAACTTGGCTACCCAGAAAAACCATTTTCGCCAGCAGTTCTGATAAAATCAATCTTGTGATGAAATTATTGGTTAATTGCAAATAGACCCCTTGTAGTTTAATTTGTGTGAATAGACCCCCCAAGTGAATTTTTATTTTACTCTTAAGATCATCAAAAAGGTTTTGAGGCAGATAGACCCCCTATAGTTTTATTGGTGAGGATAGACCACCAGTTGCTTTTTTTTCCTTTCCTTTTTTCTTTTTTCTTTGACCTTTAAAAGGGTCAAAAAACTTCACTAGGGGGTGTATTCGCATTGGGCCAATAATACAGGGGGTCTATTCGCACAAATAGAACTAAAGAGGGGGATCTGTTCTCACTTGGGTAATACTACAGGTGTCTATTCACAATTAACCCTAAAATCTATTTCATAAGGAAACAAGGAGTGCTGGATAAGAGGCTGGTATTCTGAGCACATCAGGATACAGATACAAAACGAACTGACCTGTTTATCTCTACTCCACATGAGAAAGACTACCGCGTCCATCGTTAGGAGTCCTGAGCATAAAAACGGACATGTTAGGAATGATTACTCTCTTTGATGAAAAACAATGTTAGAGAATTCACGAACAAAGCTCTAAAATAATAGAAACGATACACGCCCACATATTGAAAATTGTGTGCCGCACAGAAGAAAAAAAGAGAGCGGAGAAAACAAGTGAACAGAAGTGAATTGATATGACCAGTTGTTGATTTAACAAATGAGACAGATTGAAAAAATCAGCTTTAGGGTGCAGAAGATGGCTTCAAATAAATCCTGGGTTCTCTCCAGGGAACATATGGTTTCGAATAAAACCGTGGTGCTCTTGAGTCTGTCTCATTTAGCGGACAACAATTTAATTAACTTAAAACATGCATGTTGTAGTCAGGGTAATGGTTTAGATTTTAAACGAACTTGATGTTCAACTGCAGCAATAAGCTGAAAAGTGAAAACACTAATGACCTGAAGCCAGCTACTTCTATAAGGTCTCCTGGCATGCATAATAATGAAACATCCAGCATTATTGAGGGGGGGGGGGGGGGCGGGGGGGGGGGGAAGGGGGGGGGTTCATAAAACGAACCTCTATAATACATACAGGCTTTGGGGAAATCTAGCTCTTAGTCTTAGATTTTTAAAACCCAACATGTCACAGGCCAGTTTCTTTTCCCACTTGCTGTTGAATTTTTAATCCTTAGCCTTCCCCCAACACACACACACACACACACAAAAACAAAAAACAAAAAAAAGGGAAAAAAGGGCACACTTAGTTGATTATGAACCAAAAGGGGGGCTTTAGAACAACATCAGAACAGGATAAAATTCCACATCCCGCTGCAGGATAATGCAGAACAACATCAGAACAGGATAAAATTCCACATCCCGCTGCAGGATAATGCAGATGGCTGCTTTGACAAGCATAGGCAATGTATACAAAGTAATTCCTGGGCCTATAGGAGAGGCATTGATTAGGCACGTCTGGGTTTTAAGACGAAGCAAAACAAAGGGATCATCTTGTCTCGTGAATACAGAACTGCCGGAGAGATTCTAATATGTTACAAATGCTAAAAGTTGCAATCCATATATTTTCTTAAAAGAGTAAAACTACAGTCTTTAATTCTGTAAAATTTCACTTGAATTTCCTAACAACTCCAAGAGGTTCACTGAGAAAATAGCAGACTACACTACTCATGAAACATAGCAACCAGGACTGCATAGTTTTGTTCTGAGCAAAGAGTTGCCAGGCAGCAGAAGATACCACTAACACAGTCCATTCAAATAAAACTTAAGTAGGGGAACTCAAATCTCTTAACCAAAGAGCTAATAATAATTTATAATATGTAGGGACTTCTCCAGACGATAATTGCATGTCTTCAGCAGCTGGACATGGTACCCCTGTGACCCTGTCCATCTATCTAATACTTCTGTATGTGAATTTTTATCACCTTAAAATGAACAATTGAAAAATGTCATTCACCCTTTCCAAGTGTGTACGCTTTCACCCATCTTACATCATGCTATATGTATGCCAACCTTTTACCTTAGACTAACTGTTTAACAAGATCAACTTATTTTAACTTCTTTGGCATTTCAATAACAACCAGCATATAGATATAATGAGTTAATATACATATTTGGGGGAGATCACATGCAACCATGTACGTGTCTAGATGTAGAAGACTTGTTGTGTCTAATTCCCTGGCTTGGAGTACAATACTCATGTTTGTGTTAACAAATCACGTATAATAGTAAGCAGTGAAGAAAATAATGAATTCCGTAGCGCAAAATAACGCATAGCGTATCGTAGAGCCACCCTGTCGCTACGTAGCATTGGAAAATAGCGCAGAAACAAAATAATGTATGCCATTTTATCCATAGCGTATGCTTTGTAACGCGTCTTCATAGCGCTCCATAGCTTAGGTTAAATTATTAAAGGGCTGAGATTGATTTTTAAAAGAATTTTAATGGCTATGATTGAGTTCTTTTTTCAAATTAATCAGAATTTGCACTGAAAAATATTAAAAATAGATCAAAGAATTACTAATTACTTTTTTTCTAATTAACCAGATTTAGAAGTAATAAAAACCAGTATTTTTCTTTCAAAAATAAAACCTTTAACTTCACTTGGATTACTATTAGATGTTTTTAGATTTATGAGGTGCTATTACCTATTAGAACTTACTGTGATAATGTGTGTGTTGGCCTTCTTGTTTTGATGATGTTTAACAAACAATTTACTTCTAATGTTGTTTGTCTAGTGTTTGTGTTTTCGTATTTATTCTAGGCAAACAACGAGTTGGAGGATGGATGGAATTGCGCATTCACGATCATATCCAATGGAAGTTGGCGGAATAGTGGAGTGAAGCCTTGCTATCAAGTTAAAGATCCAATTACAAGCTTCATCCAAGTTTACCAAGTTGAGCTACAATGAAGATCAAGATCAAGCTTGGGTAATAGTTAGTTTAGGTTTATATTATGTGTGTTAGTACTTTAAGCTCAATATTATACACACACATTTATTGGTTTCCATGTACATATATAGTTATATATATACATATATGTTTTGGTTTGATAGTTTTCAAGTTTTACTATGAAACAATTAAATATAATTAGAAAACATATTTTAGTTTCATAATTATATGCATATATATGATTTCATCAATATCAATTCTATTTAGTTTGTCCACTATCTAGTTTAGATTATTTACCCTTGTGTTGTTTATACATTCTTGCACATACATTGCCTATATCTCTTTGTTAGGATATATCTTGTTGTTCATATTGCTTATCCTAGCTCATATATATTGTTGTATTTCATACTTGCTAGGATAACTTGTTAATAAGTTTTAATTGGCATAAAATCGGATTAGATAACTTGTTAATAAGTTTTAATTGGCATAAAATCGGATTAGATTAGCATAAGACCCTAATCACCCCCTCCAGGGTCTAACAGTGTGATGTATTTTTTTTAACGACTATGCTTCTGGAATGATTGTTAAGGCATACATAATTGATTTTGTTGTGAAATTGTGATGATATATTGATTTGTGATGGTATTTTTATGATGATATGTTCGAAAACCGTGATGATTATTCATATTATTTGATTTTGAATATTATATATCAATAAAATATTTAAATAATAATAAATTATTTAACCTACATTAAGAGTTACACTATTTTGCGTTTTACGTTAACCAGATGTGAGTGTTACGCTATGCGTTATCGCTATTTCCAACATTGATAGTAAGCCTATGATTGTGACCTTAACATGTATTTTGCATTCAGACTCTTAACATGTAGTAAATTGTAAATTGTAATATACGTTATCGCTGTCTGCAACAATGAGGATACTGCCATTACTAAGAGGCAACACTGACAAAGAAATAAAAATTAAGAAAATTAGAACTTCAGTAGAGAAAAACTGTATATAAGAGACATGTAACAAGTCTTACTTGTGCTCAGATGGATTTGGCATAACCTCATATACAATCTTAGCCACTGCATCCCTCTTTAGCTGTAGAATATCATTGTTTTACAGTATAACATCATTGCTTTATGGTATAACTGACATGCTACGCACCGCAAATTATCTTGCACTGAGAAGTCAAGTTGACAATACCTGGGTAGCTTCACCACGTAAGCCAATGTAATATATCTGAGTTGTATTCCCACCAAAGTTATCAGGGAAGTGCAAAGTAAGATTACCAACGCTCTGAAATCTCGAGAATCTGATTAAAATGCAGAACTTTATAAGAACGAGAAATCACAGCAAAACCGTATAAGTTATCAGTAACATAAGCCTATTCGATAATGGAAAAGGACTCAATCATAAGAGGGTGGTCCCATAGATTCTACACAACTTATAGAACCAAGTTAAATCAACTAAACATTCACAAATTAAGTGCTTAAGCATTCAACAAAAATGAGTCTGTTGGCAGGGCCAATTACACATAACTAATAAGAGTGTCAATCACATAACAGGACATAATAAGTGCAAGAAATGTGTAATTTGATACTCCTACGATGAAAACGTTGAATATGTCACATACCTGGTTTGATATTCTAATACGCCCTGCAAATTCTCTGCCAATTCCCACTCCTTGAAGCACAAACAGATGTTTCAAATAAATAAAAGACACTGACAAATTTAAAGCCACTAAATGACATTGTTACCTGACAAATTTAAAGCCACTAAATGACATTGTTACCTGAACAGGCTGCATATTTTGGGCATCAGAGAAATCAATGCCTTCTCGGTTAATAAATCTGCATAGTTATCCAAGTAATGTTAAAACAATATTCTCAATAGCCTTAGCAAAAAAAAGGCAGATTAGAGTATGTCATTGCCATCTCAATTACTGAAGCAGCAGAATTCTCGAAGTAATTTTAAAGAAGATTATTAATATACATGTTTGAATTAAAGTACTACTCAGATTTGACATGCAATGCATTTAGAAAATGTGTATTGAGATAAAGAATAACAAAAGATGGTAACTCTCATGAAGACGACAACTTAGAAGTCATGTAATGGAGCTTTTTTCAATTTTTTTTAATGATGTTGTTGATTAATATGAAACAATATCATTTTGAAATATCTCAAAAGTCTGATGAGTAAATGAAATTGAAACCAATACTACACTATTATAGTAGATCAAATGAAGAGTATTGTTAAATTATAGTGTAACTTCTTAAAGGATTACATTTCCAGGTTTAGTATGGTGATTGGAGGTAATAGGATTAACTAGAATAGGGGTCCATAAATTAATTCTCTTTTAATGCTTGCAATGCACATAGCCATACTCACACTCACACGCACACAAGCAGGGTAATAGAGCACCTGCATGGACAAGACTGAGAGGAGTTGGATAATCGGCAATTAGAGTGATCTTACAAACTAGAATGGGTTTAGGGTAATCATGCTAAGGGCTAAATAGGGTACTTGAGCATGGTTCTCTATTCTGTTTGATGATACTCCATTTTTCACTAGAAAGGAAGTAATCAAAGGTGCAACCCTCTTTAATTGTCAGGCACAAGATGCTAAGCCCTATGGTCGACAGTTGAAGGTAACAAAAACAATTATATGATAGGCAAAGTCCAATATGCATGCAGAAATATCATAGCATTTTAATGGTTTAAAATTAGTTACATAATAAGATTTAGGACATTGAAGCGATGGGTGGTTCTTAATAGTGCAAATAACACGTATATTGAGGATAAAAACAATTAGAAGATACATATTAAAAAAAACTACAAATCAGATGTGTTATGTTTGGTCTGACAATTGGTATCGATTGGCTAGAGAAAAAATGGAACATAAAAAGCAAGCAAACATGAAATAATGAGGCACAAACTGGAAAGGACAAAGTGTATGCTCTCATTTCACAAGCCCATCTCTAAACGAGTAAAAGTTTGATATGGGCATAAAGAGCAAAGTAACCATGAATTATGAGGCATAAACTGCAACGGTAACATACGCTCTCATTTTAGAAGGGCTAGTTCCCCCTGCACCACCAACAACGGAAATGCTCTTGATCTTGACATCCGATGTGAACCTGTCAACCAAAACGATAATAAGCATGTGAATATAGCTTCATCGCAACCTTTTTCGAACAATTAATCCACAAATGTATGGAATAGAATATCGAGTGCAATCTAGACATGCTAAAGTTGAGCATTTGCCTTAGACAGAAATATTATCTAATTACGCGTATTGGAAAGATATGGTTAACAAGGCTACAGCTATGTATTGAATATAAAAAAGACTAGCAAGTACACACTATAACAAAGGCAAGTTTCCATTGTTAGGAAAGTTCTTGGATCAACCACATACCAACCCAAGTATAACTGAATTACGTGCAGATTATCTTCAACTGTGTATGTATAAGACTTCATTAGTAATTACAAATTATGTATGTTGAAGCTCATGTCAGACATCTCAATGCAAAAATGAATGGTTCCTTCACACTTAAGTGTGTATCCATGATTCCATTTATAAATATATATATATATATATATATATATATATATTTATATACAAAGATGAAGAGAAAATGGATTATGAGATGTATAAATTTATAACCATAAACTTTCAGTGCAAACACATAACAACAGGTCCTCTATTCGATGCCAAAAACCAAGATGATACAATGTATAAAAAGCATATAAGCAGGAAAAAGAAACACTTTTCTGAACGATGATCAGTAGAGGAAAACACATGTAACCCATGTAAAATATGAAATGGTACATATCAGCTCATCATATCACCAAGTGGATGATCTAGTCAGGAATCTGACAGAAAAAAATAGATTTATATCCTATTCTTCATCATTGCTGATGTCTCATATACTCTTCAACATCCCAATCAAAATTAGTTAAAATGCCAAACATGTTGTTCTATTATGACTAGAGATCTATATGGATTTTCTTTCAGCTCACAGACATTAGAATTAGACGGAAAAGTTTGTTCATACGCTGAATATAGTTTGTTCATGTACTCGCAATTTACTTCAACTTCTCAATGGGACACATCAGGCTGGGTCTGTTCAGTTGGTATTTGGCAGAGTTTGATATTTACAGACACTTCTTGCAATTCAGTCCAGTGCATGTTGATGACAGGGAGCCCACTTTATTGTTTGCCATCTACGGGAGTAATACGTGTGGTAAAATAAGAGTTTAGCATTATCCAGAGAAAAGAGTGCATAAAGATGGAAATAGTTGTCATAGCGCTTTTCACGAGTCTCACCAGCAATTTCTGAGAGGAGCAAACAGGCTCCTTAATATTGAGATAGTGGGAAGACAAGCAATCAATCAATTGCTAAGTTTCTTTGCAAACTAACCCATATCCATAAAGGCAGGAACATGAACTGAATTAATATTCCAATCATAGATTTACCTAGTGCATTTTCACTGCAGTAGTACTAAATATTTTCCGCTTAAGTAACCTTTCAAAATTTATCTTCCTCTCCTAAATATTTCCTGCTTCAGTAACCTTTCAAAATTTATCTTCCTCTACTCTACCAGCGTATGAAACGCCACAGATTTCACCCATGTATCCAACTTTGACGAGAACACTTGGACAAGTGCCCAATTGTTTAGCTTCACCGGAGACCATAATTGTAAGTACAAGAGAATACAGATTATTTGTAGTGTTCCACATGTGAATAGTCTTGTATGCTGATTGTATTTTGTGATACAGGTAACTAAAACACCTCATATAAATATTAAAAAATTAGCAAAATAGCATTAGATGAACGAATAAAGATTTAGAGATTCATTTTGATAAGACGTGTTATAGCAACTACTTACGGAATGAAAACAAGTAACTCAGGATCATCTTCATTGCTCTCCAAGAAACCCTGATATATTGAAAACAGTGCTAACATAAGTATTCTTGAGTCAGGTGGCTACTATCTCGTAAGTCAAATAGTAAGTAAGATTCCATGTAGATAAACTTTTTGAGATACTTTTTTGGCACTATTTATCATTTGGCACTATTTATCAGGAAATGTTGCTCTAACAAGAAGAGGAAGTTCAAGGAAGAACTAGAATTTTTTGCGCATTTGAATTATCAAAGTTTATTTATGAAATAACTATAACTATATCTTTTAATGGAACACAAGATGACCCCAATATAGAATTGAGGGTTGACTACCATTTGGGGGATAAAATAACAGTGATGACGAATTGGATGGTAATTTTTAAAATAACTATGATTTGGAGAATATGTTCTGGAAAATGCCATATTCATTTCATGTTGTTATTGATACAAATTCATGATAAAAGTATGAAAAAGTGATTGCAAACCACATTGTTCAATACTTTGTAACTTCATTTCTGTTCTTCATGGTGATTAGAGTGCTTGAGAAGCAAACTCAAAATGATTTTCTCATTAAAGAGTGATATTAAAACTTTAAATCTCGAATACTTTTTTATTTATAAATTTTCAAATAATCAAAATGGAATAAGAGTGTTCATATTCTGTTGAACTTTTCAAAATGACAAAATAACACTTTTCACGATACGGAATTACGGATGTGTTTGAATAACACATTGTTCAATACTTCATGACTTCATCTTCATCCTTCCTCATAGTAAGATGCTTGAGAAGCAAACTCAAAATGGTGGATATTTAAAATTTAAAAAATCTCAAATACTTTGTTGCCATATTAATTTTTCAAACAATCAAAATGGGCTAAGAGTGTTGATATTCAGTATATGCCATGAGCTAGATTGAACTCAGATTCCCACGAATTTCGAGCCTAAGATATCAAGATAGGCCTGGCGTTCCTAACAAGCATTCAAGGAGGATTTTGCTATCGTAAACATAACGGAAAATGTAGCCTAGGGAAAATGTAGCCTAGAATTGGAGGTGAAATTTTATAGGATAGAAAATATCAGAAAGCATAAGAAAACTGCATAGAAAACTGATATTTCTAATAGTCAGGAAAAAGTACCCTAGAGTAAGATATTTCCTTTTCTAGTTTCTACTTTACTACATTTCACTCTGTGCAGCTAAAGGCTATCTATTACACAGCTTTCAAGATCAAGTGCAATCCAGAACAAGAATAACTAAATGTCGTTTTAACTGTATAAAGTAGTTATTTTATAAATTTTAACAGCATAGGAAAGGGGGGGGGGGCAAAACAGGCAATATACCTCTGAATTAATCAATCGATGCTCCCATGCTTTAAAAACTGACTTTACGCTTCCTGCAACTGATTCATTCAAAGCCTTAACCTAACACAATGAAAAAACAATGTAGTGGTCATGCAAAAGAAATACCTATTGTAAATAAGAAAATAACTAATCTACTGGTCATGCAAGAAGAGCATGTCTTTAGGGGAGGGTTAAAATAGACCAATCGCCTAAAAACACAAAGCATATGCTTAAAGCTCGCCTCCTAAACTAAGGAGAATTTCGTATAGGAATTCTATTTTAAGTACATTGTAAAATCAAAATTCAAAGGAGATGGTAAAGAGTGCAAAAATAGACACTATATACATCAATAGCTTGAAACTGATTGTCTGCATCTTAACGTTTCTCTGAAGTTAAATTCATAGATGGTAAGGTAGGTAAATTTAGAACAAGGTAATACAAAATACAGGTCTATGACATACCCTGCAGATTATAATGTGCTTGCGAAGGCTTCATAGAAAAGAACAAAGGAAAGAACAAAATGGTCAGGGATACAAATCATGCTAAACACCACCTGAAGAAAGAACAAGTTCTAAAACATGCACTTCATGCATCAATTAACAAATTTCAATTATGAATACAAGGACATTTATACTGAACTAAAATTGTTAATGCTTTTCAAACCGTAAGCTCATTGTTCATCAATAAATATTTGAAAGGGTTTCATCGTGGATAAACCCCCTGTACTTTCGTCAAATTGAACCTACTAATCCTGTAGTTTTATTGTTGCAGATAGACGTCCTGACTGAAATTATTTGACCCTTTTGAGGCTGGTCTATCTGCAGCAATAGAACTACATAAGTCGTAAGCTCAATTTGGCGATATTACAGTGGGTCTATGCACAACTAACCCTATTTAAAAATCAACTGCTTCTAGATGATGTATATCATTATTAAAGCAATTATCTGAAGCGAAAGTTGGCATTTACAAACGAAATGTTACTTGTAGGCATATAAAATTGCTTATAGGTCCCCTAGCATAGCTCGGCACAAACCGACGAGCCAACGAGGCGACGAGATCGACGAATCGCACGGAAGCGACGGAATGAATCCATCCGCGTGCAGAATTAAGCTAATGAGTTGAGGAATCAACGAGTCATCCAACCGAGAGCGGACTCGGACGAATCACGATCGAATCAAGATCAGTTTCGGACTCGAACTCAGAAGCGGATTTACTGCCAAATCAGGAATCCGACTTACTGCCAAATCAGGAATCAAATCAGAGTCTGGATCAACCGAATCACGGACAGAACCAAAGGCGGAAAACACCAAAACCACCACCTAGAGGGGCTCGGCCGAAGCCGAGCCAACTTCAGGTGGCTCGGCCCAAGCCGAGCCACCTCAAGGTGGCTCGGCCAAGGCCGAGCCACCGTGCCTATAAATAGGCTAGGCCTTGGTTCATTTGGGGGGTTGGAAATTTTGGAGAGGCGAAGCCCTGCTGGATTGGAGACTCAGAACTTAACAAGATTCAAACTTTAGGACTTCAAGGACTTGCTCATCCAGATCTGGTGCTCGGCGACCGTCAACGCCAAATAAGGCAGGTATTCGAGAGGACCAGATCTCAGATCTACGCGTACGAACTCCGGATCTAGGCTTGGTCTTAGATCCCGAGACTTGAGCGATTGTTTCCTTGGTGAATCAATCCCTCCCGGCTATTATTTCCTTCGTGGAATAATACCCGTCGTACTGCGTAGATCCGACCGGATCTAGATCGCGCGGTGGTCCACGGCAAACAACCCCGGCGCAGGCAAAGAACCCACAAAGCGAGCGACCGCAAAACAGGAGCTCGTGATTCGTTCGACAAACAAGGAAACAAAGTTGTAATTTTTCATTTCTTTTTATTTGATTTTCGTTGTAACCGGATCTTATAAAAAGACCGGATCTTTGTAATCGATAAACTATTACAAGAGTGTACAATGGAATCAATGATGAAAGCTACAATTTTTCTCGCGAACACTTTCTGCAACTTTCTACGGGCTTCTTCGGCTTGAGCCCACGCCTGCGCTGATAGTGCGCGGTGTTTGCGGATGCGTTCTTCCAGCGTCGAACGATTCCGTTTGACACGGACCCATTCCATTGGAAAAAGAAGCCCTCAAGGGCTCGAAACTCAGTGCCCATGTGCCAAGCTCATTCGGGTAGTACTGTCTCAATGCAACTGCATCAAGGGAGTCCCCGAGAGAATTTCAGTGTTCGAAAGGCTCGGCACCGAAACGCCAAAACCAAGGCATAGGCGCTTCCGGCAAAGAAGAACAGTGGTTAAGGATGGAGAATTTCCGAAGGTCACCGCCAACATGACCAGCAAAGAGACATCGACACAGATTGATCTCAAATCGTTTCTGGAAGCGTCCCGGCGTGTAACCCGTCTGCAGTCCGGAGCCATCGCACGAGGAACTTATGGTAGGGTTCGGATAAGATTGCCTTCGGAAGATGAAGAATCGGATTCCTGCTCTGCTGTCGCATCGGACAATACAGTGTCCAGCGAAGGACAACCCCGCGAGTCATTCATGATAGGCGCGGAAGAAATGGCCAAAATGCTTGAAGACGCTTTGGCTAAGCAGAAAGAAAGTTTTAAATTCGAGATGGAGACGGCCATGCAGCAGATGAGAGAGATGCATGAACAGCAAATCCAAGCATTCAGGAACCAACAAGGTGAACCAAGCCACCGTAACCAGGTTGCTCAGGAAAAGGAGCACGCGGATGGGGATGAAGCTCACAATGCCAATAACCCTCCCATCAATGCAGGGGGTGGTAGTGAGGATGCCAACGGGGATACAAGTGAAGACTTGAAGATCAAAAGCCTCGAGAGTAAAATCAATACGTTGCTGTCTGCTCAAGAGGTAAAGAAAACGGGCATTCCTTGTCCATACCCGAGGGAATGGGAATCAATCCCCTATCCGGCGAAGTTTAGTCTAATCAACTTCACGCCGTTCGATGGAAGGGGTTCCCCCACCCAGCATTTGATTTATTTCAAATCGCACCTGGGTGCTATCTCTGGGAACGAGCCTCTGATGGTGCGGTCATTCGTCGGCACTCTTCGCGGAGCTGCCTTCGATTGGTATCGTCGCCTCAAGCCAGGAAGCGTGAACAGCTGGGATGACATGGAGACGAAGTTCCTTGCAAATTTCTTCGACGACGACACCGAGATCTCTATCGGATCGTTGCTCGACGAGAAACAAAAAGACGGGGAGTTAGTCGACACCTTCGTCAAAAGGTTCCGGAACAAGGCGATGAATTGCCGGGACCCGATCACCGAGGAATTCATTCTCCAGACTTGCCACAACAACCTCGCATTGGACGTATTGGAGGCAATGGGGACAGCACCGTCTGACACTTGGAAGGATCTGAAGGTGCGCGGTGAACAAGCCGAACGCTTCCTTAAAAGGAAGAAGGCCGAAAGGAACCAACCGACGGTTAATCTGCTGGACTCAAACTTCGCTTCCCGTGGTAAGGGCAAAGCACCTGCAGCTGCTGGTGGTGCTAATCAAGCGTCACAACAGCAATCCCGAAGGCAGCAGAAGACTTCGGGTCCGAGACTCCAGAGAGAGTATTCCTTCAAGGACGAAGACGTTCCAACCATCTTCGAATCGCTCCTCGAAGGCAACAAGATCAAGCTACCACCTATCACGAATCAGGAGGAAGCTGATAACACTACGGACCCAAAGTACTGTGCATACCACAGAAGGGTTGTTCATCCCACCAAGGATTGCTTTGCTCTCAGGAATAGCATTCAGACCTTGGTCGAAGCCGGCGTTATAACGCTAAGGTAAGCCAAATAAAAACGGCAAAACTCCGACCGGTATAAGAGTATAAACTGCTTCCTGACACTCCAAAGAGTATACGAGTATAAACTGTTTCTCAATCCTCCGACCGGTATAAGAGGTTAAACTACTCCCTGATACTCCAATAGGTATATGAGTCTAAACTGTTTCCCCACTTTTGACGGGAAGTTCCTGGAGAATATTAAGCTAATATTCTTAAGGATAACCCGGTTAGTTAACTGATAATAATGTCCGAACCAGTTCCGCAGAGGAAACTGGGGGTGGACGATTTATGTAACGGGAAGTTCCCAAAACCACAGCAATGTAATGAATAAGGACTCCCATTCAAGTTCTCACTGTGTCTGTGCACTCAACACTCTCTCTGTTAGAGTCTGGACGTAAAGTTCCTGATTGGTCAAACCTTCTTACAGTTAGGACCACAGTCAAAATCCCCTCTCGATTCTCCCAATGAACGAGAGGTCCACAAATCAAGCGATCAAACCTTCCTACAGTTAGGATCGTCTTAAACCTTCCATTCGGTCAAACCTATCTACAGTTAGGACCAAAACCGAAATCCCCTCTCGATTCCTCCAATGAACGAGAGGTCCACTTTCAAATCGAGTGATCAAACCTTCCTACAGTTAGGGTCACCTCAAACCTCCCACTTGGTCAAACCTTCCTACAGTTAGGACCAAAACCACGATTCATTCTCGATAAACGAGAAATTCATCTTTAGTTCGATAATCAAACCTTCCGACAGTTAGGGTTATCCGAATCTTTTTGATTCTCGGAGTGGAGATCCCACTCTTAGTTTCACCTTTCCGGATTCTGGGGGTGGAGATCCCACCTCGAGTCTCCTTTCCTTCTTTGTTCGGGGAATAGAATATAAAATTCTTCCTTCCCCATACCAATCCTTTTCGAAGAATTCAGGATTCATCCTAGGAAGTTTATCCCGAATCCTAAGCAGGGATAAGTCTGCGCCTAACACGTGCTTCCGGTTTAGTCTTTTTCCGTAGAAAAAGACACCAGAGTTCGATTCTGGGGTATTCTATCCTGAAACCTAAGCAAGGATAAGTCTGCGCCTGACACGCGCTGCCGGTCAGTTCTTAACCGTTTAAAAAGAACACCCGTTCACATATTCAACATTGTGACAGGTTGTTATTAATAACACCAAAATCCATGCCTTACACGCATGGGGAATTTCATCCTGAATCCTAAGAAAGGATATGCCGACGCCTAACACGCGTCGCCGGTTTAGTCTTTCCCCGTAGAAAAAGACACCAGAGTTCGATTCTGGGGTATTCTATCCTGAAACCTAAGCAAGGATAAGTCTGCGCCTGACACGCGCTGCCGGTCAGTTCTTAACCGTTTAAAAAGAACACCCGTTCACATATTCAACATTGTGACAGGTTGTTATTAATAACACCAAAATCCATGCCTTACACGCATGGGGAATTTCATCCTGAATCCTAAGAAAGGATATGCCGACGCCTAACACGCGTCGCCGGTTTAGTCTTTCCCCGTAGAAAAAGACACCAGAGTTCGATTCTGGGGTATTCTATCCTGAAACCTAAGCAAGGATAAGTCTGCGCCTGACACGCGCTGCCGGTCAGTTCTTAACCGTTTAAAAAGAACACCCGTTCACATATTCAACATTGTGACAGGTTGTTATTAATAACACCAAAATCCATGCCTTACACGCATGGGGAATGTCATCCTGAATCCTAAGAAAGGATATGTCGACACCTAACACGTGTCGCCGGTTTAGTCTTTTACCGATTGAAAAAGACACCAGAGTTCGATTCTGGGGTATCTCATCCCGAAGCCTAAGTAGGGATAAGTCAACGTCTAATACACGTTGCCGGGTAGCCTATTCCCGTAACAATGGCGAAGCCTATGTATTCAACATCATAGCACAAAGTCTAAGAGAATTCACTCTCTTAGCACAACGTTACATGCGGAACGGATTTCGTCAATCCGCATGCTAGCCCGACTCAAACGGTAGTCGGTAAAGGCTAATCAAATCCGTTAAAGGCTTGGGGTTAGCCAAAAATCCTAAAGTCAACGCCTAACACGCGTCGCCGGGTAGTCTATTCCCGTGAGAAAGACGAAGTCTACGTATTCGAAGTCGTAGCATCAAGTCTAAGGGAGTTCATTCCTTTAGCACAACGTCACATGCGGAACGGACTTAAGACAATCCGCATGTAAGCCCGATTCAAACGGTAATCGGTAAAAGCATGTCAAATCCGTTGAAGGCTGAGGATTTGCCAAAAATCCTAAGTCAACGTCTGATACACGTTGCTGTTTAGTCTTTTCACAGGAGAAAGACGAAGTCTACGTATTCAATATCGTAGCACTAAAAGGGTTAACTCTTTTAGCTTAACGTCACATGCGGAACGGACTTGAACAATCCGCATGCTAGCCCGACTCAAACGGTAGTCGGTAAAGGCTTATCAAACCCGTTAATGGCTGAGGGTTTGCCAAAAATCCTATAAATACGAAAGTCACTGACGCATCAGCTTCTTTAGTTGGTCTCGTGACCTGGGCAACATACGACGTTCAAAACCCTAAGGTCTACGCCAGACAACGCGTAACCCTAGGTCAATGCCAGTCAACGCGTTGCAAGCAAAAAATTCAACGTACGACGTCCAAAACCCTAAGGTCAACGCCGGACAACGCGTAACCCTAGGTCAACGCCAGTCAATGCGTTGTGAGCAAAAATTCAACGTACGACGTTCGAAACCCTAGGGTCAACGCCGGTCAACGCGTAACCCTAGGTCAACGCCAGTCAATGCGTTGCGATCAAAAAATCAACGTACGACGTTCAAAACCCTAGGTCAACGCCGGACAACGCGTAACCCTAGGTCAACGCCTATCAATGCGTTGCAATGAAAGAACTAACACTCCGAAGAGTATATGAGTATAAACTGCTCCTCAATCCTCCAACAGTGCATGAGGTTAAACTGCTTCTTAATACTCCAATAAGGTATACGAGTATAAACTATTCCCTATTGTTGGTTGAGAAGTTCCTGGAGAATATTTTCATTCTTAAGGATAACTCAACAACACTACGCCGGACAACGCGTCGCAAATAAAGACTCAACGCCGACAGTCGAGGGCCAGTTCTGTGTTCAACCAGCAAGCACGAGCTAAAAATCAGAAAACCAGGAATTGACTTCAAGTTCGAATTTCCGACAACGGTCAGACAATAAATGCAGCACCGGAACTCTTGCAGACATTCGACAAAGCACCGAATAGCCTGGAAGATTGAAGGAATCAAGAACGGAAGTCATTCCAAGGTCCCATTACACCGACTGAAGGTGGGGACAATCATATCCAAAGTATTCCAGACTCTTCTATAAAAGAACGAGACTGAAATACTTTGGAGGGGGTATCTGTAGGCATATAAAATTGCTTATAGGTCCCTTAGCACAGCTCGGCACAAACCGACGAACCAACGAGGCGACGAGATCGACGAATCGCACGCAAGCCACGGAATACATCCGTTCGCATTCGGAATCGGCCAAGAGTCAACGAGTGATCCAACCAAGGACAAACTCGGACGAATCACGATCGAATCAAGATCAGTTTCGGACTCGAACTCAGAAGCGGATTTACTGCCTAATCAGGATCCAGATTTACTGCCAAATCAGGAATCGGATTTACTGCCTAATCAGGATCCAGATTTACTGCCAAATCAGGAATCAGATTTACTGCCTAATCAGGATCCAGATTTACTGCCAAATCAGGAATCAGATTTACTGCCAAATCGGGATCTAAATCAACCGAATCACGAGACCGGAAAAATCGGCAAAAACCACAACACCCAGAGGTGGCCGACAGTTGTCATTTCGCGGCCACCCCAAGGTGGCCGACAGTTGTCATTTCGCGGGCACAGTAAAGGGAGCCTATAAATAGGCCCCCTTGGTTCATTTGTTGAGGGGTTGGAAAATTTGGAGAGGCGAAGCCCTGCTGGATTGGAGACTCGGAACTTAACAAGATTCAAACTTTAGGACTTCAAGGACTTGCTCATCCAGATCTGGTGCTCGGCGACCGTCAACGCCAAATAAGGTAGGTGTTCGAGAGGATCAGATCTCAGATCTACGCGGGCATACTCCGGATCTAAGCTTGGTCTTAGATCCCGAGACTTGAGCGATTGTTTCCTTGGTGAATCAATCCCTCCCGGCTATTATTTCCTTCGTGGAATAATACCCGTCGTACTGCGTAGATCCGATCGGATCTAGATCGCGCGGTGGTCCACGGCAAACAACCCTGGCGCAGGCAAAGAACCCACAAAGCGAGCGACCGCAAAACAGGAGCTCGTGATTCGTTCGACACAAAAGGAAACAAATTGTAATCTTTGTTTATTTTTCTTTGATTTTCGTTGTAACCGGATCTTATAAAAAGACCGGATCTTTTGTAACTCAAAAAGTTGTAACTCAAGATGACAATGGAATCAATAACAAAGAAAGCAACGAATTTTCCCGCGAACATTACTTACGTGCATAATATTTTGCCCATTGCTAAAAAAACATTTTATTATATAAAATCACCAAGAGGGCCAATTGGGTGTTATACTGGAAAAGCCCGAGATCAAGCGGTAAAGCTGTACTAGAGTCCACCATACAAAACACTTTACCACTATAACAACATCAGGGCTTTTTGATTAATCATAGAAACTTCCAAGTTCCAACTCAACAGCAGATTCACAGAAATCCACAATAGTAATCATAATTTCATGAATAAAAATGTCAGAGCTAGCATCGAATTATTTGCTAGAATATCACCATTTTAATCAAAACAATATCCAAAAAAAAGCGAAACAAGATTAGGGAGTGAGAGATTAAACCCTAGGGAGGTTGATGTGCTGATAAAGGGACCAATCCGACGAGCAATTGTGATCCTCGCAGCTGTGATCGTGAAGGCACGCCATTATCTTCCTCCTCTCTCACGCGAATCTTTGATTTCTCTATTCCTCTCGAGGGTTATAAAAGGGAAGGGGGCTTTAGTGACCTTTTGGATGACTTGCTGCTTTTGCTCTTGGGTGACGCTGAAGGTGCGGTGAGCCGCGGAGGAGAATAAGAAAAGAGAGGCGTACGGCGGTTTCGTTCTAGATGGTTCAGGATCTCGGGTGGTTACTAGTCAGTGACTGTGGCCTACATTATCCAACGCGTGCGCTGCTTTTTTTTTGGTTTGATTTGACCGTTCATGGTCTCTTTCACATTGTTTTCCTAACTTCTATCTTCTCAATTTCTCGCACAAATTAGAAGGAGATTAATATAGTTTAGCTAATTTGCTCAAGAATTAACCACAGTACGGTGGAAAGCGACGGAATTTGAGGGGTGTTATGAAAGCAATTTAAGATAATTAACCTTCTAATATGGAACACGTTATGCAACTGGTCAAATTGGATTATAATCCATGATAAGTAGAAGGCAAATATATTTTTCATGATTTCATAAGCTCATATATCTCATTTAATAACTCATCACCGGCCTCATGGTTACTTATCCATTTTGACAATAATCTATACTATCATACAATGAACATAATGGGGGTATTAAAAGTTGGATGAGTGGAGGATATTTTCCTCATTTCTATTGTGATTTAGAGGGTAAAATGATAATTTTATGAGAGACATTTTTTCCCTTCATTTCTTTTCATTATTCTTTCTAGAAGACTCCAAATAATGACATGTGAATAGAATTTAAACTCGTATAATTAAGATTGTAAGTTTTCATGGGAAATATTTATTTTCTTTTCTTTCCTTTTCATTTTGCCTTTCTTATTTCCGGAACATTATAAATCATGAAATGATAACACACACATAATGGAATTGCAATATCTCTAATTTCTTTTTTTTCAATCGTTTGCTTTAATTATATTATCCTCAATTAGGAAATTACTCAACAAAATTGTGAACAAAATTGTGTTAAGTATATATTTAATTGCTAAAATAACTATTTAAGATGCATTTTCTATGTAGAGGTCCATAATAAAATTGCATAAACTAAATCATCATCAAACTAATACATGAAATATAAGACTAATCACATAACTTAATATTGCACGTGCATCGCACATGCCAATGCGCAAGTTATATATTATAATTCATCCATTTATCAACTATTTTATATTAAAAACATATTATAACCCGTCAAATTCACCAAACACTCTAAATTATAATTCACTTGCGTTATAATTCATAATTATAAGGAAAAATTATACCTAGTGCACTTTTAAAAAAAACTCATGTGTTGCCCCCCCACCCCAAAAAAAAAAACTTTTCTCTATGTGCTTTCCCCTCGACCCCCTTTCTCATGTGAAAATCTCTCTTTATGTCGTCATCATGACAAAGAGGGAAGATAACTTTTCTTTATCCTCAAACTACCCTCAACCTCAACTACACATCTCTTTTTTTCCTCATGAACTCATAAAAATATATTTCCTTCTTCTCCTCCTTCTCCCCAATATCTCTTTCGCCACACCTTTTCTCATTGTTTTTTTCTTCTTTTTCTTCTTATTATTTTGTTATTCTTATCTTTTATACCACCACGCCAACTTTTCCGTTATTTTCTTCTTTTTTCAACCATCACTCCTCATTCTTCTTCTATAATCGTTGTGACATCATTCAAAAGCATGTTGTTTTTAGCTTAAACAGGCCATCTGAAGTTAGCACTTAGCTGTTGAAGTTAGCATCTAACAGTTAAAGTTAACACGCAATATTTATACTTAACAAATTAGCTTAAAAAGAAACATGTAAATTTTACAATTAACATGTAATGTGCAAAATAAACTAATAATTAAGTTTTTTCACTGTCAAACCTGTCGTAATTGTATTTTCTCTTTCATCTACCATCTCTTTCTCTTCTTCTTCTACAAATCTGTCACGCCCATTAGCTTAGATGGCCTTTTTGTGTTAACTTTACCTAACTATAAATTAAGTATCAACTTTAAAAACTATAAAGATTTTAACACTTGAAATTTAAAGTTAACACTCAATATTAATCAAAACTAGCATTCAAATAATAAAATTCACACTAAAAATCCGTCTTAATCAAGAAGACCATATTTGAAGAATACGACGGCCATTATGAAAGAATAAAGAATAAATATGATTGAGGTAAGAGGAAAATGATGGAGGAGATTCTATGACGACGAAAAAGATTAATTGTTATTTATTTTTGTCAACTACAAAGCTCACCTCTTAACTAAAAAACTTAAGTGTTAAGTTTTAACACTATGTGTTAAGTTTAACTATTAGCTATTAAGTTTTACTGATAGGTGTTAACTTTATTTGTTGAGTGTTAACTTCGGCAAGATTTAGGAGATGCCTCGTTTAAGCAAAGTTAACACATTTGAAAGATGTTGCAGCTATTGTGGCACAGAATGGAAGGTACGAGAGGGGAGTAAGGTGGAGATGAGATGAACGAGGAGATAAAAGGAAGGCATAGATGAAAGTGGAGGAAGGACAATGAAGATGAAGATGGGACAGAGAAGATAGAGGGTGGAAGGAGAAGAAAATTTAGTGCAGAAGGAATGACAACTGAGTTGAAATGGAGGAGAGAGAAGAACGAAGTCGGTATGGAGAAGAGTGTATGGAGAAGAGAGAATGAGGGAGGAGGTAAGATGGAAGAGAGAGAAGGGATGGGAAAGAATGGATGAAAAACGTTGACATGAGAATGAATGAGGAAAAGAAGAAGAAGATAAAGAGTATTTTAAGAGATAAGAAAGACAAGATGGAAAAATGAGCCTAAACACGTTTAAGTTTGGTCAATGAGCCAGATCAATTCTTAATCTGAAGCCTAGACATAATTTTTCCTAATTATAATCCACTTAGGGGCTGTTTGGTTGGCTTTTTTTGTTTGGGTTTCCCTGCCAAAACTGACAAAAGCTGTCAGTTTTGACAGCTTTACTTGTAAAAACGCCTATTTTGGGGCGTTTTTGCAAGTGAAGCTGCCAAAACTGATAACGTTTGTCAGTTTTGACAGGAAAAAAGGGCAAAAATTGCCAACCAAACAACCCCTTAAAGTTACAATCTATTTGTGAATTATAACACGAGGGAGTTATGATCTAAAGTTCCCAAGCATTCTCATAGAACTATATGCAATTTTAAGAAGATTTCGGTGGCGTATGAGCATCTCCAACAGCTTTCTCATTTTATTGGTATTCTCACTTTTGGAGAATTTTGGTTTTTTTTTTGGTTCAACAGATTCTCCATCTCATTCCCCAAAATAGGGATGAATGAGAAAAAAAGGGGAGTCTTCCCCAAATCTGGGGCATTCTTCAAATATTTGAGAAGAGCTTTGTCATAAATGCAGCACGTTCTTCAAAACGGGTTGGAGGAGAAAATAAATATAAAATAAAATCTGTAATTACAGAAAAAGACATGGGGGCAATTCAATGCATAAGAGCATCCCAAAATAGGGATGTATAATATTTTTATTATTGTAATAAATACAAGATTCTTCAAAATGGGGAAGCTGTTAGAGTTGAAACAAAAATAATTTGAAGAATATGATTTTTGCTTCCCCATTTTGGAGAAATTTTTGGGGAAACTGTTGGAGATGCTCTAATCAATAAATTTGTGTGTAATTAAAGAAGATTCGGGGTCCAGTACAGTAAAACCCTTAAATAGTAACATTTCTAGGTTGCGGATCCGTTCAAGTTTACAGCGGGTGAACTTCGTTAACCCGATCCACCTACAGCCCTAGTTCCTAGCATTCGACTTTCGCTCTATATACATACACCACCGTCGCTTTCGTTACCCTCGCGTCTCTCAATGGAGGGAACCGAGGGGAGCTTATTAGATGCAATTTACGAAGACGACGAAACCCTAGAAAACGGCGGCGATGACGCGGCGGACCTCGTCCAACGAACCCTAACCCTAGCGCGGGAAAGAGGAAGAAAAAGAAGAAGAGGAGGAGGAGAAGCGGCTCAGCTCCCAATATTACCGACATCAATCGGTAAAATTTAATCTCTATTTACGTTGCAATCTATTTTGGCGTTTTTCTATGTTGAATTGATGGGAATTTTTGGTTGTAATTTCTAAGTTATTGTAAGTATTTGTGACATTTAAAGAAGTGCTTGAGAGAGCTCACTGATTGTAGAGAATTTTCGAAAACATTGCATTTTCTGGCCCAATTGGGTATGAAAGAATTCAATACTCATGCTAGGGTTAGTGATCAATTCTTCACATATTCACTGATTAAGTTCACTAAATTTCATGGATAATTATTACCATCGGAATTATCTGCTAAGCCTCTGCTGAGCGGCTAAGCCTTGCTCATTTGGCAACAAATTGGAACTATGAGAAAGAAATATCATGCCAAAGAGAATAGAACAAAGTTATAAAATAAAAATCGTGGGTAATTACATAAATTCCCTCATGTAAACCTTCACTAGCGCTTATCACCCCTTAATTGTTTTATTAGCACTTAAAATCCCTGGGTTGGTATATTTAGACGAATAAATTGCAGACACCTCCGCAGTCCCATGAATTTAGGGGTGTTAAGTGCTAATAAAATAGTTGAGGGGTGATAAAGTATTTTGAAGATATGGACGAGGGGGTTATTTGCGAGTTACCCTGAAATTGCTCTACCATCTGGTTCCACTCAGCAAATGAAATAAGTGTAGTAATAACCTTCAATTCTGTCAGAAGTGACTTTATTTTTGCTGAAAGCAAGTTTATTTCAAGGTACAATAAAACCTGTGTGCTTCCTTGAGAAGATTAAATGCTCATCGTTATTTATCAGAACCATTTTTTAATGAATGATTCAGTTTTGTTATTACATTTTTTTGTTATTTAACGTGTACTTCCGATCTCCAACTTCTTTCAGCTTCCTTTCTTTTGAAGCCCGTGTTGGGGTTAGACTTAGACTCTAGTGTGGGTTTAGGCATCTGATTCCACTTATCTAATGGTTTTCACGAAGACTGGTCAGTTACTGAAAATAGATGTTGTACAATATGTTTTACTTGAGAGTTATTTCACCTGCTACTAGTTCATTCAGTGGCATTGACCTTTTGTGATTTTCGTATTCTTCAGGTTCGTTATAGATACATGCAAGCGATTAAAGGAGAGGAAGTCATACTTAGTTTGGAATGCTATAGGTTGTCTTGGTGTGTCTGCCTTTAGTGATCTTGTGAAAGAGGTATCCTTTTATGTGAAATAACAATTTTTATTTTCATGTATCTTTATGCACTTCATATCAATGTTCTTTTTTTACTTTGGCTTCTGAGGTAATATGCTACTTTGAGGGGTATTTGCTTTTTTGTTTGAGTATATAAAAGCCTTAACCTTTTGGAGAAGATTATCAATACTGTATCAGAATTTGGGAGTAATTTCCTGGGTTTGAACTTCAAACTAGATGTTCATCTCCCAGTTTCCACCCAGTGTATTCCACAAGAAAGTCGTGTGATATGTAGCTTCTGCCTATATGAGCCAGAGGCACTAAAGTTGGCTTTCTATAAATTCATGGGCAGGAGGTTAGGAATCATGAACAACTTTCAATCAAATATTATTAATTTATAATATATGTTCTTGCCTTACTGAATGAATACATGTCTATAATGGCCTAGAAGCACTTGACCTTTGGATTTTTATTTTGAAATAAACTCCTGTTTAACTATGATTGTCACACATGGCTTGGATTTAAATGATGAGTGAGGAATTTTTACCTTCGACCATGGTTGAATCGTTTGCTTATTATATAATAAAATAAAATAACTTTTCTTAGTTTCGTTGTTAACTCTCTGTTTATACTCGGGAGCAGTGAATTTGACATATATTTAGCTTAAGAAACCTTTACATCTTTTAATTTCTTGCGGGAAGATACACTTCAAAGCAAATATGAAATCCTCTCCTTCTACATGATAAAAAGGGCAGTCAAGTAACTGCCTAAGAGTTACTAATACCTTGAATTGACAAAAAGTGAGCCTTATCTGGTTCCATGGAGATGCTAATGCTATCATAGACATTGGACCAATTTGATCGCGTTTATTACCTCCCTGTATGTAGAACTCCAAAACTTTCTTTTTGTAACTTTTCTCATTGTTGTGTTATACTAGTGAGTTAGAGCTCTCACAATGATTGTGAACAATTTGGGCGACTGCCTCTGCCCTTAAGTTCACTTTTTTGAGTTTCACCTGTGATTTTGTTGTTTGCTTTGGCTATTCCCTTTCATTACTCACCTGCACCAGCTGCTGAATAAAATCAAAAGAGAACAATGTCTTGCCTGGGATCATGGTACTCAAGAAGCCTAAGTATTTGATTTCTATTCATGTGTTGATGGGGTTCATATTTGACCTTTAAACTTCCACGTAATTTCACATCATCCATCAACTTGATCAAGAATCTCCAAGGATAACTGCCTTCTTATTCCTGACAGTTATGCATCAATTAGCTAACCTCCTTGTAATGATTAGTTGTTCATAGTTGGAGCCCTTGCTTTTCATCGCTATAAACTTGAGGCTGGACAAGCCAAATTATCTTCTTATCTGGCTATGTTGTCCCATAAGAATGCATCTAACCCTTTGTGTAGAAAGAGCAACTTTACCTCTCTGTAAGAGGTGTAAAAGGAAGAAACAATATGATCATCACTTGATTTGAGCAACATGTATCTCAATCCTAGCCATGAATATTTTTCGACTCGGATGTTTTTTGTAAAAGTCCACGGATTCATCCATGTGATGACATCAAACTCAAGAGTTTATTTGTTCAGTGCGAAGTTCGCTCTATTTTTGAAAAAATTTACGAAAATTCTACTATTTGACCTATACTTTATGGCGGTTTTGATATTAATACGATCTTGGAAATATTTGAAGATGGAAGAACATGATGAGTGGAAAATAAATAAATACATAATAAAATCAATGAAAGATAATAAAATACTTTACATCTATAGTTTTTCACTTCAACACCATCTGCTTGGGGTATGATATTTATAATACATCGGAGCTTGTTATTTTACATTTGCCTTTCACGCATTAAACTTAACGCTCAAAGTACAACCTAGAAGACATATCACGCAAAGAATGTGACATGTTACACTAACCCATGTGTTCTGAAAATCAATTTCATTATTTCATAACTTAGAAAAAGTTTGGCTTTTCCTTTATGCATGTAGTTTTGATCTGCTTGGTGGTCTATTTCCAATTTCTATATGCTTTTTCAAGTAAGTATGTATTTATGTGTGTACCTTTCAAATTCTTCACATGTGCAAAAATGTAGCTTAGAATATCATTTTTTCCAATTAGCTCTCCGCGTCATCTGTATTTCAAAATTTTATCTTCTCCGTACTGTTTGAGAATAAAAATGTGGAATATTCCTTTCTTTTGTATATATGACTAGTTTACACTTTACACTTACCCCTTATTCGCTCCCTCCCTCAAGGTCAAGAAGCTTGCACTGTATCTATTCCTCTATACAAATGAGAGAACCCAAGAATCACTATTCATGATACAGTAAATGCTACAGTAGCATTTACTGTAGCACTAAAACTGTAGTAAAAATGAAACTGGATACTGTCTGCAGCACACGGGAAAACTGTAGCAGAGATGAGATACTGTAGTAATTCAAAAAATCCAAGAAAATTGTAGCAGTTAAAACCGGGGTTACTGTAGTGGGGAAAAAATATGCCGTGCTTTGCACGGTGTTCACACTAGTACAATGAAATGTTAAAATCTGAATGAAATCAAGCCACATAGTTGTTATCCTCATACTATCTGCATATAGACGCTCTGGCCTTAATGAGAGGGCTGACAGTAATCAAAGCAATGAAGAAGACTTAGTGCGGAGCTGAGATTTAGCATTAAAGGCGCATGATTAACCTTGGTTGATCTGGATATCTTACCGAGGCTTATAATCTGACCATACAGAAATGGGAATGAAGTTTGTTTCATGGTGGGTTCTTCTAAGAGTGATTGTGCCTACAAAATTGTTGAGCACAGAGAGATTTTTGCTGGGATTTATTAAAACCATCTCCGAATTCTCCATTAAAATCAATTGAAAGAAAGAATTACGCCTATGGGAGAAAGTTGGGATTTTGCCAGAGTGTTAGGTAAGTTCGATGATGGCTTCTGAAGAACATCGATGACAAGATGGTTGGGGTTGGAAGTGATGGTTTCATTGTTCAGTGCAATGAAACCCTGGGCGTTTCTAGGCGTCGGACTTGGTGCCTAGCGCTTAGTCGCCTAGACAGACGTCTAAGCGGTTTCTGGGCGTTTTTTTATTTTTTATTTTTTTAATTGTGATACTTGAAGATAAATATATATACTCAATCAAAGATGCATAAATACTAAAATACCAACATTATTAACTAAATTGCTTAGGTTACCAATTACAATAGCTTTTTGTATGTTTATACTTCTCAACTCAAATTATAAGTTCATCTCAACAGTGCAAAACTCATTCTCAACTCGAATTACAAGTTACTGTTAAGTTTAAGTTAACAATAAACTTAAACTTAAGCTTATTGTTTACTTAAACTTAAGTTTACCATCAACAAAAAACTTAATATTAACTTAAACTTAAGTTTATTGTTAGCTTAAACTTAAGTTTAACTTAAACTTAAACTTAAACTTAAACTTAAGTTTACTGTTAACTTACACTTCTTAAGTTTATGTTATTGTTGTTAACTAACTTAAATAGATATTTAAAAAGTACTATTTACCTTGTTAATAGTTACATAAATCGGGGGAGCTCGGTAATATTACAGAAGGTGCTAGGCAGACTAGGCGTTTGAGCGAACACCTAACGCCTAGACCCCTAGGCATACGTCTATGCAGCGCCTAGGCGTTTGACTATTTTTAAATTATTTAATTATAATAATTGATAAAAATATGTATTAAATTCATATAAATTTTTAAAAAAAGATAGCAACCTTAGTTCCACAATAAATCATGCATACTTAGATACTAAATAGCCAAAACAATAATTAACAAGGCTAGAGCCTAAGATGTTTTCTTTTTTTATTTTTAATTACAATAATTGATAGTGAATGTCAATGTTATATAAAGCTTAGATATCAGACTGGTGTCTAGGCGGATTTCTTTCTTCATTTAAGTGGTGGTCGATTAAGGTTTTGCTGAAGGTCGGAGGAGGTAGTGGATGTGTTCATATTTAGAGGTTAATGGAGTTTGGAGGACGTGTAGGCTACAACACATAAAATCACAACCAAGACATATAGGGTGTAATCCACATAAGCAGACAATGCTCTCCTAAACGCTTGTAAAATCTAGGTGGGCAGCCTAAATACCGCCTAGGCGTTAGGCGCTAGTTAGGCGGCCTAGGTACCACCTAGGCCTAGGCGTACGCCTAAGCGCACTAGGCGGAGGTTTTTTAAAACAGTGGTTCAGTGCAAGAGAAGATGGAGGGAGCATTGAAGGGAGAAACAGATTGGTGGATAAAGGGGTCTTATGGGTATTTTTTAATCTAGCAACTCTACCATTCAAAATCAAATGAGACTTATCAGGAGGGAAACCTCCTCATGATCGGTAGAATTTTTCTGTTCATGGTAGATTTAAGTACATATTAATGCTCTTCAAAATTTCCTGTAATTACCCTCATGTGGATATGCACAATGGACAAGTTTGGTGATAGGCTTATGTTCTATAAATTTGGTTTATGGGTTCTGCACTATACAGCATGGAACTTTTTCCATTCCGAAGCCTTTTGCTCATCAGTCCTATATCATTTTGGAACTCGCGTTGAATTGAAATAACTTGGAACCTGAAGGTATTTGCTTTGCTCTTAATGCACTTTGACACTCTATGCTTAATTTTGTATTTGAAAACCACTGAGAATAGATAAACTCGTTTTAAGGGAAAAGAAGCCTGCAAACATTTTTTCTGACTTGCTGATTTTTCCAGCAGGTCTTTACATGATTAACAAATGACCAACATGGTATGCAGTATTTTTAGTCATAAACTTCTTATACCATGTTGCGTTTAAATGTTTATTATCTATTTATTTCAAAGTACTTTCCAGTCGTGGATAATTAGAATTTGAGGGTGAAGAATAAAAAGGAGAACTTATCAAGTGTCTTCAATATACAGTAACTGCATGCTATTTGATAGAAGTTACACATCCCTTTTTGGTCGTTTGACTGCTTAAGAAGAACTCACATATTGCATCTGTTATTTTTCATTTGTTAATTTAGCGGTTAAAAGTAGATGGTCCTAGATTTGTGCAGTCCTTTTCATGTGGATCAGGGGCTTAGATTGAAAGATCTATTAGGGTTTAATTTGTCTCTATTGTAAGAGTTCGTTTTTTAGTTACAGCATCTATTCAGCATCAGTAAATTCCAGTTCCTTATTTGTTTCCCAAAAATTTCCTCAACAAAAAGTTGTTTCCATATAGGTGGATGCCATTCAGAGATGTGGAGGACAGAAGACTGCTGATGAAAGTCGCTTCCGCACTGGTGGCGGCATTCTATGGAATATCTTGAAAACACGTGAGCCAAAGGCATACAAGGAAATAATGGCAAAGGGGAGAGAGTTTGAGGTATGCATTAGGGTGTTCCTTGTGTTTCAATGCATTTATGTCTGATTTGCATGTCATTCACAATTCACTAGGTAATAAGTCCCACCTAGTCTGTCTCTAATCTAGTGATAAATGTTCCATCATAAAACTTTTCTGATCTTATTGGAAAATAATAGTTATTGTCTGCATATATATTAATTGCTCAATGATGTTAGGTGTTTTAGTTTTTTACTTTTCCATAAAGTTTTGTTTTTCAACCTTAAAGTAAATCCTGTTTTTGTTCTTTTTTTTGTTTTAAGGATGTCATTCTAGGCCGTTTATTCCTTGTTCAATATCTTACTAAGTCAAAGCCTAGCTAAATAAAGCTATTCATTTTATATGCCTGTATATTGTCTTGATTGTTCTCCATTCCTTGTTTCCCACAATAGAACTTCTGAATCAACCTGATTCTTTCTAGATTAGCTAAAAATTGATTTATCTTTCAAATATCTGGCTTACCTGTTTGTTTCCACCCTCTTTATTTCTCAGTAATTGCGACTGTAGATAGCATAGGCCTCCTTTGTCAAGAGAGGTTTAAATGTAGGTCGTATCACCATTAACTCCAGATTATTTTTATGCGGTTGGCTGGAGTTACCTGGAATTAGGCCTCAGCTCAGCTTAACTCCAGTTGCGCCAGCATCTGAGTTTTACTGACAAATTGCAGAATGAATTCAGATGGTATTGTTGGTTAAATAAGTTTGAGAAACCAATTCAATAAAGGAGATAAATCTGAATGCATCAAAGAGGGAGGGCTAGGATATTTATTTTGATCTTTTGTCAAAGAATGTGCTTTAAGAACTTGTTACAGGAAGTGAATCTTTCATATGAGGGGGGAAAATTTCTTTTGAGGCGGTTAAGGGCAGATTAGTTGCTGCACTTCTGTTGCAATGTATGAAAGAGAAATATTCATCTCAAGCGGGACAATACTTTCGTCTTTCAGGAATTTAATACAGACATGTGGACGGGAAAGGGAACTTACAAAACCTTGTCACCCCCGCGGCTTAATATCATGCCGCATCGCTGCGAGTATGTGACTAGGCTAGCAAGCATATGCAATAAGGCAAACTCCACCCAAAAACATATACTTAAGTTCATAAAGACCTCTACACCATCTCATATGCAGAAACATATATCACAATATATCGACATCAAGCGGAAGCAAAAGTACTGAATAGACTAATATCACAAGTCCCATATACATAAGATGTTCAGAATACATAAAAGTTTGAAATATGGCACTACGGCCTCAAATACATAATTCAAAGATAAACATGTCTAACAACATATATCCCACAAGACCTTGGCTTTGCAGCTGGTTATGCAAAAGCAGGGTAGTTAGCGAGTTGTTTAGCAAGTGTGTAAAATGAAGGAGGTTGTGTGCACATGTAATGTCTATTATTGATGCATGGCTAGTGAAGAACAAGAATGTCATATATATGGTAACATCTTATAATGCAGATGTCTAAGAAAACATGCAGATGAAAACAGATAACAAGATAAACACACAAATAAAATTTTTCTGGATACACCACTGTATCGCAGGTTATATCATCATGTCCAAAGTGCACCTAGCCCTCATGTGTGATGTAGAGGTAGTGTGTGATTAACTAACTAATATCATCTTTTAACATGTCTTATTTGGGAAAGTCCTGGATAAATAGTGTGTGTTGTATGTCCACCGAAACTTGTTCTTGGCTCATGCTTGTTCTTGGTTTCTCCTCCAATCATATGATATGATGAGCTCAACCACAACCAAGAATCACACACTCTAACAAGTTTCCATTTCCCCCGTAATTACCCATGTGATTTTTTAATTAGTGGCTATTCGTTATATGTTATGCACTAGACCCAAGCGACTTGAACCATAGAAAACATCCACCCCAATCTTGTGGGTGTCCTGTTTCTGGTGTAGAAAACATCCATCATGTGGGTGCCCTCTACGTCTGAGTTTCCAACGTTACGAGTCCATGCCGAAGAATTTCAAACATAAGTCATTAATGGCTGATACTTTGTGTTCGAAAGGATCACACATTAGATAAATCGGAGAAGTAGATAGCCTCCTGGTTCTTGAGAGTGGTGGAGGAACATGAGCCCCCACTCACCGAAAGCTTGTATCCCAAACTGTCCTTGTACTAGATTGTGTCATAAGACGCTACAATGTAGTAACGGGTTGGTGTCACAAAGGACATACCTAACACTTGCTAAACATTTCATCGTCATCATGTATAGTCTAATATCATGGTGCCTATCATGCAAACCTCTAGGGCCAAGTCTCATGTATATCATTCACACATCGCAGTCATATCACGTTTTCCTAGCATAAACATGCATTGGTTTCGGTGATAGCCTCCTGGTTCTTGAGAGTGGTGGAGGAACATGAGCCCCCACTCACCGAAAGCTTGTATCCCAAACTGTCCTTGTACTAGATTGTGTCATAAGACGCTACAATGTAGTATCGGGTTGGTGTCACAAAGGACACACCTAACACTTGCTAAACATTTCATCGTCATCATGTATAGTCTAATATCATGGTGCCTATCATGCAAACCTCTAGGGCCAAGTCTCATGTATATCATTCAAACACATCGCAGTCATATCACGTTTTCCTAGCATAAACATGCATCGGTTTCGGTGTATTCTAGGTCTTGCATATAACATCATGAATCATGTAATGGAGACACATATTCTATAAGTGGTAACATGAAAATTTAATCATATTCAATTTGGAAAAAAGGTAGGACCCATGTCTTAGTTTTCATAGATGATACATTTGAGCAATGTTTTGAGTGATTTGGAGATCTATTTGGTAGAGAATGTTGCTGTGATGCTTCTGAATGATTATGAGATTCGGAATAGAGTGATTCTTGAATCGAAAGGAAGCTTGAAACCGTGCAACGGTAGCTCTAGGAATGATGGTTTATTTTGAGTAGAAATGGTTCTAAATGGCCTCTATTATGCATTTAGAACTTGGGTAATTGATAGATTTGTGTTTCGGATCGAAACAAACGTTTTAAAAATAAAAATCCGTTGAACCCACGACTGGGTTCTAAATGGACCCTTTTCTTTTCTTTTTAATTTATTTCTTTCCCTTCTTGCTCATATAGTATAATCACACATTAATACATGAACGGTAGATAGTAATAGGTCAATTATAGACAAACTCAACTCCCTGCTTATTCCTCGGTAAATTCACAAATATTTTATTCATTATGTACGACGTTCGAGTTGTGGGTATTTGATTCTTGATTTGCAACTTGATACCATCTCACATAGCAATAGAGATTGGGAAAGGTAACACTTTTTGGTTAAGGTAGATAGTTACGTAAGCATAGTTATGCATTAGCCACTTGGTGAATGCTGGTCCCTTGTTTTCTGTTGGTGATCATTTGGCTCTGTTTAATTTTGAATATGTATCAATAATAAGCAATTCTGATGATTAATTTCACATCTTCACAGAAACAACTTTTGCAGCCGAAGAAAAGGCAAAAGACAAACACGAACGAAGAAGCAGTCTCGCCAAATACCAGTGCTCCTGATCAGGCAACAGAGGAAGAAGTATTCAATGGTTCTGAGCGCATTTCTGAGGTACAAAGTGCACCTGAACTGCCTGATTCCATCAAAGGGCGGGTATCAGTGCATGATAGGGTGAGAGTACCGGTCTCCTATGATGACTTGTTTGAAGAGGGTGAGATACATGAATGAATTTTATCCTTTGAAATCAATGTTTTGAGCTGCCAAAATATTGGTGTCAAGCAATCATTGGTCCAGATGAAAGTTCTTTTTTGAGAGCGATGTAAAAAAAAAATCGACTGTCTTATGTATAGATGGTTTTGTCATACCCTGAAGTTGAGTTTTATTATTAGACTGCAAGAAAGGAGAATGAATTGAGTTTTTTACCCCTTTCTATATTTGCTTATTTCCCTCCTGTAGGATGCAAAAAATTCACATTTGACTTATTTATTAAGACGATTTTAAAAATCTGTCAACTTTGTCAATGTTCTTTAATGGCTATCATGAAACATTCGGTTTACATCATTATTGCAAATCTGCCTAGGTTTTTGAATTTTATGATTCTTTAACATGATGTGTTAAAGTTACACCGAAGAATTATGAGAAGTTTGTTTTTGGAAATTTATAGTGATCTTTGGAAATTTGGCTTTTATTACTAGCAATACTATAATCAAATAGAAGCTGGTTGGTTGCTTTTCTTTTTAAATAATGTTATTGATAGACAAAAAACAAAGCCATAACTATACATTAGAGCACTAAAAAAAACAACATAATAAATCAGTCTTGAGCCTTTTCATTTTGTAGTTGCCTCTGAATGAATGCTGGGTGGTCCTCAATCCAAACATATAATCCGTGGACTTCCGTAATATGGCAAGCCAATATATGAGCAACCTTGTTCCCAGTTCTATGCATCGCGCTTAAAACTACATAGCTCCAGACCGTGGCATTCAGAAATGACGTCATTTATCATATACCCAAATACAGAGCTTTGATCTCCACGTCGCCTTCTATCATTGATGACTTGCTCAGAGTCCCACTCAAATTCCACCCTCCGAAAGCCACAGTCATTAACAAACTGCATCCTTCCGAATCACTTCAAATCTTATTCGTAACCCCTCTTGGCAAACATTGTACAACTAACTGGATTTTAATCCTAATACAAAAGGAGCTATTGAGACTGAGAGCGTGTTCACACAGCATTATTACATGTTACAATCTATCCATTAACAGAGTTATTTACATGTTAGCTCCATGACGTCAACGTATGGAAACAAGACGGTTGAATTTCGAAAATTTTGAAAGATATTACATTTTCACACGCAATTATTTGTCACCTAAAAATTAGGGATGTTAAATGTCATTTCTAAAGGTCTTGGGGGTATCTATGCAAAGGGCACCAGTTAAAAAGTCTTTCCATATATATATAATTAACCTCCCCAAGACGCGAATTCTGTTTAATTACAAACAAATCCAAGTTAGATGAGATGCAGCAGCTAACGAGAAAATGGTGGAAGCGTGGTCGCCGAGGCCGATCAGAAGGAGGAGATGGCGACGGCGATCGCGATCGATTCTCTCTCCCAACTCGCGATGAATTCCAACCGATCGATTCCCAAGGTCACACTCGCCTTCTCTAAACCCTAGAAATCTCGCTAAACCCTAAAATTCCCATTTCCCCCCTCTTTTTCAGAACAAGAGGAGATGGTTAGGGCTTTCGAGAAGACTCACGCTCATCAGAGCCGCCTTTGGAGGGTAAACTGAGCTGCATCCCATAATTTTTGTTGATTTATTTTTTTATTCAAAAATTTACTGATGAAGAGATTTTTTTTCGATTGTTGCAGAGTGTTTTTGGAGGGTTTCTTCTTGGCTACGTGGCTTTTTTGATTTATTCTATCTTCCAGCAATCTTTTTACCCTTGGGAACTTGTAAGAATTTAGGACTTTGAATCTGTACCCTTTGAGTTGCATTTTAAGTATTTTTTTTATATAAATGGGATTGTAGGATTATTCATGTTATTTGAATTCAAAGTCAAATAACAAATCTCCACATTGACTTGTTATTTGACTTTTAATTCAACTCACCAATTCTATTAGACCAAGTGCAATGGCAAGGCAACTCAAAAATTATTACATCCAATAGCAAGGCAAATTGAAAGGCAAATGAAAAAGTTGGAGAGAGAAAGACAATGGAAGGCAAATTTTGCCTTTGTGTTAAATTTCTTGTTGGGCCCCGCGTATCATAAAGTTTTTACAATTATTCTCACCTTGTTTTTAAATGACTGTTTTGATCAATAATTACTCGAAATTAATTTTTTATTTTTTCACCACTATTTATTATTTTTCAAGATCTATTAATAGAGCTTGGGTTTGTGTTATTTGGACACCAAAATAAAACTTAATTTTTTACTTAATTATCATGATTGAGTGATGTGGAGGAAAGATAAAGTGAAAAACTTTTTGAAAAATTAGTTGTTGTGGAATTGAAAGGCAATTGAAAAAGGCAAGTGATGTGGAGGGAGAATAAAGTGAGGTGGAAGGAGAGAGAAAGGCAATTTTTGCCTTGCCATTGAAGATGGTCTTACTATTCTACCAACCCAAAAACCCAAAATACTGTTCCACCAATCCAAAACATTGTTCCACCAACCCTTTTGAAGGTTATAAATAGAGGAGAGTGGTGAAGGGTTAAGAGCATCGAACAGAGATCCAGAGCAGAGAGAAAAAGAAAGAGAGTTGAAGAGGAAGAGAAAAAGAAAAAGAGAGTTCTCTTTGAGTGTTCTCTCCTTTGTGTGAGTTTGGTGAGATATTAGAGTGATCTCCTTTTGTAATCTTTTCTTTTATGATTAGTAAAGTTCTCTGCTGTTCTCGCCCGTGAACGTAGGTCATACTGATCGAACCGCGTGAAATCCTTGTGTGCTGTTCTCTTTATCTTCACTGTGTTTATTTAGTATTGTTATTCTCCACTCTTGTATAGACAACTTCTGTGTCTATGAAGCCCCCGTTGCAACAAACTGTTATCAGAGCCTGACTTAGAGTGCGTGTATCTGTTTATCGTATACTCTGTGGCTGTCACTAAAAGTGGATCATCCACATCAGAAAATAAGTTAGATTATCATTTACTTTTTAAAGATAGTGCATACTATTCATGAGTACGATACTATTCATAAATACTGTTACTATTTACAAGTACGATTATTGTTTACAATTACAGTTACTGTTTTAGTGGGCTTCAAGATATCTTCTGCAAAATACAAAGTGAAAAACTTCGATGGGAGAAACAACTTCAGTTTATGAAGAGTAAAAATGAGAGCTCTCCTAATACAACAAGAATTGTTCAAAATCTTATCCAAAAATGATAAGTTGTCAAAATCTATGCCTGATGATGAGAAAGAAGAACTGGAGATGAAAACGCATAGTGCTATACAACTTTGTTTGGCCGATGAGGTCCTGCTGGAGGTTGCCAATGAAGATACCGCTGTCGGTTTGTGGCTCAAGTTGGAGAGCTTGTACATGATGAAATCTCTAATGAACAAGCTCTACTTGAAGCAACGCTTCTTCACCCTTCGCATGAAGGAAGATATGCGGATTAAAGGCCATTTAGATGAACTTAATACTATTCTTATAGATTTAAAGAATATTAATGTTAAAATTGATGAAGAAGATCAATCCCTTATTTTGTTATGTTCATTACCTTCTTATAAGAATTTTACTAGTAGCATGTTATACGGTAGAGATACATTTTTTTTGGAGGATGTTAAATCAGTCTTACATTCAAAAAAGTTAAGATAGAAAGTGTCTATCGTAGGAGGAAAGGGTCAAGCTGAAGGCTTACTCGCTTGTGATCGTCCTAAAAAGGGTGTTGGTGGTAGAGACAAATCTAGAAATATGTCTAGATCAAAGTCCAGATTAAGAAAAAATGTTGAATGTTATTACTGTCACAAGTATGTGCATATAAAACCTAATTGTCCAGCGCTCAAAGCAAATGATAATTCACAGTCAAAGTCTGGGGAGGTGAAACCTTCAGTTGTCACTGTAACTGAAGAGTCCTCTAGTTCACATGAAGTTCTTTCAGTTAGTGTTAATACTCATTCACAAAATGAGTGGGTTCTTGGTTTGGGTTGGTTCTTGATTTGGGTTATACCTACCATATGTGTTTGCATAGGATTGGTTTGTCACATATCAGTCTATTGATAATGGACATGTCTTGTTGGGAGATAACATGCCTTATAAGACTGTTGGTATCGGATCAATTAAAATTAGAACCCATGATGGTATTGTTAGAACATTGAGTAATATCCGATTATATACCAGAGTTAAAAAGAACCTCATTTCTTTAGGCACCCTTGACTCAAATGGTTTTAAGTTTTCGGCTGAAGGTGAAATTTTGAGAGTTAGTAAATACTCTTATTGTGATGAAAGGAAAGAAGATAAATACCCTTTATGTCCTTGAAGGTAGCATAGTGACGGGTGTTGCAGCACTATCATCCTTAGAGGATTCAGATTCTGACACCACACGTTTGTGGCATATGCAGTTAGGGCATATGAGTGAGAGAGGACTAGATGTATTGAGCAAACAAGGTCTGTTTTGTGATCAGAAAACTAGTAAGCTAGATTTTTGTGAGCATTGTATTTTCGACAAACACCATAGTCTCCTTTAGTACCGATGTCCACAGAACCAATGGTACTTTAGATTATATCCGTTCAGATATATGGGGTCCCTCTCAGGTTCCATTGAAAGGTGGAACTTGATTTCTGCTAACATTGATTAATGATTATTCCAGAAAAATTTGGGTGTATCCTTTGAAGCATAAGAGTGATGTGTTTGCAACCTTCAAGTAATGAAATATTATGATTGAGAAGCAAACAGAAAAAAATGAAGCGCCTCAGAACTGACAATGGAATGGAGTTTTGCTCCACCGAGTTTGATCAGTTTTGCAAGAATGAAAATATTGTGTGTCATCGTACAGTTCGGCATACACCACAACAAAATAGAGTTGCAGAAAGGATGAACATAACACTTTTAGAGAGAGATCGGTGAATGCTCTCTAATGCCGGTTTGTTAAACGACTTTTGGGTCGAGACAGTCAATACAACTTGCTATTTGATAAACAAATCTCCTTCTACAACAATTGATTTTAAGACTCCAGAAAAAGTATGGTCTGGTGTCCCTGCTAATTACTCTCGTTTAAGAGTATTTGATTGCTCTGTTTATTTTCATGTTAATGATTGTAAGCTTAAACCTAGAGCAAAGGAAGCTATCTTTCTAGGATATGCTACTAGGGTGAAGAGATATATATTGTGATGCTTTGATCCCAAATCACCTAAATTTATTATTAGTTTGAACATAACTGAATCGATTGAGATTTCAGAACCTTCTACCTAGAAGGAGGTTATTAGTGGCAATGATGCTGCAAATTGGATTGTTGCAATGACTAAAGAGATGGAGTCTCTTCACAAGAACCAGACATGGGAGTTAGTGAAGCCACCAAGGAGATGGAAAATTGTTGGCTGTAAATGGGTCTTCAAGAAGAAAAAATGAGCTCCGGATACAGATTTTGTAAGGTACAATGCACACTTGGTAGCTAAAGGCTACAGCAGATAGAAGGTGTGGACTTTAATAAAGTATTCTTTCCAGTTGTAAAGAACACCTTAATCCGCGTGTTTCTTGTCATGGTTGCTCATTTTAATTTAGAGCTTGAGCAACTTTATGTGAAGACGCCTTTTCCACATGACGAGCAGATCTTTATGCATCAGCCAGATGGGTTCATTGTTGAAGGTAAAGAAGATTATGTGTACAGATTAAAGAAATCTCTTTATGGGTTGAAACAGTCTCTGAGAAAGTGATATTTGAGACTTGATACTTTCATGTTTGAGCATTGTTATTCTAGGAGTAAATATGATAGTTGTGTTTATCATAAAAAGCTCAATGATGGTTCTTTTGTGTATTTACTTTTGTATGTTGATGACATATTGATTGCAGCTAAAGATATGTCAGAAATCAATGAGTTAAAATCTTAACTCAAACATTAGTTTGAGATGAAGAACTTATGAGCAGCAAAGAAGATATTAGGGATGAAGATCCACAGAAACGGGCTGGAATGAAATTTATTCCTATCTTAGGATAAATACATCAAGAAGGTGTTGGAGGGATTTGACATACTTGATGCTAAGCCTGTGAAAACTCTGCTTGGTGCTTATTTTCGCCTTTCAGCAGAATTGTCACCTCAGACTGAGGAGGAGGGGCAGTACATGTCTTGTGTTCCTTATGCGAGTCCAGTTGGAAGCATTATGTAAGTTACGGCCTGCATCCGTCCTGATATTTCACATGCAGTCAGTGTTGTTAGTCGGTATATGGATAAGCCTGAAAAGGTCTATTGACAAGCTGTGAAATGTGTACTTAGATATTTGATAGGATCAACTAATATTGATTTATATTTTGGCAGGAACACAAATTTAGATTGCAGAATACTTGGTTATTCTTATTCAGATTATGCGGCTGATTTGGATAAGAGACGATCCCTGATAGATTATATATTCACTCTTTCAGATAATGCCATTAGTTGAAACGTTACTCTACAGTTGACAATTGTTTTGTCTACCACAGAGGCAGAGTATATGGCAGTGACAAAAACTGTTTGGTTAAGAGGTTTGGTTGAAGATCTCGATTTACACCAATGTGTTATTACAATATTTTGTGACAGCCAGAACGCTATACATTTAACGAAGCATCAGATGTATCATGAAAGAACCAAATATATAGATGTCAGTTATCATTTTATCAGAGAAATTAAAGTCATTAAGATTGAGAAAATTGGTATTGCAGATAATCCAGCATATATGATGACGAAGCTCGTACCTTCACGCAAGTTCGAGCATTGTCTCGAATTGCTTGGAGTTCAACAAAGCGAAGGTTAAGCCCGTAAGGGGCTTCTAGCGAGACAACAAGAGTGAAGAGAAGATTTTCATATTCAAAGTCAAGGTGGAGATTTGTTATTTGACTTTGAATTCAACTCATTAGCCCTATTACTGTTCTACCAACCCAAAATACTGTTCCACCAACCCAAAACATTGTTCCACCAATCCTTTTGAAGGCTATAAATAGAGGAGAGTGGTGAAGGGTCAGAGCATCGAATAGTGTTTTGGGTTGGTAGAACAGTAATAGTGTTGGTGAGTTGAATTCAAAGTCAAATAACAAATCTCCACCTTGACTTTGAATATGAAAACCTTCTCTTCATTCTTGTATAGACATCTTCTGTGTTTGTGAAGCCCCCCGCTGCAACAATTCATGTAAAAAACTATGGTTTTGGTGATGATATAACATTATTGTTTTCTGACTTCTCTTTTTAGTAATAGATTATTATATTGGAATGACAAGTGTGTTTATTTTTTTCTCCGTTAAATATATCTGAACAGAATAATTATTTGGAAAGAATTATCATTATGAAAGCTTATGGAGATCGGGAATTTGAAGATTTTTGAGTTGATAGTTTAGGACCAAAAAGGGACAACTGCATCCAAATCCTTTAGCACCAAAAAAACTAAATTGAATATTAATTGGAGATTGATTCTTGTTTATATTATTTTGATATATTTTGGACTTTGAAGACTATCTTCGCTTGATTTTTTGAAACTATAATTAATTACCTTAGAAAGAGCCTTCCATGTTTGGAATAGACTAAATTCGATTACATGGTGTTACCCAGAAGATGAGTCATTCTAGCGCCTAATTAGTTATCTACTCATGTGATATCATAACAGGATTCATACTATTCGGATATGGATTCAATTATAAATGCCAATCTGACCAAAAGTTATTTGGGCTCCAGAAACCAATTTTATGACCAGATATTGGATCAGGGTATTGTGTTTTTTATGGATATCATGACATGTACAGCTCTGGCATTTAGAGTAGATAACTAAGTGTGTGGGAAAATATAACATATATGAAATGATAATGATATGCATTCCTAAGTATAGGATCAGAATATATATTCAAAAACAAAGCGTTGGATCAGCACAAAAAGAATGATCACCTTGCTGTGTTTGCTTCGTAACTAGTCCTCCTTTGGTAAACATAATTTGTGTTTGAGAATTTACCTTTGTGTCCTGGATGTATGTTCATTTCTCGGTCAGGATGATCCTTTTTCTTGTGCTTTTGACCCGCGCATTGAGGAGACAAATTTCTAATATATAGGTTGCTGGTTTATTGTTACACTAGATGTTTAAAAAGAAACAATGGCTATCATCCACCATTATTTCTAGCATTGGAATGGAAATTTCTATAACTATTAGTGATTGCTTAATAGTAAACTTTAGACCCTTTTAGTTAGCTTCAACATCTACTTCAAATATGTATGCCAATTGGCTTAGGGTTTCTTAAATTGGATTCTGGATTGAAGGGAAATATTTGTTATAAGTATCTAAACTGGGATATTAATTAAATTCATAAAAGTTGGACTACCCATTGTGGATGGCAGACAACGGGGATACTATCATTTGACACAGTTTTTATCTTAGGTTAAACATTAATATTCAATTTCTTATTTAAAAAAAAGGCAACTGAGTGTTCTATATTTTTTAATCATTTATCAATATGTGATCATATGTGAAATATCAAACTTTCCTGATGTTTGGCCTCCATGAAAAATTTAGAAGCATAGCAATCGTGAAAAACTCCCATATCTGGACAACTATATCACAACTAAATAATAGCTTTGCTTGGTATTTGAAGCGTAGAAAATCAGAGAAGCTGACTGTTTGGAGGTGCAAAAAAATACACAACCCATTTTTGTTTGTTCAATTTGGTAATTATCCTGGCTTGGCATCATATGCTAAATGGTCATACAATTTGCCACTACATATGACTTCACGAGGGCCGTTTAGTTTAATAGGAAAACATACAGAATCCTATATCTAGGAAAGCTTGAGCAAGAGCTTATGAATAGGTGTTATACATGTGGTTTCCTCTAAGTAAGCCTTAAAAGTAATGATGAATCTTTTTCATATGCGGTTTCGTTTTTAATTGTCATTCAAAATGATGAATCTTTTTCATGTTTCTCGTATATTCTCAAGCATATTATTTGGTGTTTCTGTAAAGTGCAATTTCACAAAATTCCCCATAAGTTTGGGCGTTCCTCACATAACCCCCCACCTCTCACCCCACCACCAAAAAAAAAAAAAAACACCGCCAAAAAAAATGTGAACCATAAATTTCACTGGCAAAAATATACCCCTGCATTATTTTACCCACCCAAAAAAAAAACACCGCCAAAAAAAATGTGAACCATAAATTTCACTGGCAAAAATATACCCCTGCATTATTTTACCCACCCAAAAAAAAAACACCGCCAAAAAAAATGTGAACCATAAATTTCACTGGCAAAAATATACCCCTGCATTATTTTACCCACCCATGTACAAATTGTGGTTAACACCTTTTTTGTTTTTAAATGACTTTGAAAGTTGAAGAGGGTTTTCTGAGAATCCCAAAAAGAAATTTTTTGAGGGTGGGTGGTGGGGTTGTGAGATCCTAAAAATTGAAGGGTTTATCTGAGAAATGCCCAAACTCAAGGAGGTTTTGTGAAAGCTGCCCATTAACTCCCAACTTATTTCATGTCTTGTTTGGGGATCACTTTTTAATTGTATTGAATTGAACCACAATCAATCTGTATAATATCTTCTAGGTGTAAACATGTTTAGTTGAATATTGTCATTGTTTTGCTTCATGTTGGTGTTTGACATCATGTTTGGACTTCCGAGCAGCGATACCATGCTTACTTCATGGATGAGATTCACCCATGGATGGTCATCACTGCAGGTTTACTCCTATTTCTCATTCCTCTTTCTGCACATTCCCATTTGTTACTGGTAGTTAAGAATTCAAGGACAAAGGTTGCAAATATGATATTTCTATTTCTCATATTGCAAGTGTAGAGAACCTTCCGTGACATTGTACTATTACTAAGATATGCTGCACTTCTTCAGTAACATGTCTGGTTATACTTTGACATAAAGTCTGACTCGTTGCAGCTTATATTGAAAACACTTGGAAGATTGCAAGAAAGTAGTACAATTGGACATTTCACTATTTTGTCTTTTTTGCTGTCTGATATCCTCCTTACTAATTGTCTGATGCCAGTTTTACTGGAAAATCAAAGCTTTGTTCTCCACTAATGAAAATTTGATAATGTTAAAAAAAATCCTTGTGCTTCATGCTTTTACAGCGTTTCTTCTACATATTGAAATACACTGGCATACACTGTCTCTGGATCATAGATGCAGTTGTTCTAAGTCAGATACAAGCTAAGATGTGCATGTAAAGTTCAAGTTTTGTGGTCTTAAGTGCTGTTTTGACCTCACAAGTTTTGTGGTCTTAAGTTCTGTTTTCGGCTGAAGGATGTGACTGGCCGATGTAGGAAAAAATCAGAGTTTTCCCCCTTTCTTTTTTCTACATTGAATCTAGATGAGGAATATTTTTAGGCGTCCTATCAGTATATGGGTGACATGTAAGTGCATTTTTGAAAGTCATTTAAAGCTAGGCTAAAGTGCTTTCTGCTCTTATCATTTTGCTGAAGCTTTGTAAATCTTGTATGAAGATTATTTACTTTGATTGCTTGTTGCTCATAATACTGTATTCCATCAAGAAGATCAGAAGAGGGTTATGAGGATTAAAGGTATTCCAGTTACACTTGTGAAGGAAGAAAAGAAATAATTACACGATTTAAAGCTAGTATTTTGTATTGATATTACACCCAACTTTGCAAATTGAACACTTATTCCTATTCTCAGCTGTATGTTTGTGTAGACATTTGATCTTTATGCTTGAACGTTAGCATTATGCGAGCTTTAGTATAGCTGTTATTGAAATGTATTTGTTATGACTGAACTACGTCTTACTAGTACTTTTTCTTGCATTATTCCTGTGATTCCTTTTCAATGCTTTATGAAGAATGGCCTTGTGCCTTACTAGCCGCACTTTCAGAAGACATGTGGTTTTGATTAATGACATACTTCACAGATTGGGTGGCTGTGCTTGCTTGTTTATTAGCAGTAAAGGGGCTACTCCAAAGCTCAACATCTTATCAGAAGTGGATGTGGTATTCATGCTACACTGGGCTGTTACTAGCCTGCTTCTGGCTGTACTATATGATGAGGTATGCACTTTAATTTTTAATTTCTCTGAAGAATCTAAACTGTGTTCAGTGCCGTTCAGGCATTCCTCTAGTAATAAGGAGATAGATGCATGTTATGCCGGAGAAAGTTCAAAGTTCACTGATAAGAGCACTGAATAATATTACTATTTCTTTATTTTATTCCCATATACTGCTTTTGTGATTAACTTCTCTGGATAGTTATTGAAATTATGGTGAAAAGTTCAAAGTTCACTAATAGGAGAACCGAATAATATTACTGTTTATTTATTTTATTCCCATATACTGCTCTTGTAATTAACTGGTCTGGATGATTATTTTACATTATGTTTTTTTTATCTACTCACCTTTTCCTGTCACATTTTAAAATTTGACTTGTTATGTAGTAACCTTCAATTAATGGATCATTTCCTCTGTACGTCACTCTTTACAGATTACCGACGTTTCGCTGGGACATAATATGGCTTCCCTTTGGCCCCTTTAGGTAATGCATATTATTCATTAGCGTTAAATAATTGGAGAAAAATAAAAATCCATTTGAATGCAAGTTTCACACCATGTAAGATAGATTTAGTACACCATCTAGGACTAGCCACAGAGCTAATTGTGCAACATATGAGAATCCTAAGTTTTAGTTGTGACGGAAGGCTTTTTTTCAAAAGTTTTATTATGATCTTCTGAAAACTTGCAGCGGTGCTGGTGTCTGCCTGTATGTGGACCATTTGCTGGAGGAAGCACTGCAAGATATTAAAAAGCTGCGAGGATGTATGTATACTTTCAAAGCCATGTAAAGCTGTTCATATGATGCTGCCTCTTTTTTAGTGCGCCAAAAATTTGTTTTCTATTGAAAGTTTGAATCTTACTGTTTTTAGTAAATATCTAAAGCTTATCAAGTTTCTTATTATTTTTTATGGTTCTCAGCTTATGAGAGATATTCAACCCAATAACTGATAATGAGGATACAGTAAATTATAAACTACCGGACATTTTTTCATAAAATATACTGATTTGGCAACGAGTGTTCAGACCGAAATTACGACCAAGGTGCAGCATAAGTAACACTGAGACTCGTGCATATGACTCAGCTTACTTATCTATGTGCATAAATTTCCACCCAAAAAAAATAAAAAAAAATGCTGGGGATTCGGGGTGGGGTGGGGGGTTGCCGGGAGGGGCGGGGGGGCGGGCACTTTAGTTGTGCGCTGCGGTGATATGTGCCCAAGAAGTGAGTTACCTTTTTTGGATGATGTGATTTTGTTTTGATTATGCCTGGAGAACCATCCAGTACATTTTGTTCATGGAACTCATTTTATCTTTATTTAAAGAAGTGTTTATTCTGACATAGTTGATCTGCTCGGATACATCAAAAAATACGTGCGACTTGTCTGTGTCTAAAGGCCCACGCAATCACGCATATCATTAGCAAAACATTATTCTGCTGCAATATCTCTGCTGGCCCCGGCTTTGTATGGGCATCCACGTGCGCCATCCCTGTGCCCTAGTTTCTCCCCTAGTTTCTGCATCTTTTGGTATATGTAGATTCTTGATGCATGGATACGAGACAAATACATGCCAATTGAGTCAAGATATTGACTGCTTCGTCCATGAAAGCCGATAACCATACCTCCTTCAATTGGTATTGTAAATGGAGTGCCTTCTTCAATCCCATACGGTCCAAATGTCTGCTTATTGGTGTTGAATCTTAGAGATCTGATTACGGGCGAGCCACCATGTACCATGGGGGCGATGTACCCACTTATGTCAGTCAAATACTCTTCTGGGTATGCAAATTTGATCTAGAAAAAAAAAACAAGGCAAAACAGCATATTCTCAATTTCAGTAATTTGTAGATGCTGCCCGTGTATTATGATGCCGTGGTTATTTATCAGCCATGTTCTGACCTTATTAGTAAGGGACTAAGGGTGAATTGCGCAAACCTCCTACAGTGCCGCGATTCGGAACTTATTGCTCGCATAGTTTGATTTTGGCAGATAGAGATAGAGCTCCTGAGTGAATTTTTTTTTGGGGTTCTTTTACCCTTACGGGGTCTATTTGTCTAATAAAAAAAAACAATTTTCTTTCTCTTAAGGCTAAAAGTTTCACCCGAGTCTATCTGCCAAAGGACCCAAATCAAACTGTAGGGGTAATAAGTTCCAAAGCACGATAGTTTAGAAGGTCTATATGCAATCAACCCTATTACTAAATACACCCTCGTGTCTCATAATGATATGTTTTCTCTCTAGTTTTTTAAACTCATATGAATGTCATGATGAAAACAGTAGAGTTTAGAAACTAATGTGAAAATAACGTGGTCATGAGGGCCAGAAGGTGTATGTACTAATAAAATGGAACACGAACGATAAATAGTTACCCCTGGCATAGTACAGGTGCATGTTCAAACAATCCTATTAACATTATAGCAGTAAGCAAACGAGGTAAAGGATATTTCTTTAACATGAGCGCATACTTGGATTACATGTCTTCCTCCACTTCCTCCATGTCTTTCGCCCAGTATAGGCCTCCCGTTTTTGTCGTACTCGACCCTGATCGAGTTAATACATCGATCATAAACCAAAGTTATCGATAGAATACCTCGGTAGTTCCCATCATCCCAAGGAACTCCTCCTTGGCCCCCCCATGGCCCTATCTTTATCCTCTTGCTTGTAGCCATCTTCTTCTGAGAATTCTGTATCGTAAACAACACAAACTAGCGTTTAGTTCACGAGAAAATATAACTCATGCAACTGATAGAATCTATGTAGTCTGCTTTCTCACCATTGTGAGCTTGTGGAGTGTTGTTTACACCAGTTTAAAAGAGAAGGGTAAGAGCCAAGATCTTATATGTACAAAGGAGTGGATGTCGAAAGTTTGAAGATGAGAATCTAGTACTTTGTTCTTTTTGCAGCACTCACTACAAAATATGCCTCCTACATTTATGCTGTACCTTTGATAGGCACGAACACGATGATCACGACCATAACAAAAGAAGAGAATGATGACAGGCTTCGTAAAAAGGCAGCAAACCCCCAAACTTTCAAGATTGCAACAAACCCTCGTTAACTTTTGGAATTGTAAAAATATCCCCAGTAAGTTTACGCATTTTGCAGTTTAGCTCCATAAATTCTAACAAAAAAAAAAAACATAAAAAGACGTTTTGAAAGTCAAGTTACTGGCGGTTTAGTATAATTTATCCAAAAGATTATGGGGGTTTTCTACAAAAGTTATTGGGGGTTTACTACAAAACGCTGAAAGTTCTTGGGGGTTTAGTATAGTTTTACCCCCTTTTGCCCAACCGGAATCTCAGAAAAGAAGGGTTAAGCTGTTTCATTCGAAAGAAATGCCATTAGTCAAGAGTTCTAGATAGCTCATCGTATATTTTGATTCTGTTTAGTAGGTGGCAATCTTGCTTCAACATAATTTTCATCTGCGCATGTAATACGTGTGCATTTGTAAAGTGTCATTTGAAAATTCAGCCTGTATTATTGGAATTTTGTCGGTGATTCATTTTAAATATCTGTTCCATTCCTATATCTCAATTACAGTCATTCCATCTTTTCGCTCATTGTAATTTATGACTATTCATTAAACAATAAATAGTAAGAATTAGTGAATGTTTTCACTACATGGTAAGAATTAGTGAATGTTTTCATTACTAAAATCCAATTGCTAGGATCATAAATAGGGGGTTAGGCATCATATTGAGATGAATATATGTATGATTAAATATATTTGGAGATTAGGTAGCCTACTGAAATGAATATGTATGACTAATAGGGGTGAGCAAATGGTTAGTCGGTTTAGTTTTGGCTAAATTTTACCAAAACGAAACTAAACCGTTTTTAGATTTAAAACCGAACCGAACCAATATTAAAATTAAATTTTTTTGAACGGAAGAAATAGGGAGAGATTTCCTGTTCATATATGTATATTGATCAAAATATAAGGATAATTACAAAAGTACCAAAAACCAAGGAAAAAAAGAACCAAGAGGAGATTTGGCTAGTGAGAAGCGGACATTGTCGTCACCCACCGAGCCAAATCTGAATTGTTTCCTTTTCATCCCTGACAACAAAGACCAATCGTGGCCAAAAAAGAGAAAAACAAGAGTCAACTAATAGTTATTACAAAAAACCTGGAACTACTGACTGTTAACAGCTAGAAAACATCAAAAGTATGTCGGGGAGCTTAGAAGTTATCTCCTATGACTTCCCCCGTGGCTTCTTTGGCCAGCTCCTAAAAACCAAGTCCAAAAGCCGCTATACGCATGGGAGCAGATCTTCTGCTAGGCGCTGAACTTGGAGAGAAACACTGCCAAGTCAACTGGCATCAGAGAAGTTGTCCCCACAAGCACCAACAGTGTTCTTCTGTGCAATTTCTTGCATCTTCAGGTTTTGGGCAGCCTTACGAATACGCCTCGCCAATCTGTCCTCTTCGGCCCCTGTCAAAAAAATGACACGATATTAGCTGCAATATGATTAGGATTTGCAGGGAAATCTCTAAATATGAGGTAGTTTCTACAATTCCACATCCACCAGCAGAAACACGGTAACAAATATTTCCAAATAACTTTAATATCTGCACAAGTATTTGGATCTATGTATAAGAGAGTCAGCGCCTCCATGGATTGAGGACATCTAGCAATAGGGGCGTAAGGGAGAAGGGTAGACTAATTAAATCAATTTAGTCGGTTCGGTTCAGTTTATTTTGTTTAGACTTGAATTAAGCGAGATGTCAATACTGTAACCAGTGTATTGTTCCTGACACGTCGAAAAAGGTGGCGTTGTGAGGATTGCTGCATAATGTTAGGATAAGGGAGACAAAGCGGATATAAGGGAGGGAGAGTTGTGTGGGAACTTGGAACTGTATTTGATTGTTGGTTTTAGATTTCAGTTAGTAGTAGGTTTAGATTGGATAAGTGTAAGACGTAGGGATCAAGTAGGAGTATGTCCGGACTTAGCTTAATGTCTAAACTTATTTTTGGTCTCAACTTATTTCGGTCGGTTTGATTTGTGACCGAGCGTTATTTTTAACAACCAAACCAAACTATTTCTAAACCAAACCGAACACCAAATTTTTGTTGGTTCAGTCGGTTTGTTTGCTTTAAACCGAATTTTGCTCACCCCTAATGATTACGCATCTTCAGAAAGCGAAACAGAATCATTCTTTTGCACTCGACGATAAGTGCCAAATATATTATATATATATATATATAATATATATTATATATATATATATATATATATATATATGAGAAAACGGAAGGTGAGCTGCGACGCGTAGGAAATTTTGCTGTGCGCCAGCGCAAACTTTCGGCCAGACGTTATCTGGCTGCACAATAGCAGAGAAAGATCAAGAAGAATTCTTGCTTTCTCAAACGGGCAAACAAGAATCTGAAACCTAATATCCCATCAAAGTGGGAATTATCTCTTCCTCTCGTCAGTCTAGACATGCCGCGTTCGAGGGATCCTAAAAGTATTACAATGGTCAAACGCCAACAAACCAATTTTACCGTGGTTCGGCAAACTGCCTACGTCGCAGGGGCAAGAGGGCCCGGAGACTTCTACTATTAAGCGGAGATAATACAAGGGTAGCGCGTTTACAATCACTCAATCTAAACCCTCACACAATTATCTCCTCAAAAGTACAAAAACCCATTGTTTGCACGAAGCCAAAAGAAAGCCGCCTGTTTTGCACGCCCCCTGTTTTTTCCACTGCCGCCTTTCTCCCGCCAGCCCAAAAAAAAATTTAACTCTGCCTGCACTTGGCCACAACCGCCACTAGCTTTGCCTCTATCCTGTACTTGCACCGCTGTAGCCGCTATTCTTCTCCTCAAATTTGCACACTGCAGCCGTAATTAAAACAAAAAACTCCTGCACCCCCTCACTTCTGCACGCCTCCCTAGGTCTTCGGTTTGCACGCCGCTTTTCCCCAAGCCCAAGCAAGAAACCCTAGAGCAAAAGAATTTATAGGCTGCAAGTTGTTGGGTGGGCCCATGCGGAAACAAAAAACAATCAAACAAGTCCTTGCTTTGATGTGCCCTTCACGCGGTTTTCAAGCCTTAGCCTCCCACACACGCAAAGCTATCTCTTCACGTGGGTTTCCCTCTTCTCGTGTGCCCCCCACTAACAATTCTCCACCTCGGTGAAGTTTTCCCAAAACTGAGCCGATACGACCAAACCAAATATCTCACTTGTTGTGTCCAGTACGAAGTGAAACAATTCACGACAACGGACTCAATCCATAACAAGTCGAGAACCCAAATGAGAATGCGAACACTCTCCAAATGTCAGTATTAACTCACCAAATCGATCTCACCCCCATCAAATAATCCAAAACCGGCTGCATCATAAAGACTGCCTACGTATCCTCTTGCCCAAGGAATCAAGCCGAACGTAGTTCACCCAAATGGCCGCGAACAACCTCAAACCAATAGAAGAGTTCGCAACCCTTCTCCAATATCATCAACTCTGCGGCTGATAGCACCTCCAATGGCCTCAAACACCTCCACCTGAGGTGAACCAATGGTCATATCCAAACTGCATCTATCAGCTGCACTCGAGTCAAAACCCAACTCATCATCTGCATCCGAATCCAAATGACTTCCACGCTGTGTCACCTCAGCTGGAATCCCAACCAATGCAGAATGACCTGGAGTATGTGGGAAAATCCCCACCCAATGTGGAGTAGCATCAGTCTCCACCCGCTACGATACCTCTAAGGTCTGTCCAAAACTCTCCACCTGCTGAGAGTCAATTGGCTTCCTCATCGAAGCCTTAACCAAAGTGACACTACCAGACCTATCTTTCAAAGGAGTTTTACCTCCAATCACAGCAGTTGACAGCTCTTTAATAGGATGACCTAAATATGTCGAAGCATCTGTCCAGAAACTCTTCTGCAAACCATTGCTCGACCACAAACACCGATCCTCCTCCAGCAAGGCACGGTTCTCCAAATTTTTCACCCTATCTAGTTGCCCCAAGATTTCCTTTCCAACGAAGTGTCTCGAAATACCGTGAGCTCGGCTCCAATACAGAAACAGGTCCATCTTGTACCTCCCACCAGAATGGAGTACCTTCACCATTCTGTCTATCACACACTTCTTCAATCTGTTGGATACTACTAGGACTTTCTCCAAAGGGGATTTGGTTGCAACCCAAACACGCCTAGAACAACCACCAACAAAGGAAACCAAACTTCTATTACCTCCCAATGATGTCCCCTTGGAAGGCCCCCAAACATCCACGTGAACTCCTCCAGAACGACCCTTAGCACGGTGAATAGAGGTGCCACACTTCACCTCGGTCTTCTTGCTCACATCAACATGTTCACTGGACTTCAAACTGCAGGTCTTTGCACCCTCTTTCAATCTATGCGAGGAATCAATACTGGAATGGCCAAGCCCCAAATGCCGCAGTCTAGTCGAATCAACAGAAGTCGTCAGCTCTCCACCTGCCACTATACCTCCAGTCAAGTAATACAGGTTATTTCTCCTGACGCCCTTCATCAAAATACAAGAGTCTCTCGTAATCTCGAGAACCATGTCCTCAACACGAACATTCAGACCCTCTCCAACCAAAGCTCCAATCGAGATCAAGTTCTTCCTCAAAGAAGGAACATATCTCACATCGTTTAACTCTCTAACAGTCCCGTCAAACATCTTTATGCGAATTCTTCCTATCCCAAGGATCTGACATGCACGGTTATCAGCCATGTACACCACACCACTATCCACCAGCTTCTCAAAACTGGAGAACCATTCCCTTCTAGGGCACACATGATAGGTCGCACCACTATCCAACATCCATTCAGATTCCTCCGAATAGCTATCTGTAGGACTGATAGAAAGCGAATAAATAGAAGAGTCAGAATTATTACCATCCGATACGATGTTTGCTTCTGATGATGGTTGCTTCCCTTTTCCCTTCTGCTTATTCTTCATCCATTCGTCGAGCTTTAGGCAGTCTTTCTTCCAATGACCAGTCTCCTTGCACCAAGCACACTGATCTTTTCTTACTCTAGATGTGACTTCCAATTCTTTCGGTTCGGATTCTTCCCTCTTGCGACCAACGCCTCTGCTACCGACTCAGTCGAATTCTCCTTATCCTTCTTCCGAAGCTGATAATTCACCAATGCAGCAGTGACCTCACTATACGAAAGTGATGCCTTCCCATTAATCAAAGTAAGAACGAAGGTCTCATATTCCCCGTCGGGCAAGGAACTCAACAACAGCAACGCCTTGTCCTCATCTTCAATCACGACATCCACATTTGCCAAATCCGCAAGAAGCTTAGTGTAGTGGTTCATGTGATCTCTAATGGAAGTTCCCTTCTTCAATTGGAAACGATAAAGCCTCCTCTTCAAATGCAAGCGATTTTTCACACTCTTGGTCAAATACTTGCTTTCGAGAATCTCTCAAATCTTCTTCGCAGAAGTCTCATTCATCACATCATATTTTAGATCTTGAGTCAAATAAGACCTAATCACACCACACGCCGTTCGATTCATCTTCTTCCAAACCTTCTCTTCAATCTCATCTGGCTTGCCATCTAACTCCAATGTATCCTCCAAATTCTGCGCGTTCAGCGCATCCAAAACCTCGCATCTCCATAATCCAAAGTTGTTTGTGCCATTAAATTTCTCCACATCTATCTTCATAGAGTGGATATTCAAACTCGGAATGGTCTTCACGCCAGAAGCACCACCCTCGACTCCCGAAGCACCTTCTTTCCCCGACATCTTATGCACCAACGAACAAAGAATAGATCCAAAACTGAAAGATAGAGTCTTTACCAAAAGATCCCACCTTTATCACCAACGAAGTCCTAAACGGGCCTCCAAATTGATCTACTCCTCCAACCAAACCCTAGATCTGGAATCTGGGCTCTGATACCACTTGTTGTGCGCAACGAAAATTTCGGCAGAGTTTTTGGTGCACAATAAGAGAGAAAGATCAATAAGAATTCTTGTTTCTCAAAGGGAACAAGAATCTGAAGCCTAATATCCCATCAAAGTGGGATATTATCTCTTCCTCTCGTCAGCTCTAGGACTGCGCGTCGAGGGATCCTAAAAACTATTACAATGGCCACAAACCCAAACAAACCAATTTTACGTGGTTCGGCAAACTGCCTACGTCCACGGGGCAAGGAGGGGAAGATCTACTATTAGAGAGGAGAATACAAATAGGGTTTACAATCTCTCAAATCTAAACCCTCAAACAATCTCTCAATCTCTCACAAAAGACTCTCTCAAAAAGGATGCACAAACTCTCTCAGCGTCGGCTCCAAAGAGTGCCTAAATTCTCCTCAAATTAGCCGAAAAAGCTTCTGCCTTTTTCCCCTTTTTCACGCCTACGCCGCTGCCAATTTTCTCCCTGCTCCTGCGCCCTTGCACGAAGCCGCCTCCAACAAAAAAACTCCTTGCTCAGTCCAAAACCCTAGGCGTCTAGGGTATTAATAGCAGTCGGGTGGGCCTACTAAAAGCAATTGTGGGCGGCACCTTTGTAGCAATTGTGGGCCCCACTCACTTTATTTTTATTTCCTCACAATTCTCACTTCTCGTTCCCTCATATCAAACAAAACTTGTTTTTAGATGTTGGAATGATCATTCCCATGGAATGACCATTCCCACTTTTTGTGGGAATGAGCATTCCAAGTGAGAAGATAGGGAATGATCTCATTCAAGGGGAGAATCAAATTAATTAGTTATATTCAAAGTTAGTTATATTCAATATCTAAATAATCGCCACTTGATTATTTACGGTGGGCTGTCACTGAAGGATTTGTACGGTCTAAATTTCAATGACAACTCGTCAACCTAATCTTATTTATTTATTTATTTATTTTGAATTGTTATCTATTTAACCTTGTCGTATGTTTGCATGGTTGGAGAAATCTCTTGATTCGCAGAGGGAAGGCTCCGTGGCGCTACCTTTGTCTCAACGCGCGTGATTGCTTGAAAATGTGGCACTGTTGATACGGCTATTATTATTTGTCTAAGGTTATTATCACTATGATTATTAGTTAAACCTTTAATATATAGATTTATCTAAATAGGTTCATGTATTTGCGATGGAGAGTCAATTAAAGTAACAGCCGAGTCATTTATGTTCTGTTAAGAGGGTGGACTATACCTGTAGTTTGTTGAATAATTCCTTTTTGCAGATACTACGCGCTCATATTTTGACACATATATCTGAAGGAAATCTGACGTCTGAAGCTTTGCTCTCTTAAATGCAAATGAAGGTTGTGATTTGCCAAAGTTCTGCTCAATTTGATTAATTCCTTTTTTGCTACACCTTTGATGCTACAGAACAAGCCGTGACTACGACATTATGACAATTTGAAGTGTAATGGTGACATTTGAAAGAAACATGACAATGAAGGTGGGCCAACAAAACTGTGAATCTCGAATGCTTATCACATCTATTGACCAATTGCAGTTTTGAGGCTAGGAATCTGATATTTTGGCTCCCGTGGGCTCCACCGACTAGCCTACTAGAGTTTTTGTCAAAATTAACTCCACAAGTTGATGTAGGGGCTGTTTGGTTAGTTTCCCACTTATTAGGTGTAGGTTGTCTAAAAATCACTGCAGATAGCTGATCCCCAATCAAACACCAATGATGAAAGTTACAATTTGACGGCTTCCAGAAGGCTACAATTTAAAGACTTTCACGTAGATCGATGAAGGTTACAATCTGACGATCTTCGCAACAACTGATGAAAGCTTAATTAACAGCATTCACAATCAACATCGGGAGTTACAATCTGACGACTCTCATATTTTCAAGGAGCCAAGAAGAAGATTATAAGATGATGATCTTTGCAACGCTCTAGCAAAAGATACCACAAATTGATGATCTCTTCACATCAAAACGCAGAGGTCAGACCTGCGTTTCAACATCAAAACGCAGAGGTCCTCCCTGCGTTGCAACATCAAAACGCAGAGGTCAGACCTGCGTTTCAACATCAAAACGCAGAGGTTCTCCCTGCGTTGCAACATCCAAACGCTGACTTCATTACTGCGTTTTCAGCCCAAAACGCAGAATCCAACTCTGCGTTCCAAATTCAAAATGCAGAGCGACCTGTGCGTTCTAAGTCGCCAAAACATGCCCAACTCTGCATTTCAGTTCTAAAACGTAGAGTTCGGGCCCAGAACGTCATTTTCGGCATTTGACTAGTTCAAACACGAGCTGAACGATTTCAGGAATAATTGGCCCCCCACGTTTAGAGGGATTTTCGCCCCACTTAGGAGCGAATTAAGGGGGCAGTTACACCCCTTAATCACCTATAAATACCTCAAAACTCAGAAGAGTTCGGGATCATTTTTGGGCAGATCAAGATCGGATACCATTGAGCGACTTCTAGCATAAAATCGCAAAGGGGGAGATCAACGTTCATCCTTCAACGACATTCAACAACGGGGAGCTTTCATCCTTGGCTATTGACCGATTTTCGGTTCAAATCAACTCTTTTTTAAGAGTTTAAACTTGCTCTGAGTTATCAACTTGTTCAGAGTTTCAAACTTGCCACGCAAGTTATCCTCGACATCAATCAAGAGGAATCAACTATGTTCCGGTGAAACAAGACGTTCGGATCGTCAATGAGAAACAAACTCAACGCGAGTATTTGAGGGAGGCATCTCATCGCCACCAAGAAGAACCCAGACTTAAATAAAGGAGAGAATTCACATCAATTCTCTTCTCTTTTGTAATCAGGAAATTCAAATTGTAATCAGTAAGAGATCGAGAGAGTTGTAAACATTCTTTTTCTAAGCAGTTAGAAAGAATAAATCAAATTCAATTCTTTCAAATTTCTTATTATAAATTTTCCACACAAACATTAGGAAATACAATTATATGTAAAGAAATCCAAGTTTTGGGTTTTTCTTTCCAAGAAATAGATTGTTTGAGTTTGTTTCATACATAAAACATGATGAGAAATCAATGTATACACTTTTCTTGTGTTTGGTTGACATAAAAAAAAAGGGAAAGATTTTAGTGATTAGACATTTCCCATTTTTCTTGTGTTTAGTTGGTATTAAAGTGTGTAGAAAAAAATGTATATGGTAACCATAGTAAGTTTAACACTCAGAAAAGACAATCTTACCAAAAATAAAAGTGCAAATATAACATGAAAATCAGTAAATAGCCAAATTCATCATAGATATCTGATTGACATAAAAAATCAGACGAAACATGTAATAACATGATTATTTTTACTGTTATGAACTACGTACCTGATTTGACATGAAAAAACCTGTTTGACAGGAAAAAAATCACACGAAATATATAATAACATGATTATTCATAAATTTATGAAATACACACCTAAATTAGCAAAAAGTTCTTATGAGACCTGTAAAAACCTACAATCAACCTGATTAGTCATAAATATTTATATGACATGGAAAATCGCATCAAACCTGGAAATACCATACATGTAGATAATTAGGGACTGTACTATAAAAACAAAATCAGTTAGTTTTCAAAACCATAAGCGATACAAAAACATGGGCAAAACTAGCAGAAAATTTACTAACCCAAATTAATATTGTCAGATTCAACATCCAATGACCAAGTAAATGTACCACTCCATATACATCTATAAAACGCAATGTTTGCATACAAAATGTTAACTAGGAAAAATATGAGTAAGAAAAGTAAAGATATTAGTGAATCTTCATCTACACCATCAACAAATGTAAGAATATTTAAAAAAAATTATGATTAAAATAGAGTTGTTTATTTTAAAATGTCAATTTACTATGTTTTTTTAATTAGCGTGGAAGGATTAGTAAACCTAAATGAACATTTGACGAATGGATTCCTATACAGATGCAGGTCGAGAGCAAGATGAGATGTAGGATATCATGGAATTAGCACAAATTATGCTAAGAGCTAATGCTGTAAAAGTTATAGACGAAAACGAAAACGAAAACTGGAAGTGTCATTATTGCAAAGATATACCCAACATGCACTGGAACAAAAATTAACTCCTAACACATGCACATGATGTTGGTTACAATAAACTGTTGGCAATCTGAGTAAGGATTGTATTAGAGAGTATCGTGGACTAGAAATCTATTTATCATCGCTAAAATGAAAGTAATGACATGTACTACTTTGCTATTATTATGTACTACGATGCTATTTTATACATGTTTTAATTTTGAATGAACTTCATGACTAAAAAATCACGTGAAAATATTTGTTGATATCACATAAAATATACCGGCCACATGTTTATGAATTTTATGGCTGAGGGCTCAGCACTTAGTCAATATCATCATTATTAACCATCCAATGTAATATCAATAAACATTGCAGGTTACTAATCTCAAAATATTTAACAATCATCATAGCCTAAATGTAAAAAAGTCATCAACTAAAACTCATGACATAACAATATTTTCATTAATAACCCACGATAGTAGTCATCCAATACAATGTAGATACATTGTAGGTTGCTTACATATAATTTTTTTAGTTGTCATGTATATAATGACTTATAAAGTTCCTGCAATCACAAGTTCAATATAAAATTAGTATTCTACAATCATCACATAATGCTGGTAAATATGCACATGAAACCATAGGCTTATATAGTTAAAGCACAACTAAAATCAAAGTCATACAAATAATTACTACCTATTATAATAATATATTCCATCATTATAATGTTCCACAAACACATAAAATAACATCAAGATATATTACAAAATCAAATGAAACTTTCCTAAATTAAGCAAGACTTGTCTTGCACCAAAAGTAAGTGGATTTAACAAGTATGTTAGAAGTGAGAATCACAAAATACCACATGAGCTCATATTCATATTGTTCTTCAACCCTCATTATTGAGGAATGTATTAACTATCTCTTTTTGACTAACCAAAGATATGCCCATAAAAAATCTTGATTCATTCTCGCTCAAAAAGAGATGACGGTAATATACATCTAGCTTATCAATGCTAAAGTCTTGTGAATGAGTATATAGGACCGTGGATAACTTCTCGGTACAATGCATATTAGCACACTTTATATTTGCGCTAAATACATCTATCTTATCCACCAAGTTTTGCATGAGCTCATTATCTATATTAGTCCTACGAGCCTTTCCCTTGGAAGCGCATGATTTTGCCTTAGTGGTTGATAAGGCAGGTGCTTCTTTAGGCAGAGAAGTGTCCTCATCATTTAAAGTGTGCACTTGAGGGGATTGAAAAGTAGGCAAAGGTGAGTTATAATCATCTCCAAGGTTGATGGACTTGCTACGACTAAACTTTTTGTTAATGTCGTGTGCAAAGTCCCCTCTAGTTTGATCAACCCCGATGATGAGTGCAAGATCATCATAATGCTCCAAGGGTCTATTGGCGTACTGTTTAAGGTTAGATTTTCTAAAGCCCTTGTACTAAAAAAGTATATGTGAATTAATTGTTTGTAAATGAGAGAATGAGAAAAGTAGACAATGAAACTGTAACAATACGTTTATTTACCTCAATCTAGATATCCAAACACTTCGGATCCATGATGACAGTCTTGGTGCTATCATTCCATCCGACACCACTAAAATTATGACAAGTTTTTTGATGCACTTCATGACATTCTCCCACTTAAATACAGTGTTAAACTTATCGTTTATATGTTTGGCAGTCATATGATAAACGGTTCTCTTAAAGGTTTTGTCGGGTTTGTAACCCTATCTTACCAAGTCGGCAAGTAATAGAATAAGCTCATCGTCATAATGAGAATCCCAAAATAAATATTTGCTCACTCGTGAACCACCGGCCTCACTATCATTTTTCTTTGTTGTGTTCTTCCTCTTCTTCTTTGGGTTTGGTGAGGTTGTTTCCCCTACTTCTATAACCACCCGTTTAGAACCTCACTCGGGAGTTGAGCCATAACCACTAGTGGACAAAAGTTACAATCCACTAATATTAGGGCTATGAAATTGTGGAGGAAAATTAGAAGAACTTAGCATGTTTGTAAATGACCCTAGTTGGTGGTGCATCGGGAAGTAATTTCTATCATGGAATGGTATGTTGGGAAATGCATGAGATGATTGTCCAAAGAATGACTACTGAAATGGAAAGTACCCACTACTGCCTTGATGCATAGGCTGAGGAGGTTGAGGTGGTGAACGTTGAGATGGAACTACTTCCTTGCCTTTATGATTATCTCTCCCACTTAATGATGTGTTATCAACCATTACTAATTCAAAAGAGAGAGTTAGATACAATATAATTTGTAGAATGAGCAAGTCATGTATACAAGAATTACTTTGCCTAACATAATAAATAGAAAAAGTAAAACATAGTGTTAAAGAGTGTATACATGATTACAAATAGTACAACAAATATAAAAATTAAGTCTCAGTGGTTACACCATGGTTATACTTATCACAGTAATCAACCCACATCGCCTAAACAATGTCATCCCTAAGAGTCTTCCACTCATTTCTTGATTGAGTTTGCTCTCTTTGGGTTTGAGTTTTAGTAAAATCAACTAAATTATTGTCATTCTCATTTGTTACCTCACCATCAATATCTTCATTAAAATTGGACTCATTGAGTAGTTCATCATTTGGATCAACAGTGATAATGAAATTATAAAGTACCATGCATGCCAAAACGATATCTACTTGTGTGGAAAAAAGGGTAATGCAACTTAGTACACAAAATCTTAAAACGATTCTTCAATGTGCCAAATGCAAATTTAATATTAGACCTCAAAGAAGAATGTCTTAGATTGAATAATTTTCTTCTATTCTTAGGTGTTTTACCCGAATGTTCTTTTAAATGATAACAAACGCCTCAGCATGGAGAGATGAAACTTGATATGCTGGGGTACCCAGCATCACACAAATACTATTTGCCTACAAATTTATTAAGAAATTTGTTAAGGAAGTCAAGTTTGCATATTAAAATCAAAAGTTTTAAGTTAATTTTTAAATAATTACCATCATAGACTCTCAATCTATGAGGTTGTGGTCTAGATAGTGCATCCTGAAGAATCCTATAATCATTTGCAGAACCCTCTCAACCTGCTAAAATATAAATGAATAGCTTGTTTGCGATGTAAGTTACAAGCACATTCTGTGTAACACCTTTGCGGCCTCTAAATCATGCAACAAGATTAATTGGTAGCATTGCGTCAACATGAGTCCCATCTATCATACCAATACAATCCTATAATGAGTGTATCACATTGCTAAGTTAACATTTATTTTCATTGAATTTACAGACTCCGGTGCTTAAAGTGTAGATATATCTTGAAATAAGGGTAGTATAGCGGGTTGTTACTGATCTCTTGGGGAACGTCATTGGGAGTTTATCTCATGTAGTGTCCACGCAGACAAATAATTGCTTTTAATACCTTATTAAAATATCTACTAATTGTCCGCCTGATCTTATAAAATGAGACCTCACAATACGGTTTTTAGATTTATGACCCAGAATGTTTAGTGTCATGATAAGCTGTTCTTCTATTGTTACATTCCTTGAGTCTTTTAGCAGCTTATTGTTCCTCATTATACTTACTAATTTAATAAAAGCACCACTCCGCATTCTAATATAGTTTACATAACTCATTATAAATACGTTCTATATGTTCAATTCTAGCCTTTTCTTGCCTTATTTTTTCCTCACTTGGACCATTACAAATTGATTTACGTCTAGCTTGCATTCTCCTTATGAACGTAAATATTATAATAAATACTGGTAATGCAACCCTTTGAATCATGTTAACAACACTTTATTCATCCATACAATCCCCATCACCATTCATCTACGATACAGACACCAAATTGAAGTAAGTAATATGGCTAGCAAGTATGACAACATATAAACAGTTCAAATATCATTCACAAACTCATAATTAAGAAATAGCAAAAAACACCAAACAAAATTATAATCCTACTATTTATTGCTAGAAACGTATTCTCATTGCACGTCAAGTGTTTGAATCTAGCTATTAATACCATGAACATGCACCAGTTCATCTTCTCACATATGCATGAACATGACCTTCAAACTTTCACCAACCGTTTGCATTCTTCATTTTGACTAGTCTTTCAATATTTCTAAGTAACACTTGCATATGTTCTGTTTGTGCAAGCTATGTTTGTGCCCATGAAGAAGATAACTAACAATGTCTACATCATCTACTACCAGTGAATTGTCTAAGAAAACACATAAATTAGAAGAAAAGGAAGAAAATTCATGAACATATGAAAACCCAAAACTTGCATCCGCTGCTAACATAGAGTCATAAATTTATGAATATGAGATATATGTAATGTAAATGAGGTCCAATTCAAAACTAACATTGTCTGTGGGAGAAAAATATTCAAACTTGCATATTTATATTTCTTATATGTTCTATATTAGTTTTCCCCTCCAACAAAATCCCTATCTTGATCTATAAAGTATCCATTATGTTTGTAAACCCAAGGTTTTGAATTGATTTAGTATCATAGCATTCAAATAATTCTAAATTTTTTTGAAAGTAAAAAAGAAACAAAGCGAATAACATGGCGAAATTATACTTGTAATTGCCGAAATTCAACAAATCAAGCAAAAAATCCGATGAAATCCCCAAAATCAGAAGCAATCAGCACAAATTGGCTAGAGTTTCCCCCCAAATCCAATGAAATCCCCTTTTTACGAGATCCAGAAAAAACTCAATTAGAAATCAATAGAGATCTGAGGAAACACAACGATTTCCCCAAAATCGGAAGCAATCAGCACAAATCGGACAACATCAAGCCCCAGCTTTCGTTGATCCGACACGCGAAGAGAGAAGAAATGGAGGGACTTGGTGGTAACCCTAGCCAATCGAGAAATTTCCCAAAAATATTGTAGACCTGACAAAAGGACACAAGAGAGGTTTTTCCGCTCGTTTTTGGAGGAAATCACGACGAGCGATTTGGCTGAGGTGGAGGCATATTCCGCCGCTGCAAACCCTAGAACCCTCTGCAAACCAAACCCGCACAAAGAAATGAAAGAAAGTGAAACGTTCGAGGTGGACGCTGTGTCAGGAGAGGGAAATGGGTTTCGGGCCTTTTTTTTACGAACCAAGCACGCCTGTAGTTCCTTTCGAACGAGTTTGCTACGTGCGGAAGCTCAATTATTATTTCCGTACTTTTGTTCTAGAAAAACGGTGGAAACATTTGTGAGGCAACTTGAAAAGGAAATTAAATAGGGTTAATTGCCGATAGATTAGTGTTAGTGTTTCTAACTTATTAATATCTAGTGTGTCGGCAAATACTCTAAAATGGGATAGGGAAAGGCGATCCAAAACAAAACCAGTTTAAGGGCTGAAATTAAGGTTTGTTTGGTAACTCCACAAAACTAGCATTAGTGGGTACGATCTTGGTTGGAAAGCTAGTATTTAGTTTGGTAATGTTTGGGCCAAAAATGAACTGGTTTTCTTTATTCATATTTTAACCTCTAAATTGGTTCTCTTTTGGACCAACTCTAGATTAGTTCAAGCCCAACCTAATTTTGGAACCGCCAAACACATCTTTAGCCTTGGTGAAAGTGGCACATTTTCATGCAAACACAAATTTGCTTAACATGGAACCATGTCCAACCCTAGCCTCATTTTGAGGAGTTGCCAAACACATCCTAAATTATTTTTGAAGAATTATAGGAAATCAGCAAAGGAATCAGCAGGTAGAAGCCAGACAGATCAGCGGTCGACCGATGCGGTCGACCGCGAGACCTGCGCGGTCGACTGTCGATGTTTCTGGGCTGAGCTTTTGGTTTTCGACCCGATTCGTTTTGTAAGTTATATATATCCCTAAACCTGATTGTTTAGGGTAAGGCAAGGACGAATTTGAGCAGTCTTAGGGAGAGAGTTGTTGCATCCAATTGTGGGAGAGTTGTGAGAGATCAAGAGCATTGTTTTAGGGTTTGGTCTGAGAGATTTGTAACTCTACTTGTATTCTTTGATTTCTAATAGTAAGAACTCCCCCCACCTTGCCCCGTGGACGTAAGCATCTCGCCGAACCACGTAAATCTCTTGTGTTAGTTGGTGATTGCGCTTGTTTATTTGGTTGTGATCTCTCTTGTTTGGATTGTGTGCAATTCGAATGCTTCCGCGCCGCGCACAACAATTGGTATCAGAGCTTCGAGTTTGACTTGAGGCTTGTTTGAAGGATTCACTGAAGGATTCCTATTTGAAGAGTTATATCGACAACATGGGTGAAGCGAGCACATTGGGATCGTCTTTTACGAAGACGATGCATAGTTTGAGCATCAATAACATGAAGATCGATGTTTCAAAGTTTGATGGCAAGATCAATTTCGGTTTGTGGAGGTGCCAGGTGATGGATGCATTGGACGCTCAGAATTTGGAGGAGACTCTTGAGTTAAAAGATAAACCTGCCGAGATGGAAGCTAAGGTTTGGAAGAAGATGAATAGTAGGGCGTGTGGAGTTATTCGGTCATGCTTAACGCCGGATCTTATTTATGACGTGATGAACGAGACTTCGGCGAAGAAGATGTGGGAAACACTCAATGAAAAGTATCTTACTAAGAGCATTGAGAATCGACTTCACTTGAAGAAGAGGTTTTATCAGTTCAAGATGAAGAGGGGAGTTTCCATTAGGGAGCATGTTAACAACTTCACAAAGCTACTTTCAGACATGGCCAATGTGGATATCATGGTTGAGGATGAAGACAAGGCGATGCTACTTCTGTGTTCGTTGCCCGAGGATGATTATGGTACTTTTATCCTAACTATGATTAATGAAAGAACTACTGTTAGTTACAAGGAGGTGACCTCAGCGTTGGTGAATTATGAGTTGAGGAAGAGTGTTGATGAGTCCTCCGAGAAGGCATTGGGAGATGCATTAGTAGTTCATGGCCGTGGTTCAAACCGATGCAGGAGGTCGCAGTCTAGAGGTGCACATCGTAGGATTCGTAGGAATCAGTGTGCCTTTTGTAAAGAGGATGGACATTGGAAAGCCGAATGCCCAAAGTTAGATCGAGCCGAGAAGAATAAGGGGAAAGCTATACAAGTTTCAGAGGCGAATGTTATCAAGACTAGTGGCAACAATTCAGATTCGGATTCTTCGGGCTATTCATTGTCTGCACTGCCGTCAGTTTGTGTTGCCAACTCTACAGAGTGGATGTTGGATTCGGGTGCTTCATACCACGTATGCCCTAGGAGGGATTGGTTCTCCAGCTTTCAGAAGTTGGAAAGAGAGGATGTTGTGCTCATGGGTAATGGACATGCATGCTCTATTGGTGGTATTGGTACCGTTCGTATTCGGATGTATGACGGAGTGATTCAGGAGTTGGAAGGAGTGAGGTTCATTCCGCAGCTGTCGAAGAACATCATTTCACTAGGAGCTTTGGTAGCATCTGGCTATAAAGTGACCTTAGAGGATGCACGTTTGAAGGTCACATTGGAGCCCATGATTGTTATGAAGGGCGTCAGAAGGAGCAATTTGTATTATTTGCTCGGAAGCACGACGATTGATAGGGAGATGACGACTTCATCAGATTTGGCTAGACTGTGGCGTTGTTTGATGCTGGGTTATTTGATTGGTAATGCCGTGCATAGGTTATTGAGGAGTGCTTTGACCAAGACCGAGATGGAGTTTGACACTTCTATCCATCATTCGAGGGGTTTTCTGAGGGGTGTTCATTCAGGCATTCGGGGGCCTTCCAAAGGAGCATTATTGGGAGGTAATAGGTATGTGGTTTCCGCAGCTGGGGATTGCTATAGGCATTGGTGGGTTGCAACCAAGTCCCGTTGGTGTGAAGTCCTAGAAGCCCGCAACAGATGGAGGAAGTGTGTTGGTAGAAAGGTAACCCGACGTTCTGAGTTTGGTAGGGGTTCTTTCTTGCACTTGTGCCGAACTCACGGCAATAGGAGATACTTCATTGGTGTGGAAACTTTAAGGCGATAAGGCGAGATGGCAGATTTGGGTAGCTGTTCCTTTCTGGAGGAGGATCGGCGTTTGATGTCGAGCATTGGCATTGGTGTGCAGGCTACGACATGTTTGGACCGTCTCATGTATAGGTTGCTGACTGCTGCATGTATAGATATGGGATCTGGTGGAGCTGCTTCAGGTTTTGGGTTGCGTCGGATGTTCAGGTTTTGGGTTGCGTCGGATGTTTGGCTACCTAGCACTTAGTCACATCGAGGATGTGAGATTTGATCCGATAGCATATTTGGGATTCAGAGGCGTGTTTGATTATCAGGTATCGGCTTCTGACTTTGTTTTGAGCAGGCATGTCACGTTTGACTCTCAGCAGGTGGAGAGTGGTGATCAGATCTTTGGGACATCGCAGCGGGTGGAGAGTGATGCTACTCCATGTTGGGTGGAAACTCTAGATCATACTGCATCATTTGGGATTCCAGCTGACATGACACAGATTGGGAATCGTGTTGATTTGGATGCAGATGATAGATTGATTAATTCGAGTGCAGCTGGTAGATGTAGTCTGGATATGGCCATTGGTTCATCTCAGGTGGAGGTGTTTGGATTAGTTCAGTTTGGGGCCATTGGAGGTGCTATCAGCCGCAGACTTGATCGTGATGTTAGAGAAGGGTTACGAACTCTTCTAGTGGATTGAGGCATTTGGAGGCCATTTGGGTGAACTACGTTCGGCTTGATTCCTTGGGCAAGAGGATACGTAGGCAGTCTTTCAGATGCAGCCGGTTTGATCAGTTGTGGGGGGGAGATCACCTTTCAGCTCTAGATTGGTTCCCTGACTTGTTGAGGGACTATTGGATGATTTGGTGTCGGCTCAGTTTTGGTGGAAACATTCGCTGAGGTGGAGAATTGAAAAATTACAGGAAATCAGCAAAGGAATCAGCACGTAGAAGCCAGACAGATCAGCGGTCGACCGCTAACGTGCACAAAGCCTATTGGGAATCAGAGCTGGTGGTGGTCGACCGCCGCGGTCGACCGCGATTGACTGTAATCTATTTTCTCTCGGGTTTTGGGGTTCGGTCGACCGTCGCGATCGACCGCGAGACCTACGCGGTCGACCGTCGATGTTTCTGGGCTGGGCTTTTGGTTTTTGACCCGATTCGTTTTGTAAGTTATATATATCCCTAAACCTGATTGTTTAGGGTAAGGCAAGGACGAATTTGAGCAGTCTTAGGGAGAGAGTTGTTGCATCCAATTGTGGGAGAGTTGTGAGAGATCAAGAGCATTGTTTTAGGGTTTGGTCTGAGAGATTTGTAACTCTACTTGTATTCTCTGATTTCTAATAGTAAGAACTCCCCCACCTTGCCCCGTGGACGTAGGCATCTTGCCGAACCACGTAAATCTCTTGTGTTAGTTGGTGATTGTGCTTGTTTATTTGGTTGTGATCTCTCTTGTTTGGATTGTGTGCAATTCGAACGCTTCCGCGCCGCGCACAACAATTTTATCTTTGATAGGTCTCTTTGTATATTTTAAAAAAATCTCTTTCTTGGAGAGTAAAAGAGTCAGGAAAAAAAATCACTCAAAAGGGCCTATTTGAACGCAATTAACCCAAACAAATATTATCAGAATGTTCATATGGGTTGATCATTCAAATCGTGGGAGGAATTTTGTAAATTACAGTAAGTAGGTAGACAAAAAATTTAAAGTGAATATGTAAGTTTTTTTTCTCTCTTTATGCTCATTAGGTGTCTCATTATTGATTTCCCTCCCTCTTTATGCTCATTAGCGTCTCATTAAAGTGAAAGTGTAAGTTTTTTTCTCTTTCTTAGTTGTCTCATTATTGATTTTATGAATATTCATAAAATCTTAACTCCTTTCGGTGGACTTTTGTAACTGAAGAATTACAGGAAATCAGCAAAGGAATCAGTAGGTAGAAGCCAGACAGATCAGCGGTCGACCGACGCGGTCGACCGCCAACGTGCACAAAGCCTACTGGGAATCGGAGCTGGTGGCAGTCGACCGCGGGCGACTGTAATGGATTTAACTCTCGGGACTGAGATTCGGTCGACCACGTTTCTGGGCTGGACGTTTGGTTTTCGACCCGATTCGTTTTGTAAGTTATATATATCCCTAAACCTGATTGTTTAGGGTAAGGCAAGGACGAATTTGAGCAGTCTTAGGGAGAGAGTTGTTACATCCAATTGTGGGAGAGTTGTGAGAGATCAAGAGCATTGTTTTAGTGTTTGGTCTGATAGATTTGTAACTCTACTTGTATTCTCTGATTTCTAATAGTAAGAACTCCCCCCACCTTGCCCCGTAGACGTAGGCATCTCGCCGAACCACGTAAATCTCTTGTATTAGTTGATGATTGTGCTTGTTTATTTGGTTGTGATCTCTCTTGTTTGGATTGTGTGCAATTCGAACGCTTTCGCGCCGCGCACAACTGGACGGCCTAAATTCCGAAGGCCGCTTTCTACCTAAGATTTTTCACAAAGGCTTGATGGAGGTTGTTTTGTCTCAATGCATATTCTTTTAAATTTGTTGGTGTGGCATAAACTATGTGTTTATAATCAATCCGTAGCCACAAAGATATGATTAATTATCAAGTCATGAATCGCTATTGTACGACTCATGTGACATTTAGCTAAGCAAGTTGATATAATTAAGACAATTAAACTATATAAAATGCATTAAACTTGATATTAGTTGTAGATGCTTCGAGATTACCAACCTTATTATCAACCTTAATCCTAGACCTTTTTTTTATATATAATTAAAACAATTAAACTATATAAAATGCATTAAACTTGATATTAGTTGTAGACGCTTCAAGATTACCAACCTTATTAATTATCAACTTTAATCCTAGACCTTTTTTAATTTTTTGTTTTTTGTGGGGTAAATTGACGGGTTCAATCCTCTAATAATTTTTACCGGAATTTCTTCAACTAGTGTCTTCATCATGTTACATGTACTCTTCTCTAATTCCTCTTGATCGTGTGTCAATTTATAATTTTACTCCCGTAACTTTGTTCTGTTCCCATTTTACTCTTTGTGACATCAAATTCTAATTAGCACAATTTATAAAGATTTTCTTTTTGTCTGTTTTGTTCAAAGTTATTCCCCAAGTTGATACGTAAAGAATCTGGATCATTCTTTTTCTCACCGCATAGTTTGTTACATGTTACGACAAGCTTGTAATGCTACGTCATTGATGAAAATAAGGGTATTATTATCCATTCTATCAGTGTTGGTATCTTTCATTTTCTCACGCTCTGATGGTAAACTGGTAATTAGATGAGGGTTAAATTCACAAAACTCCATGAACTTCGGGGTTTTTGCACATAATCCAACTGAACTTTGAGTGTAACCCCGAAAGCTTATTTATCAGACCCTCTTATCTGTAATTGACAAATAACTAATTTTTCCTTAGCCTCAATTGGAACAGGGAGTACACTGCCTATAGGCTATAGCTGATAAATCACTAATGTTAGAATTTTCTCTCTTAAGAATGCTTTAGTTATTTGTCAATTATAGATAAGAGTTCAGTGAAAAGTTTGAACTTGAGAGGTTTGTGAGATAAAAAAGTGCAGCAAGGTTATGTACAATACCCCCACAGTATCCGAGGGTTTTATGAACCGCACTCGATAAATAATCTAGGACTATGTAATAACAAAAAAATTTATCTAGCTCTAGCTATGAAAACAGGGTTTGAGTGATGTCATGAGTGAGCTAATACCATCTTCTCTCCCTGTATATATCATGCCTACTTGAATCTGGCATTATGATTCCACGGGCTCAACTTAATAATTTGAACATGTTATCAGTTTCTTGATAGCTTCATATTTCTCATAAACTAGTTGAGATGCACGTGTAATGCACGTGGTTAAATATCATGATTATTTAAATTAATAAAAATAGAACAAAAATAAAAAGAAAATAAAGTTTTTTTATGGGATTGATCATCAATTCAATAATTTCTCTCTCAACTGAAATATCGTCATTGTTTTCTTCCAGATTGTGGCCACGTGATCTACTATTTATAAGTTATAAACACATTAATCTAGTACAACATCTCTGTTTATTAGTATCTTGAAGTCTTTAAAAGATGAGTGATCATTCAATTCGTAAAGGAATTTTTTATATGAATTTACTTGCAATATGTCCATTAAACTTTTAGTTGTGGTTTGATTCATATTCACATTAACTTTTAGTTATGGTTTCACTCATATTTACATTATGTAATATTCTCATTCAATTTGATAGCTCATTCTCTATATCATAGAAATAAAACTGAAAGTATAAAGAATTATTTTTTTTGCGAAATTAGAGTAGAGAGATTATGATATATTTCGTCATGTGCTCTAAATATAAAAATTCTTTTTTTTTCTTTGATACAAGGTCCCTATCAAATATTACTCTAAACTATGTGAATGAAAAATGTTATTATAACTCACTTGCCTTGGGTAATTGTATTGTATATAGGACGTATAACTCATCTAGAATATCCACGTCTGCTAAGTGAATTTTAATGTTATGACAACAATATTTTAGATGCTCGTATTCAAACTTTTTGACTCTATAAAAGACACAAGAATTGGAGTGCATAGCTAATATGTCATAAAGAACATATTGGTTCATGAAGAATTTTTCCTAATAACGATATTATTACAACGATATTACTATTTATATTGGTTCATGAAGAATTTTTCCTAATAACGATATTATTACAACGATATTACTATTTAGTATTAAATCAATTTTATTATATAAGATTATATTATTACAACGATATTACTATTTAGTATTAAATCAATTTTATTATATAAGATTATATGACCCTTTTAAATAAATTATAAAATATATATATGGAAACTTTAATGCTTATAGCCAATAGTTGGGCTCCATAAAATAGGTTAAGTTTACATTATAGTTTGCTATTTGTAGTAATGTTAGCAATGTCATTATTTTTCCTCTTTATCTTATTATTCACGCTTTTTTGATGTAAGTTCTCTTTTCCTAATTACTCAATTGGCCATATTTAGTTTTTATAATATTAGAGGTTAGAACATTCTCTTCCGTTTAAAAAGTGTTGACATGATTTTTTAAAAAAAAATATAAACATAGTAGCAATAGTATATATTTCAGTTTAACTCAATCATTGGCTTGAAGTCATTTAAGGTGAGGTCCATTCTACGCTAGAGTGATGATGTAGTGATTACACAATCCAAAAGTCAAAAAAAAATTCTACAAAGGAAAAATAATTTAATATGTCAAATTAACAACTAATTTATAAAATATACATGGGCGGTGCAAATAGCTATACAAAGTAAGGTATAAATCTTCATGAAAATTCTATAGTGAGTGACGAACTACAATCATCCTAATTTAAGCATAAATAATTATTATTTTAGTTACTAATTTGATACACATAACTATGAAATAAATCTCAAGCAAAAAATAGGAATTGAAATTATATTAAATTTAAAAACAATAATTTAAATTATTAAGCCTTAAATATTAGTTCATGTGAGAAAGTAAAATAATCTATGGTCTATATACCTATATAGTCAATCAATCAAATGTATTATAATTATGATGACTATAGTCAAAATTATATGGTGGATTCACATTAAATATAATTTATAAAAATAGTTTATTAGAGTAAAAATACTTTTAACCACTATATAGATTGTCTGAAAATGTTTGCATATATAAATTACATTGCCTAGGAACAGTGATGTGTTGTACACTTAAATATAGCCTAATAATCTTAAGAATGATATACTCTTCAATATTATCATTAATTGATGTATCTATATATTACACTGAAAACACAATTAAATTAGAAAACTACAAAAGAAACAACCTCAAAAATTTTAAAAATTGTAAAAAAACACCCTAAAATTTTATAATTTATAAATACACAAAACTATTAAACATTACATTAAAATCAAGGAATTACAAAAAATCATTGAAATTTTCAAATTTTGGAGGGGTAATTTGCAATATGCTAAACTTTAATGGTGTTTTTTTTATAAATTTTAAATTTAATAGATTTTTAATCATTTATGTCCTTTTTAAAAAAGTTATGGGTAATATTGACCATGAAAGGTTTTTCCTAAACCTATACTTTTAAAGTAACTATGATATTTTTTGTAAAATTTTAATTTTTAGGGGTTGTTAGTAATTTTATATATTTATTTTAGTGTCTATAGATTAAAAATTCTCATGGTGTTTTTTTATAAATTATGAATTTTAGGGGCTTTTTATAATTTTTTAAAGTTATAGGTCTTTTCTACAGATTGTAAATTGTTTATAAACTATTTATCATTCTTACGCTTTCAATTTACTAATGAGTTTGAAATTCTTAGGGTATTATTTATAAATTTTGAATTTATGGTTTTGTTTGTAATTTTTGAAGCTTCAAGGGTGTTTTTTATAAATTAAAAAATTATGTAGAGGATATTTGTAATTCCTATATTTTTAATGTACTATTAGGTTAGAAATTATCAGGATTTTTATACATTTTATAATTTTGAGGGTTTTATTTTGTAATTTGTAAAAAGTTTAGAGTGTGTATCATAAATTCCATAAAACTTTGGGGTTGTTTATGTTATTTATAGGTTTAAAATTTTCAAGGTATTTTTTATAAAATTTGAAATTTTAGGGGTGTTTTTGTAATTTTCAAAACTTACAATGTATTTTTCTTCAAAGTTAAAAAACTTTTAGTTTCTATCTAACATATGTTTTTCAGAGTTCTTACTGAATTGAAATAAGTAAAACTTGTAATTTTTAAGATGTTTTAATAAAATTTTAAATTTGTAGGGGCGTTTTTATAATTTAAAAAACTTGAAGGATATTTTTTATAAAGTATAAAATTTTTTAGGTGCTGGTTAGCATTTTTTTAGATTTTTTTGCGAATTAAAATAAGTAAAGGATTTAAATTATATCAAACTTATTTTTTTTATCCAATAACATGTTAAGTCTCATTATGAATATGATAAATCATTTAGTTACTAATTCTAAGAAGATAGGATAATTAGAATAGATTAGGATAACAATATAATAATTAAAATGATTAAGAGTAATATTGACCATGAAAAGATTTTTTAGAACTCGTACTTTTAAATGGACTAGTTTTTATGCACGCGCATTGCATGTGGTTTAATATCAAAATAATTTATTTCTTATTTTATTACTATAAATAAGTCAGATTCATTTTAATTATTAGATTTATTATAATTTTTATTTAAAAAGTATAAAAAATTAATTTAATGGATTTTTATGCTAAACTAAGATCAATATACTTAACAAGGATATCATAATTGATTTTTGCAGAAATTTTTTTTAGCAGATATAATAATATCTTCAAGCAGAATAGTAAAAGAAAATAAATTAAATTTATACTACATGTCATATTCTAAACTCTACTAATCCTAAGCTACAATATGGAGCCAAGGATGAATAACAATATCATTATGGACTATAGTTCTAGTAATAAAAAATTAATATTTCTTATTGCATTAAAAATAGAATTACACTGTACTTTTCAACATTATAAGCTCATGTATTATAATAAACAATCTCAAAAGCAAAAGCCTACATTATTTGATAGACTTAAAATAATAAAAAGACAAAACTAAAGATTAATGGTAACTACGGTATAATTTTATGTGATAAAAGCAATCACATAAGCATGCAAAAATACTAAAAATTTTGCATAAAAATTCATTCTAGAAATTCCTAATTTTACTCAAATTTAAGTTATAGTATAAAATGTTCAAAAAATATTATCATTTATTCTTTTTATTTTATGTTTTAATTGAGTCAAGATCAATCTTTCTCCACCTTTATCTTTTGATTGGGCAATTCTAGAGTAGCGTCTCAATCATCTATATCAATTATGATATCAGGTTGGAGTTTAATTTTTTGAAATTAATCTCTTCAAATAATAAAGTCCAACACAAAAATCAACCTAATTGTCTTCTGCTCCCCCCTCAAAAACCATAAGCCTAATCCATAAAATGAGTTTGTACATAATGAAGAACAATAGACAATGTCAAGAGATAAAAAAGAAAAAAAATAAGGAATTGAATAAGAATCGCTAGGTTTGTACATGATAAAGATCAAAAGACAAGATAAGAGTCCAGAAATATATTAGGATACACTTGGATCAATTAAATTATATTATTACTCATAATTGATATGCATAAGAGACAAAATGTGTTGACAATCTTAAACTATAAAACAGACTGTATGGACCCTCTAACATAATTTTTAATGCAAGCAACCCCAAGATTAATTTTGAAAATCTCTTGATTTTGTGGAAGAGTTTGAGTGTAAGGAACAAATGTTAAATTGTCTAATCTGATTAAAGTAGGATCATAAAAGTTAACCACATACATAAAATTTATTTTAACAAAAACTCTTATACAAGTATTATAATTGGCATTGAGATCAAAGAACGTGTGAGATTCCCTTTGACTTTTATACAAATAATATCTATTTAGATAATAATAGTATAATTAAACTTTGTGATCGGAAAAGAAATCAAACATACAATATAATTAATTACTTTAAAATAATCTAATCTAATCTAATAAGAAGAAAATAGATGAAAGTACTGTAAAAATTGTTATAATTTTATAATTCATAATTTTTAAACAATCTAATCTATTCTAATAAGAAGAAAATAACAAAGACACATACTTGTTGAAGGTGATAAAAGTACTATGAAAGCTATTGTAATTTCTTGATCTAAAAAAGATTAGATATACAATATAATTAATTGCTTTAAAATAATCTAATCTAATCTAATAGCAAAGGCACATGCCTATAGAAGGAGATAAAAGTGCTATAGAAATTATTATAATTTTTTGGCTTATATATATTGGTATATGATGTTGCATGTGAGAGGATAACAATTATAAATAAAGTTCTATTTAAATAATAATAGTATAATTAAATTTTGAAATTAACTATGCAGTACTTTGAACTACTTTAATTTTAGTAGGTTAGAGATCGCCACTTTGTGTGTAATTATTAATCATATAGCATGTGAATAATTATTTGTAGATTTGTATTATTAATCATGTAGCATGTGAATAATTATTTACAGTTTGATCATTGATCACATATAAGAGCGAGGGGGTAAATTTGGTATTTAATAAATCATCTAATTAACCTAAGCGTATTGTGAACTACTTGAATTTTAGTTGGTGAGAGATCGTCACGTTGTGTGTAATTATTAATCGTATAACATGTGAATAATTGTTCTCACTTCTCATTATTAATCATGTAGCACATGAATAATTGTTTGCAATTTGATCATTGATCACATATAAGAGCGAGGGGATAAATTTGGTATTTAATAAATCGTCTAATTTACTTAAGTTGCTCTTTCATTTAGGTTTATATTTTAATGTAAACCATATCCTTATCTCCATACTATGTATATCCAATAAGAATTCATTAATTTATCAAGTTACTCTTACTTAATGGATTGGTATTTAAATTCCAAGGGTATTTTTGTCTACAAAAAGATTTTTCCGAACTCGTGTTTTTAAAGAGAATATGATTATGATTAACACAAGTTGCAAGGCTGCCTTCAAACAGGAAAATTTTGATATGGTTGACAAATAACCTATCATTTTGGACAACTGATGTAGCACAAAAGTACAAGCACTTTGATAATTCTATTGTTTGGAGTTATATCTGAGCTTAAAATGTTATAAAGAATATTAAACAGAGAATGTAATATAATTGAATATAATATTAGATATAAAATGATGTCTCTTTGGTTATAAGTGATAAAGTAAGATGGGTACAGTTTTAAAAAAAGCTGGATATGAATCATAACTTTAGTACATAATCAAAGAAGATATTAGTGATTTTATAACATTCATCAAAATTACATGATCACAAACCTTATCATGAAATAAACAATAGTAATGCATTATCTCTATGCTGGATTTCGACTTTTAATAACAAAAGGTTCCATTTTTTAAGTAAGAAAATTGAAGGATTACATGTACATCTCCCCTTTTGAAATATCAAGGGGGTGGGGGACGGGTTGAATGTGATGCTATTATGGTGTTAATAAACATGTCAAAATTTATGAACTCACCAAACTCATTAAGTGAACAAAATCAAACATTTGTAGGATTTTCTAATGGGTGCCTGTGAACACTCATTAGGGACGAGAGAGATAAAAATATAATTAAAAAATTAGTGCAAATCGGAAGAACTCATTTTCTATTCATCTTTCTCATCATACCTATGAGTACCCTTTAAAAAAGGGATTTTTTTTAAAAAAGGCCATTTTTATTAAATAATTAGCAAAATCGATCATTTTGCTAATTATTTAGCAAAATCGACATCTTTTTAGCCAACAGGCTAAAAATAGGTCGATTTAAAAAAACACACTGCTGAAAATATACGGGACTAGAAGTCTCATATGTTTTCAATGTACTAATCGGGGTTTAGAAATTATCAAAAACATACAGGACTACTAGTCCCATATGCTTTCATTTTGCATTCACAAAATGTACGGGACTAGTAGTTCCGTACGTTAAGCAGAGAGTTTGTTGGCTCTACCCAGCAATCCCACGGGACTACTAGTCCCGTGGATCCCGTGGATTTGTTGGGTAGAACTAATAACTACCTCAACTCTATGGGACTACTAGTCCCATAGATTTAGCAGCCTATATAATGCTCACATGTGCCCTAAATTAGGGCACAACCGTTCTCAACTTGGGCGATCTCTCTCTTGTTCTCCCTCTCGCTCTCCCGATCTCCCTCTCTTCCAAACCCGATCACCCTCTCTCCCAAACTCAATCTCTCTCTCTCTCTCTCTCTCTCTCTCTCTCTCTCTCTCTCTCTCTCTCTCTCTCTCTCTCTCTCACGCCCAACTCACCTCTTCCTCCCTCAAATTTCTCTAAACTCATTTCCTCAAAAAAACGTAATTGTGATCTTCCCCAAAGATCACCCGGCGGTGTTGAAATCTGACGCCGTCTATTACTCTCTGTCGCCGACGAGATCCGAATTTTTATCAAGGTATAAATTTCTTATTTTTTCATAATTTTCTCTATATTGTTTAGTTAATATTGTATATGATTATTAAAATTGAAAAAATCTAATTATATATGATTAATTTTAATTCTTTAGTTAAAATGGCGAATAGAATACCGATTATTTGCTTATTCAATAGAAAACTGAGTGTTGGAATGAATAATATGTCAATATACGATGGAGGGTTTAGAAAAATATTCATGTTATCTAGAAATTGTAATTTCGATTGAATGATGGAGCAAATATACAGAGTTACTAGAATTAATTATGCCGAAAATGTCATTAAGGTCTTCTGTAATTGTCCAATAAATGAAAAAAGATCAATTGCTGTAAAGATCACCAGTGATGAAGAGTTGAAAGACATGATATAACTTGCGAAAAAACAAATCTCAATCAAGTTGTTCATTAAAAATATTCCAATGTTTGGGGTTCCCGAAGTTTCATAAACTCACGAAGAGTTCTCCCGCTGTTTTCGGAGAAAGTTGCCTTCATTGTTGAATTCATTATAATATGGATTGCTTACAAATAATTCAAAATATTCAATAAGAGGAATGAAAAATGAAAGATTATAACTTTTTGAAAATAACACAAGATCCGTTCGTCGTTTCTTGCTTGCGTGGGTCTTTAGCCGGTGATGGGGACGTCGATGTCCGTGGACTACCTGACAATCAGATCAGATCCGGAACTCCGTCGATCCGCGAAGGAATCTAGAAGCAGAAGCGCTTATCTCGAAAACGGCGAGATAATTACTCTTCTTAGGATTATCGTAACGGGATAATCCTAAGGAAATGATGCGGGTGATGCAGATCTGAAGAATTTCTCTCTCTTACGTTGAAGAACTCGATCAATCTTCGGTCCGGCAGGGCTTCGCCAATTCTTCAAAATTCCAGATCTAAAAAAATGAGGCTCTGAGGCTTGTATTTATAGGCACAGGGGGAATTCGGGCTGGAGACACCCTTGGGGGTCTCAACTTGGGCCGAGACACCCCGGGGTGTCTCAACTCAGACTGAGACGCTCCGTTATGCACGTTTGTTCGTTTCTGCCGTAACTTCTTCATCCGAACTCGTATTTGAGCGATTCAAAGTGCGTTGGAAAACCGACGGGGAGTTCTATAAGCTCCAATGATTAGATCATCTGTGGAATAAATGAGACACGAAGGGTATTTCGCCGTTTGTGAACGACACGAGGTTCCCGATCAGTTCGTGTCTTCGTCATTCTGAAATTCCGTTATTTTACGTAGTTCGTCGATTCACTTCAAGCATTCACCGATATCAATCAAGCTTTTGTGAACCAGATAGTGACGTTCATCATCTTTTCTTAACACTAAGCGGTTCGTGGAGACCTATAGGCAATTTTCAATGCCTACAGATACCCCCTCCAAAGCGTTCCAGACTCGTTTCTTTTACAGAAGAGGCTGGAATACTTTGGATATGATTGGTCCAGCCTTCGATCGGTATAAAGGACCTGTAGTTAGCTTCAACTCTTGGCTCCTTCGATTTTCATTCTATTCGATGCTTTGACGAATAGCCGAAGTCCTTCCGGCGCTGCGTTTATCGCCTGGCCATCGTCGGAGTCTCGAGTCTACCACCGGTGAGTTGAGTTTGGCTCGCGTCATTGAGTTGACTTTGAACTGATTATCTCCGTCATGATATATTGACTCGCGTTGACTTTTTGATCGTAACGCGTTGACTGGCGTTGACCTAGGGTTACGCGTTGATCGGTGTTGACCTTAGGGTTTTGAACATCGTATGTTGATTTTTTGATCGTAACGCGTTGACTGGCATTGACCCTAGGGTTTTAAACGTCGTACATTGACTTTTTGATCGCAACGCGTTGACTGGCGTTGACCTAGGGTTACGCGTTGACCGCCGTTGACCTTAGGGTTTTGAACGTCGGACGTTGACTTTTTGATCGCAACGCGTTGACCTAGGGTTACGTGTTGACCGGCGTTGACCTTAGGGTTTTGAACGTCGAACGTTGACTTTTTGATCGCAACGCGTTGGCCTAGGGTTACGCGTTGACCGACGTTGACCTTAGGGTTTTGAACGTTGAACGTTGACTTTTTTGATCGCAACGTGTTAGCTGGCGTTGACCTAGGGTTACGCGTTGACCGGCGTTGACCTTAGGGTTTTGAATGTCGAACGTTGACTTTTTGATCGCAATGCGTTGACTGGCGTTGACCTAGGGTTACGCGTTGACCGGCGTTGACCTTAGGGTTTTGAACGTCGCACGTTGATTGGTGTCGATTTTCATCAAAACATCCAATAACCGACGAAAACGGGTAAAACGAGCAAGAAAATCGGGGTTTGTAGGCATGCGGGGACCAACCGGGGCCCGAGACACTCGTGGGTGTCTCAACCTTGGCCGAGACACCTATGGGTGTCTCGGCCAAAGCCGAGACACTCTAGGGTGTCTCGGTTCAAAAACCGAGACACCTCCCCCTCCTCTCTTTTTTTGTTTTGTTTCCCCTTTTGTTTTCCCCCTCTTTCCAAAATTTTCAAAAAGAATTCTATTCCCTCTCAAACTCCTTCCTCCTCTCATCCAAACACCATTGTTTCCCTCCTTTAAGAACTCCAAACTCATTAAAACTTTCTTCTTTAAAACCCCTCAACCCAAGACAAAAATTCGGATTTTTGTGCTCTCCTCTTGGCCGAAAATCCTCTCTTCTCAAAGCTAGGGTTTCATAACATCTTCAAGCTCAAGATTTGATTTTGGAGTTGGGTTTTCAAGCTTCTTGATTTGGGTAAGCTTCCCCTCAAAAACTCTCTCATTTTTTTTGATAAAGATTAAAACTTTATGCTTGTAATGAGGGTATGCCATGAATTTATATGTCAAGATCATAGCTTTTTGTTCTCATGAGTTAGGTTTTGTGAAAAAGATAGGATCTTGATGATGGGTTGTGTGTATGTGCAAAGATTTGGGGGGTTTTATGCAAAATCAATACTATGGCTAAAATTTGAGGGGGTTTTATGCAAAAATGGACTGAAATTTGGGATTTTTGTGCAAAGGTAGACTGAAATTTGGGGCTGAAACTCCAGACCTATTTGACCAAACTTTGAGGGGTGTTTTCATGCAAAAGAATCAACATTGTTTGAGGGGTTTATTTGCAAAATTGGCTAAATTTTACAAAAGGGTTTATTTATAAAGTTAGCCAAAATTGTGGGATATTGGGGGTGTTAGATGAACAAATATGATGATCATGATCCAATTCGAGCGTGTCCTTGACTAGAATTTAGCCTTGAACACGAGGTGTATTTTGGGTATTTCACCAAAATTTCATCAAGAGGGTTTATACTGCAATGTGAGCTCTTTGTTTGCACGCATAAAACTCATAGGTTTAATTAGACTTCAACTATAAAATCCTATTTATTTTATAGGGTTTTAGTTACAGTTCTTAATTTCCCTTTTAACTTTCGGGTGTTCAGATTTATGATTGTACCTGACTCGTTGATCTTCATTGCAGATTCTCCATGTCTCCGCGTCGACATCGACTTCATAGGAGTCGCTCCCTTTCCTCCATGTCTCCGCGTCGACATCGACTTCATAGGAGTCGCTCCCTTTCGCAGCATAGCGAGAGAGAGGCCCCCGTGGCATCCTCTTCAGCGGCATCCTCTTTCGGGGGTGAGCATTTATACTTTCTGTATCCCTGATTGATCCCTTCGCGGGTCATTCGGGAAGAACCGACATCCTCCTTCGTGGGGATCGAGGTTTCAGGAAATTCGTGGTTCCAGTATACCCTCGTTTGGCCCCTTCGCGGGTCATTCGGGAAGAACCGACATCCTCCTTCGTGGGGATCGAGGTTTCAGACTTGTTTTGCTTGGCCAATTCAAGTCTTCTGGCGTATTGGGGTGATTTTGTGTTGTCTTATACTGTGTAGGTCGGGATATGTAACCACGTCACTCACGTGATGATGCATGTCGCCCTTCCAGTGTAAGACACTCAAAATCGTCTCTCCAATCGCCCCGCGGATGATCTTATCTCGCTCCTTTGTGAGATGATTTAATCCTTGTATAATTCACGGATAATTTTCTGACTCTATCCTTGCTTTGTTGCAGTTGAATTCCCTACGGACAGTCTTCCATCTCATGCTACTACTGGTTGTAGTGGGGAGATTTTCTCTTCTATTGCTGATAGGCAGGCTATTGGTCCGACTCCTCAGTTGAACTCCTGCGATGGGAGGATAGTGAGACCCGAAATCATCATAATATCCGACGATGAGGGGGAAGAGGATCCCATTGCTACAATTATGCCCAGCCAATAATCTGCCCTCCCGGTTTCTGGATCCGTGCGGTGCATCCTCCAAAAGTTAGAGAAAGCTATGCAACAAACGGCCACCGCTATTAGTTTTGGGCGGGGAAGATTTTATGATTTGCTCCCTTTCATAGCAAGTAGTCTTAAGGATATTCAGCGTGTAGGCGGTGTCCAGCTAGCTAGGCGATGTAATTTAAAACCGACTTGCTTAGAGGAACTCATGTATCGCTTAGAAGAACTAGTATACTCCGACTCACATGATGAAGCCACGCCGCTCATGATCGATGCTCGGATTCAGAGGATGCACGAGCGTAAAGCCCGAGCGAGACGCATATCAGGGCAAGAAATTATCGTTGCGAATTTGTATGAACGGCAACGTCATCTGCAGACTAAGATGGATGCTTATAACAATATTGCTGATAGTACGGGGATTAGCGCACTCCTCCTTTTGTCATGATGTTTCTTTGTTGATTGTGAAACCAGTGGACATAACGCTTATAAGATTTTTGGCAAATCCTTAGCCATCAACGGGTTTGATGTGCCTTTACCGATTACCGTTTGAATCGGGCTAGCATACGGGTTATAAAAGCTCGTTCCGTATGCAAGGTTGTGCTAAGAGAATTACTTCTCTTACTTAGTGCTATGATTTTGAATACATAAACTTCACCGTTTCTTATGGGAAAAGGTACCCAGCAACGCGTGTTAGGCGATGACTTATCCCTTTTTAGGTTTCAGGATAAAATTCCCCAGACTTAGACTCTGGTGTCTTTTTCAATCGGCAAAAGATTAAACCGGCGATGTGTGTTAGACATAGACTTTAGGATTTTTGAAAAACCACCAGCCTTCAACGGGTTTGATGTGCCTTTACCGATTACCGTTTGAATCGGGCTAGCATGTGAATTATTAAAACTCGTTTCACATGTAACGTTGTGCTAAGAGAATTACTTCTCTTAGACTTAATGCTATGATTTTGAATACATAGACTTCACCATTTCTTACGGGAATATGGTATCCGGCAACGCGTGTTAGGCGTTGACTCATCCCTACTTAGGATTCGGGATAAAAGTCCCCAGAATTATACTCTGGTGTCTTTTTCAATCGGCGAAAGACTAAACCGGCAACGCGTGTTAGGCGTAGGCTTATCTCTATTTAGGAGTTGAGATAAAATTCCCCGTGCATAAAGTGCACGGATTGAAAGTTAAAAATTGTGTCTTTTCTCAAGGCAAAGACAAACCCAAAGTTGGAGCGGAAGAATTTTATATTCTTGGCCCCAGGTCTTGTTTAGGGTAAAGATGAACCCAAAAATGAAAGAGGAAGAATTTTATATTCTATCTTTCAACACTGAAGAAGAAGAATTTTATATTTTATCTATAGTTGGAAAGTAAACTCGAGGTGGGATCCCCACCCCTAGAATCCGGAAAGATAAAACTAATAGTGGGATCTCCACTCCGAGAATCGGAAAGATTCAAACAACCCTAACTTTTATAGGATTGGTTGTTTGATCCAAAAAGAGTTCCTCATTTATTGAGGGGAAAGTTCAATTTCAACCCTAACTTTTATAGGTTTGGTTGAAAAAGGAACAATGGCAGTCTTTCGTTTATCGAAAGGGAGAACTCGGTCTTAATTTTAACTATCTGTAGGTTTGACTAAGTGAGATTGGGAACAATCCTAACTTTTATAGGTTTGATTGTTCGAATTGAAAGTGGACCTCTCGTTCATGGAAAGAATCGAGAGGAGATTTTGGCTTTGGCCCTAACTTTTATAGGTTTGACCTGAAAGCAAAGAGAGTGGTATACCAGAAGCAATGAGAATGCCGACTCGTACTATCACTCAATGGAGGACTTCAATGCTAAGTGATTAGGACCTAACATGTTAAGTCTGAGAACTACCAATGACTGGCGGATAGAAACTTTGGTGGACCCACCGTTAATTTATTTGATCAATGGATAGCTTTGCGAGGAAGGATTAATCTGTCAAAGGATTGAATCTCGTCTCACAAAATAACTCATGAGAGTTAGAGAATTCGATAACAATAAAAGGAAACATTCTGACATGTAGATCTCTTATTTATCACTTTTTACAGTGATTGGGTTATCCCTAAGAATAATACCATACGTGGTATTCTTCCGGGAACTTCCCGATACATTGGTTATCCTGAAGATACTAAGGGTAGTATTTTTTCACGAACTTGCCGTTTATCGGCATCATAAGCCGGTCGCCGTCCTTGGTGATCAGGCGATATGCGCCACTCGAGTGGACCGTCTCTACTACGAATGGTCCCTCCTATTTGGGTTCAAATTAGTAGAGGATCATCAAAACTTCGAGATATTCGACCCTAGCTCTTTGGCGAGACTGGTTCAATAAACAATATCTTAATTCCAACCCCTCTTTGTTGATATCGGGTTATCCTTAAGAATATCCCGTATAATATTCTCCAGGAACTTCCTGTTGGATACAAAGGAAACAGTTTATACACATATACCTGTTAGAGTTTTGAAAGAAGCAGTTTATACTCGTATACTTTTCGGAGTGTGGTGATCGTTCTCATTCGGTTTGTTCTACCATTGAAACACCGGCTTCAATTAAGGCCTGTATTGTATTTTTGAGAGTGATGCAAGTCTTGGTGGGATGATGGACTCTCCTGTGGTATTCACAATATTTTGGGTCTGAACTCCCGTTAGCTTCCTCCTGATTTTTAATAGGTGAGAGCTTGATTTTGTCGTTTTTTAGGAGGGATTTGAGGATGGCTGGAACCTCATCATCCTTGAAAGAGTACCGTCGCATCTGAAGCGACTGTTGTGGCGATCTCTCTTGTGGTTATCGCTGTAATGTTTGATTAATATCAACAACAAGCCTGGGTATGAACTCCGGTTGACTTCCCTCAACTTTCTTTCTTTTGGGATAGCGCCTGATGGGGGTGGTGACAGACTCGACCTCCCTCTGCTTCTTGTCTTCATCTTCATTTCTCCTCGAGTGATGTCGAGAAGAAGGAATTGGGCCACCCTCAGTGTCATTGAGGGGTTCAATTGCACTACCCCCAGTATTATCGAGGGGTTCAATTGCACTACCCCCAGTGTTATCGATGGGTGAATCAGTCTTGATGACCATGTTCAGATTTGGGTTATTGTTACTTGTCCTATTTTGAATAGGCGAAACTGGTATAGTGTAACAACTAGACTCCACCTGATGACCGGATTTAGGAAATTGATATTTTTGAGCCTGCAGCTCTCTTATTTGTTGCATGGCCGACTCCATCTTAGTCTCAAATTCTTCTTTCTGCTTGATTAATGCTTCTTGAACAATTTGGGTGAGCTGGTCAGGAGTGATCATGAACGATTCTCTAGTGTTTTTAGAAAGACGTGATAACTCATGTAGAGTTACTTTCACTGGGACGTTAGCCAATTGGGTCATAACATCGAAGTGGTATGAAGTGTTTGCATTTCCCGGTTTATCTCTTCCAATTGGCCGATTGAAATGAGACTGCCTTGGTTTTTTAACATCTTGGTGCAGGGGCCCCTGCTGGGTCTTCTCAGCAGGTGCGGGGGAAGTTGTAATCATCCCTACCTCAGCTAGTCGATCAGAGACACTTGGATCTTTGAAATGATACTCGTTCCCATTTCTGGTGGCGAGGACTGGTTCTCCGGTGGTTACAAAAGTTTCATGTTCATTGTCGGAAAATGAGAAAGCAGGAATTGCTTCATCGTCTTCCCCTGGAATAGCAGAGGTTCCGCAACAAGACTTCCCTTTTCCTTTCGACTTTCTTTTGGGAGAGGATCCAGTCCATTGTTCATCTCTAATTAAATCGGGGTGAACCCAAAGAATCTCGCCATTTGGGGCAGTGTGTGGCACCAGTCCCTTCTGACGTTGTTTGTGAGGATCATCGTTCACTGTCTTTACCGCCACATTTATTACTGGCTCAGGCTGAAACCAGTTCAAGGGAACGGATCCAAAGCTAATCGACACTGCATTCGCACCCACCTTCTTCTCCTTAGGTTGCTTCATAGTGATGACCCCAACATCAATCAAAGCTTGGATCTT
>NC_033798.1:115237397-115255482 GCF_001876935.1 Asparagus officinalis | reverse complement strand
CGCTCTGTGGAATGCGCAATACTTCGGGTCATTAACCCTTTTGGCGTCTTCCTGATCTTGGATCAGAGGTAACTTGATCTTGTTATTTTCTATAAGGTATTTTAAAATACCAGAAACTTCATCTTCTTGGAATGAATAGACCTTCGGGAACTTTGGTTCCGAAGCCTTCTGTTTCTGAGGCTGTTGTTGCCACCGTGACTGCTGAGGTGCTTTCTGCTGCTGCTGTTGCGGCTGTGATTGCACTTCGAACGTTTGATTCGCGTCCACTGCGTTTGCTTGTGCCTTCCCTTTACCTTGAGGAACAAAATTTTGTTGTGGAACACTAGCCGTCGTTTGACCTCTTTCGGCCTTTTTCCTTTTGAGAAAACGTTCGGCTCGTTCTCCTTGCACTTTCAAATCTTTCCAGGTCTTTGGTGGTGCCATTCCTATAGCTTCGAGGATGTCCAACGAAAGATTATTGTGACAAGTCTCGAGGATGAAGTCTTCACTGACCGGATCCCTGCAGTTCATCGCTTTGTTCCGGAATCTCTTGACGAAGTTTTTAACCGTCTCACCATTTTTCTGTTTCTCGTCAAATAATGTACCAATTGAAATCTCAGTGTCGTCGTCGAAGAAGTTTGTCAAAAATATATCCTCCATGTCATCCCAACTGTTGATACTTCCTGGCTTAAGATGGCGATACCAATCGAAGGCCGCTCCTCGGAGAGTGCCGACGAATGACCGCACCATTAAAGGTTCATTCCCGGAGATTATTCCTAAGTGAGACTTAAAATATATTAAGTGCTGGGTAGGGGAACCATTTCCATCAAACGGCGTGAAATTGATCAAATTGAATTTCGCCGGGTATGGAATTGATTCCCACTCCCTTGGGTATGGACATGGTATGCCGGACCTCTTCACTTCTTGAGCATTCATCAACGCGTTGATTTTGCTCTCCAAATCCTTCATTTTCTTGTCTTCACTCGCATCTGTCTTCGAGTGGCTTCTGGGAGAGGTAACGTGGTCCCTTTGAGTGGTTTCGGGGAGAAGTAATGTGGTCCTCCTTCGTATTGTTATCATCTGAGGGACCACCCCCATTATTGTTATTAACGGGAGGGGTGTTCATGTTGGCATTATCCTCTACTTCCCGTTCATCATCACCTTGGTTAGGATTATTGCGACGGCTGGATTCTCCTTGATGAGTTGTCAGCACCGCAATCTGTTGGTCATGCATTTCTCTCATCTGCTGCACGGCCATTTTCATTTCGAACTTAAAATTTTCCTTCTGCTTAGTCAGGGCATCCTCAAGTATTTTAGCCATCTGTTCGGCGCTAATCATAAGTGACTCGTAGGGCTGTCCTGCACTTGATGCGGTGTCATCGGAAGCCATCGCTGAGCATGCATCTGAGCAAGCATCCGAGCAAACATCCGAAGTTTTATCATCTTAAGGGAGTCCCTTCTGCATTCTCTGGTAATCCCTTCGTCTATTGGTCCCCGATCGTAATCGAGTAATACGTTGGGATACCTCGGTAAACTGATCCGGACTAAAGCGTCGCGTTGACTTCCCTCTCCCGGTCATATTGACGGAGACTTCTGGAAATTCATCCTCCTGAAGAGTAGGTTTCCTTCTACGGAAGTGTCTTAGTCTGGCCTCGGATGTTCTGGTGGAGATTCTCTCAAACACAGAAACTCTTCGTGGGGCCTTAGAACAGCAGCATTCTGATAGTACTGCCTTGATTATGTTGGCACACGGATAACGAGAATCCGTGTCTCGAACGTTTCTTTTTTGAGACTTATTCGTACCCCCGGCCCTATAGTACAACTTGTTAGTTTGATAACTGGAGCAACCCATAGAGTGTTGGCACGACTTTCCAGGTATAACATCATTATCATCAGACCAATGTGTTTCCCTTTGGGGATACGACGCTTTATTGGCGTCTCCAAAAGTCACTCGTTCAGGTTTACGCTTTTGTGAGCGTGAAAACCTAACGGGCTCTTGAACTTCAACCCGCAATCCAATGCGTTCGGTAACAGGGGCTTTCCCTTTATTATCTTTCTTAGGGGGATTGGTACGACCCCCAGCCTGAATTGTTGTTTGGGGACCTTTCAATGGTCCCAATCGCTCCTTCACGGGTGCTTTACCTCGATCTTCCGGTAAAGGACCGAGACGACCTTTCAAAGGAACTCTGGATCTTGTGGGACCCACATTATTACCCGGCTCCGTCGGAGGTGCAGGAACAGGGGAAACGGGATCTGGACTTGAAGAAGGCCGGACGGTAACTCCGTCCACTTTTGTCTTAGGTGCTGGTTTTGCCTTTGGTGCCCACACCTGCTTGTGTCTAGGCGGCTTCTTGACCGTCTCTTCTTTTTGCATCTCTTCCGCTTTCTGCAGAAGGACTCGGGCATGCGCGAGCAATGCACGGCGTTTCTTGATTCGCTCTTCGAGAGTGGAGCGAGTCTTCTTGACGCGGACCCATTCGTTCGTCTCTGCCTTAGAGGAGAGGCTGGTGGTTCGCTGTTGCTATTCTTGGCGCTGCCTTGATTTCAGATCCTCAGTATAGCGGATCCCGTCCATCGACTCTGCAGCCTTGGCTAATTGTCGTGCAAGGCATTGACGCCGTCTTTGGGGCACCCTCTTCGACAAAGTCGGAGCGCCTTCAGCAGTTATCTTCACGGCGGAGGGGAGGTCCGGATCTGCGGCTTCGACCTCCTTGGATGCCGTAGGGACGTCGCGGGGCACGGGTGCAGCGACGGCGAGGGGATCCTTGACCTTCAAGCCTGAAATCCCACGAGTGTTTTTGGAAGAGGAGACCTTCTTGCGCTTGCTTGGAGAGGCGGATCTGGGGGAGGAGGAAGAGATGTACTCTTCAAACTTTTGTTGATCGAACTCATATTCGATCTCTTCATTCACCCGGATCTTGAATGCCGGTTGCGTCACGACAGCCTCGGCAGCGAGGCTGTTGGCTCCCACTGTGGTCGCCAGTTTGTTTTCAGAGAAAGTTACCTTCATTGTTGAATTCATTATAATATGGATTGCTTACAAAGAATTCAAAATATTCAATAAAAAGAATGAAAAATGAAAGATTACAAGTTTTCAAAAATAACACAAGATCCGTTCGTCGTTTCTTGCTTGCGTGGGTCTTTAGCCGGTGACGGGGACGTCGATGTCCGTGGACTACCTGACAATCAGATCAGATCTGGAACTCCATCGATCCGCGAAGGAATCTAGAAGCAGAAGTGTTTATCTCGGCAATGGCGAGATAATTGCTCTTCTTAGGATTATCGCAATGGGATAATCCTAAGGAAAGGATGCGGGTGATGCAGATCTGAAGAATTTCTCTCTCTTACGTTGAAGAACTCGATTAATCTTCGGTCCGGCAGGGCTTCGCCAATTCTTCAAAATTCCAGATCTGAAAAAATGAGGCTCTGAGGCTTGTATTTATAGGCACGGGGGGAATTCGGGCTGGAGACACCCTTGGGTGTCTCAACTTGGGCCGAGACACCCTTGGGTGTCTCAGCTCAAGCCGAGACACCCTTGGGTGTCTCGCTCGTGCCGAGACACCCCGGGGTGTCTCAACTCAGACTGAGACGTTCCGTTATGCACGTTTGTTCGTTTCTACCGTAACTTCTTCATCCGAACTCGGATTTGAGAGATTCAAAGTGCGTTGGAAATCCGACGAGGATTTCTATAAGCTCCAATGATTAGATCATCTGTGGAATAAATGAGACACGAAGGGTATTTCGCCGTTTGTGAACGACACGAGGTTCCCGATCAGTTCGTGTCTTCGTCATTCTGAAATTCCGTTATTTTACGTAGTTCGTCGATTCACTTCAAGCGTTCACCGATATCAATCAAGCTTCTGTGAACCAGATAGTGACGTTCATCGTCTTTTTTTAACGCTGAGCGGTTCGTGGAGACCTATAGGTAATTTTCAATGCCTACACCCGCATGCTTGAAAATTAAATCTCATTATCTCTAAGTGCCTTGCACTTAAAAAATAACTCAGGTACAATGTCAAGTGACGTGTCCCATAACGCACCGGGTCATGTTTCAGTTGATTTACCGATTGGTTCTATTATAGAAGAGGATGAGGATGTAGATGCCGATGATGAAAATGAAGATGTTGAAGATGAGGAACGTCTTGATAGCATGTGTGTGCAATTGGAGAGACCAATGATGACGTAAGTTAGATGGATGGATATTGCGTAAATAACGATTATGTAGAGTCTGAAGAACCGTTGCCAGAAGAGTTTTAAAATGATGAGTGGATAAATGCCTCACAAGCTGAGTTCGTTGAGCCTGGTCCTAATTTCGATCGACCCGAGAACTTCACTTTCAAAAAAAGAGAATTTTGGCACTGCTTAGTATCCCAAGCCGATTTTCTCACTTACTCAAAATTGCGATGGATGAAGCTCGATTGGGCACTGCTTAATGCGTTGATGGATAGATGTATGTCGGAGACTAACACTTTCCATCTACGTGTCGGTGAGGCAACTATTACTCTCCACGATGTAGTAGTTATCCTTGGTCTCCGCATTGATGGTCTTTGTGTCACGAGGAATGATAGTCATGTTTGGCGAAGTGTGTGTGATAATTTGTTAGAACTATATCCGGAGTCCTTGCTTGGAGGGTATATTAGATTGAAGTGGCTAAAGGAGAATTTTGTAAACCCATTGCCACAAGATGCATCAGAAGTCATGATCCAACAGCATACTAGAGCATATATTTTGCACATGATCGGGACGCTTTTTTTCCTGATTCAAGTAAACATAAAGTGCATTTGAGGTAAGACAACTTATTATTGTTATAATGTATTTGAATTTGATAAGGAGAGATTTTTGCTCATTATTTTTAGAAAATATGACTAACACATTTGAATTTGTGATAGGTGACTACCACTTCTCGAGGACTTTGATGTGTGTGAGACATTATCATGGGATAGTGTTATTTTAGTATACCTATATCGAAAAATGTCAAAGGTTGCTTTAATGCAAAAAATCCCCCTTAAAAAAATTGAACATTTATTTTGACACTCAACGTTTTCTTCTTCTTCCTTGTCTTCGAAGAATCCGGCTGTTTGATGGGAAAATAAAATGAGATAATGGGAAACAAAGTGACTTAAAACTAGCTGTGTGTTATCACTTTCACCCTCTTTTGAAAGATTTGAATTGCCAAGTACATTTTGTCTACTTTATTATATAAATTTAAACTTTTTTACGTGTTTGTCCACCTCAAAATGAAAGATATTTTTGCTACAATTAAGGCCCACCACTGGTGCCTAATGATGTATCTACAAATTAGAAAGCCACACGCAATCATCATTTTGACTTTGCTTTAGCCACATGTCATATCATATATTTAGGAGCCAGCATTCTTCTTCCAAGTTAGACATAGCATGAATTGATATGTCCCCGTACGTTCTGTTGGGTAATAAAAAGAATCGATGCTTTTAAGCTGTTAGATATTTTGTTAACAAAAGGCAATTTTATTTTTATGAATTATAATAAATATTGTAATTAAAACATGCAATTAAAAATATGTGTAACGGATATATAATTATGGGGAACGTTACAAAATTTATGACGAACGTTACAGAATTAATTACGGGTTTTGTAACGTCTTTTCCAACCCTATATATATATATCCGTGTGTTGAGCTTAAAACGATAAGAAAAATAACAAGAAGTCTCTCTTGTTTTCTCTTCTCTCCCCTACATATATTATTTTCATTATATCTTAGTTTTATTTTATGGGCAGCTTTCTTCATCTGAGCTGAAGCTCTGCACTCTCGCCCGAGTGTAGAGGCCGGCCGTTTCCGGGGGTTTTTACCGCTAGGGGGGACGGAACCATCTGCGCCAGGGCGATAGGCGGGTTCTCAATCTTCTAGGGCAGTGAATACACGACTGCTCCCGATCAGGCCAGTTTTAATTGTTTATTTTATTCGGATTTATCTGCATGCTATAATCTTAATTATTTGATAAATTTCCAACAATCTAGAAGATTGACAAGTTTATAGCTTTGATTTAACTCTGAAATTATTTTAAAGTTACTGTTCATTCGAGGTGGTTACTGTTCATCCGTTTAAAAAAAATTGCTACTAAATTGCTTATCTATTAATTAACTTTTTGTTAAAAAAAAAGTTGTTGTTACTGTTAACAAAAAAAAAAACAGAGGAATTTTATAATTGTTGTTAACACAAAGAAAATATAATTGATTTAATTATATATTTGTTTATCTATTAGTATTATTGATTTGATGTTATAAAATTCGTGGAAAAAAATGTAATTGTTACTGTTCATTCCAAAAAAAAATTTACTGTTTATTAAAAAACAGTTTTTAATTTTATTTAAAAACATTACTGTTCATTTAAAACAGTTTTAATGTTTAAAAAACTTTACTGTTCATTTTAAAAATTGGTGTTACTGTTCATTTATTTTAATGAACGTTATTGTTCATCTTTAAAAAATGATGTTACTGTTCATTCATTTTAATGAACGTTACTGTTCATTTTTAAAAAGGATGTTACTGTTTATTTATTTATTAAAAAAAACGTTATTGTTAATTTAAAAACTGTTTTAATGTTCATTTTATTTTAAAAAAAAAATCTGCTTAATGCTTACATATAGCACTGTTCATCAGAGAATTTTTTTTTCATAAAAATATAATTACTGTTCTATGAAAATTTGGTTTCTAAAACCTATCATTATCCCCTTGTGCTAGTGAATATGCACGCATTTGAAACATGCTATAAATTTGCAGCAGTGTATATTTTTTATTCTTAAAAAATTTCATATGCTGGTTTTGACAAGAATAAAGTGAACAAAATCTGGATATATATATATACTTTGAAGTATTTAAATTTTTCATGGTTTAATGCCTTCATTTCTTTATTCTATCAATATGGTGCCTTCTATTAATAATTCCATACTTTGGAGTGTTTATGCATCTAATAAGCTTAGTACAGAAGGTGATAAAAGTGAATGCAGATTTGTTCAGCAACTTAAGTGACAGTTGTCTGCAGCAGATGAGTTTTTACTCTCAAAACATGAAAATCATGAGGTTCGAACATCAATAGGAAATATTTTAAAGTTTCTATATACTGTTAAGGAACAAAAACTCATTGAGTGAACCGATTCAAGTTTTGGCAAATTAAATGCTTGCAGAAAATATTTTAAAGTTTCTATATTCTGTTAAGAAACAAAAACTCATTGAGTGAACCGATTCAAGTTTTCTTGGATTAGTTGGTATCTAAGGCAAGGTTTAAGGGTTGCGTAACGCGCTCTGAAAAGAACGAGGTATTTAATTGATCTTTGATCAACCTTTATTACTATCCTTACCTGGCTAACTACCCGAGTAAAACTTTAATCTTTTCACTTTAGGAGTTTTTGGTTTGGAATAAGAGGACCGGAATTATGTGAAAATTCATATGCATTTATTAAATTACGCTTCGTGCATCATATTTTACCTAATTAACGCGCTCTGCAAGGAACGAGGTACTTAATTGATCTTTGATCAACCTCTATTACTATCCTTACCTGGCTAACTACCCGGGTAAAACTTTAATCTTTTCACTTTAGGAGTTTTTGGTTTGGAATAAGAGGACCGGAATTATGAGAACAATTCATATGCATTTATTAAATTACGCTTCGTGCATCATATTTTACCTAATGATAAATGATCAATATATGAGCGAACAAATCAAAGAGGTGCATTTGTAAAAAATTCTATTTTATATGGTGGATTATATTTCAAATCTTTAAATGTAAAGTTCATCTCTTTTATTGCGTTATGATGGATATTGCAATAAATGTTTATATGTCCTTTTAGATAACTTGCATTTGTTACATGATTAATTACAAGGTTTTATGCAAGAATGCACTTGAAAAATTTAAAGCACGTATGTACAATTATTATTATTATTATTGTTATTATTTGTATAAGAGGTGGTACTAGAAAATGGCAACATCAATTTGGAAGGTCTCCTTTGTAGGCAACCAATTTAAATTTGGAAGGTCTCATTTGTAGGCAACCGATTTAAATTTGGACGGTCTCATTTGTAGGCAACCAATTTGTAACCTCTTATATTAGAATAATTTAAAAATTTTATGCATTTTGAATTATGAAGTATGAAATATATTTTAAGATACGAAATCCTATTATGCTCTGCATGTATCTATTATTAATTTCATTCATGTATGTGTATATGCATAACTGCAGAATTTTTAGTTCCACATTAGTTTGAAATGTTCAGATATTAAGGTCAATCTCTTCAGACATAGACTATGATCTTTTATGATCATAGATCATGACCTAATGTCAATTTCAAATAATATGATGGACTAATTACAAAATAAGAACTTAATAAATAAATACAATGCTTGCTAGGCAAAGTTATGATTCTAGACTTTGTAAAGTCTGTGAAAAGAATCTTGATGACCCTTTGACTAAGGGATTATCCAGGAGTGTGGTTCTGGATTCATCGAGGGAGATGGGGTTAAGCCCATAGATGAGGTCACTGACAGCGGCAACCCAACCCTTATTTGGAGACGTAGTCCCAATGTCGGTTCAATGTGGTAGAAACAAGCTGGACTAGTGACACTCGTGTGGAGCATCGACCTAGATATATTTATATATCATTATGTAGCATTTGCTACTACCCCTTCTCTATGATGACGATGCTCTTATGATACAGCTGGCTAGGCTGAGTTTTACTCTTAATAAGTCCAACGCGTGTATTGTGGGGGGTATTAAATAAACAGCTGTAGTACCCTTTGAGGACTTACCTACGTGAGAGGAACCGTGATGGCCGCGGTTAGGGGGGGCTGGGCTAACCCCTAGAAACTCTCATGAGTCGGTTTATTGTGAGCATGGCCTTTAACGCTCAACCCGCTTTGCTCAATAGATGAAGCGTATTGTGTGTGTTTTTATCAATACCTGATTAAAGGGGCCTAATTCAAGGCCTAGTCCATTATGTCCCTCAGGTGGCGATGAACTCACTAAGGAAAGGTTCAAAGCCGAAGCTACCTCTCCCGAATTCACGATACGAAAGGTTTCCCAACCTATATTTGTTTTATGATTTCTTGATTTATTTATTGATTTCTGAGTCTTCAGTCAATATTGCCTTTTGGGGGGGACTGTTAGATATTTTGTTAACAAAAGGCAATTTTGCCTTTATGAATTATAATAAATATTGTAATTAAAACATGCAATTAAAAATATGTGTAACGGATATATAATTATGGGGAACGTTACAAAATTTATGACGAACGTTACAGAATTAATTACGGGTTTTATAACATCTTTTCCAACCCTATATATATATATCCGTGTGTTGAGCTTAAAACGATAAGAAAAATAACAAGAAGTCTCTCTTGTTTTCTCTTCTCTCCCCTACATATATTATTTTCATTATATCTTAGTTTTATTTTATGGGCAACTTTCTTCATCTGAGCTGAAGCTCTGCACTCTCGCCCGAGTGTAGAGGCCGGCCGTTTCCGGGGGGGTTTAACCGCTAGGGGTAGGGGGGACGGAACCATCTGCGCCAGGGCGATAGGCGGGTTCTCAATCTTCTAGGGCAGTGAATACACGACTGCTCCCGATCAGACCAGTTTTAATTGTTTATTTTATTCGGATTTATCTGCATGCTATAATCTTAATTATTTGATAAATTTCCAACATTTAAGTGACCCAAAATGTCACATTATGCGAATGAAATTATCCTATATGGAGAAATCGGAACCTGAATTTAAGGAAGCAAATTACTTTAATTGAGGAGCTTTGCATCTATCTATTTGGGGCCTACATGCAGCTCTTTTGTTCTTGACCTCTGTTTAAGGCCTATTAGACGCAGCTGGTGGAAGATATTAGGATGGTTGGAACGTCATGCCATGTTTAATCTCATAGTTCATGGTTTAGACCAAATCAGATGGATTAAAAGTTAGTTGTTAATAGGGGTAAGATTTTAGGATGGTTGATGTATCATGTCATATTTCGATATCCCATGATTGTCGGTTTAGACCAATTAGTCAGATGGATTAAGGTCTAGCTAACCTACATACAGATCTACGAATGCGTAGCCAATACAAAATGATCGTCGTTGTTGATATCTGATATCAAGCAGTCATATGAAAGGAGTGATTAACAGAGGTACTTTAACCCTTCGAATGTCTAGTTCTGGAGTAACTTGTTCTTCCTTGCACAAGCAGCAAATCGTAAGAGGGAGGTGTTGGGTTCCCTAGTTGTTCCTCCGATGACAAAGTCAGTGATTTGCTTGAGTGAAGAAGTAAATGAACTGTAGTTGTTCTTAAGCACACTGGATAGAGTAAAGATCATACTTTATTACTGAAAATGGCATCCCTATTTATAGTGGTGGTAGAAGGATAGAATGGTAACTTCAGCTGAGTATGGATGACGGCCACGTCAGCCTCTGCTTTACAGGTGTCGTCCGACGAGTAGAGGAGAGGTCACTTTGCTATTTAATACGAAGTGATTGGGGGTGTGTAGTGCCAACATGGTCCAATGTGTCATAAAGACTATTAGAGGTAGAGAAATGATGATGCCCATAATGCATTTGATAGCATTTATTGTGAAGTGATTGGTCGCCAATGTACCGGGGAGGGGGCTCGAGGCTCGAGCCATTTCGTCGCCTTTTTACTCATCTGGTAGTCGAAAAGTACCTCCTTTTGAGTTGCCTTCACAACGTGTTGGCCGATTAGTCGGTCGAGTGGAGTGATTAAGCAATCGACTTGGCCAAAGGTCAATACGTAGCGCCTTTCGAGATGTCGGTACGTAACGCCTTTCGAGTCGTCGGCATATAATGTCTTTCGAGTCGTCGACACGTAACGACACGTAACGCCTTTCTAGTCGTCCTCGCAAAATATCGGCGTGTCGAGTTGACCGAATTGGGTCTTATGTTATCTTGAAGCATTGACTCAATTATGCATAATGTGGGACACTTGTCCGAGTTTGATTGGAGATCATCTTTCATCACTAAAATTGATATAACAGTCATGTAGATAGATGCAACATATGGTGTCAATTTAACGTAAGATCAATTTTGCCTATGGGTGATAGATGGCGACTAAGGAATTCGATTTGTCTGTGTATAGAAAATCATATTGTGTGACGCAACCCATGTCACACTTTTCTTTTCCCCTATATAATTGTTTATAGAGGTCAATAATTCCAGAAAAAATTTCTTAGGGCTAAAAAGAAAAAAAAGAAATGGGCTAGTGAATGCAATGGGTTCAAAAGAGCTTTAATAATTGGTTATATAAGCAAGATGGGGACATTGGTGGTGCAGTAATTGTTGAGGACTATTTTTCAGTTAATAATAATTGTTAAGTACTATTTGATCAAGAATAAACCACTATATTGGATCGAGTTTTAAAAAAAGTTTGAGACTGTTTATATCAAATAAACTCGTTAGTTGTTACAATAAAAAAGAACCATACAAAAATTATGTAAAAAAATACAAAAAATTAATAAATAAGAAAAGTTTGAGGTGGGGTTGGCTCAAAGAATTTGCACGGTCTAAATTTCACCACCAACTTGTCTCCATGATCTCTTTTCTTTGTAATCTTGTGCATTTGGTAGGAGTAGGAGCGACCTCAATTAGATTCAAGCCAGTAGCTGCATGATTGGTGTTGGTTAATTTTGTCCCATAGCTTGTAGCTTTCACTAAAATATCAATCATCATTTGATATTATGAGTGGTATATTCTTATCAGGTCCTGGCCAAAAACATGAAACTATTAATTCATGAAACTTTAACATAGGACATATATATTACAATTAAGCAGATGGACATGATTGTGGTCGGTAGATATTTAGGTTAAGCTCAAATGCATTAGCTAATTATGTTATTAAACAAGTACGTACACAGGTTGTCATTATAATCTTATATATACGACTTTGAATTATGCACGTTGTGGTTTTATTTGTTTAGCATGGCAACGTTGAGAATCAATGCCATTAAATATGTTTTCCTCCCATAAAAATAAAAATAATAATTTTACTTTAAACTTTGTTTGTTGAATTATAATGGACGATAGAAAATCCAGATGTTTTTGTGCTGGCCACTTGTTTGTGTGCAACAAGTTCTGCTCTGTATCGATGAAAGATGCTTATTATCATAATTAATAGCATACAACAGGAGTACTTCTTGTAATTGAACTGAAGCTGGTATTCATTTAACGCCATTTTTACATGGGGTGTACCATTTTTTTAATTAATCATAATTGTTAAGAACAATTTGGATTGTGGTGGTTTATTTTTAATATAAGAGTAATTACACATGACTGGTGCAATATGGTGTAGAAACGGCGAAAACGGCGAAAAAGTACAGGAAAAACGAAGTTGGAGACATTTTGGGTGTTGGCCGGTTGACCGCGGGCTTAGGTCCGGTCAATCAGAAACATGCACGAAATAGAGTCTTATAATCATGTTCTGGCCGGTCGACCGACCATGTATGTGCGGTCGACCGAAGATGTGCTAGATTACAGGGTAGAATTTCGATCTTCTGGCCGGTCAACTGAAACATCATGTCCGGTCAACCGGATTGCGGTTATGGACCTGGTTGGTTTTTCCTAGTTGGTTTTGGATTCCTATTTGATATAAATAGGAACATGATGTTTCTAGGGTTTGATGAGACGTTTTTTAGCAGAATTTGAGAGAGAAATTGTGAGGGATTTGAGAGCTTGTTTGAGGGTTTTATTTGTGAGATTCTGTGTGGTTGTAAACTCTATTTGTACTCTCTTTCTCCCTATTAGTGAAATCTCTCCCTTCCTTATCCCGTGGACATAGACACATTGCCGAATCACATAAAATCTGTGTCTTGCATTGTTTGGTTCTTGTTTTACCTATTGGTTATGATTCTATCTCGTTTGTGTTCTTTCTCTTTCGGTTCCGCTGTGCACAACAAGTTGTATCAGAGCTTCGGGTTTTTGCTTGGGGCTCGTTTGGAAGATTCTCTGTAGGATTCTTGTTTGAAGAGATCAGGTTATCAACATGGGTGAAGCAAGTAAATTAGGATCGTCTCTTTCGAAGGCGATATATGGTTTGAGCATCAATAACACTAAAATTGATGTTCAGAAGTTTTATAGCAAGATAAACTTTGATTTGTGGAGGTGTCAGGTGATGGATGCGTTGGATGCCCAGAATTTAGAGAAGACTCTTGAATTACAAGAAAACCCCACTGATATGGAGGAGAAGGTTTGGAAGAATGTTAACAGTAGAACATGTGGGGTTATTAGGTCATGCTTGACGTCGGATTTGATCTATGATGTGATGAACGAGACGTCGGCAAACGGTTGTGGGAAACACTCAATGACAAGTACTTGACGAAGAGCATTGAGAATTAGCTCCATTTGAAGAAAATATTTTACCAATTCAAGATGAAGAGGGGTGTTTCCATTAGAGAGCATGTCAATAACTTCACAAAGTTGTTGTCGGATATGACCGATGTGGATATCATGGTAGAGGATGAAGATAAGGCAATATTGTTATTATGTTCGTTGCCAGAGGATGATTATGATACTTTTGTCCTTACTATGATCATGGTAGAACCACTGTTAGCTACAAGAAGGTGACCTCAGCATTAGTGAATTATGAGTTGAGGAAGAGTGATAGTGAACCCTCCGAGAAGGCATCGTGAGATGCATTGGCAGTGAGAGGCTGTAGTCCAAACCATCGTCCATTCAACCGGTCAAAGTCGAAACAGAGAGGTGGTCATAGAAGTGTTGGTAGGAATCAATGTATTTTTTGCAAAGAAGATGGACATTTGAAGAACTAATGGCTAAAGTTAAAAGATCGAGCTGGGAAGAATAAGGGGAGAACCATAGAAAATTCAGAGGTGAATGTTACCAAAGCTAGTGGTGACAATTCAAATTCAGATTCTTCGGGCTACTCATGCCCAACACTACCATTAGTTTGTTATCCCGACTCTACGAAGTGGATGTTAGATTCGGGTGCTATATATCATATTTGTACTAGGAGGGATTGGTTCTCCAACTTTGAGGAGTTAAAAAGAGGGGATTCATGCTCATAGGTAATGATCATGTATGCCTTATTGCTGGTATTAGAACAGTCCGAATCAAGATGTGTGATAGGGTGACTAGGGAGTTGAAGGAAGTGAGATTTGTTCCGTAGTTGATGAAGAATATCATTTTACTTGGAACTTTGGAGACAGCAGGTTATAGGGTGGTTGTAGAACCCCGTAAATTTTATAATGAGTATATTGAATTACTAGCGAGAAATAATATTAACCATATATATATATAATATATATATAGAATGCGAATATCAGTGTTTTGGGAACTAAATAAGTGTGCATATGGGAGAGATTTGGAGTGGTGTGAGCAGCAGGTTCATAATCATCTCATTTGGGAATTTCTGATCTGAGCGGTCGACCGCAGGAGTCATGCCGGTCGACCGCTGATCAGTCTCGCACTCAGGAAATTTCTTTCCTGCTGTGCGGTCGACCGCACTGGGCTCGGCGGTCGACCGCCCAGCAGGCAGAGAGTTTCCTGGGTTTTGGGTCTTATCGGGTTTCGGGTCGGGTTTGGGGATTAGTATATATACTAATGAACCCAAGAGAGACTCTTTTTCATCTGAAATCAAAACCCTAGCCCCCTCTCTCCCCTCAAATCCTAGTTCTCTCTTTTTGGTGATTTGGGAGGAGATTTGAAGGGTTTTTCGGCGGATTTTGGGTGGATTCAGCAAGAGGGACCATCTTCCTTCAGATCTAGGGCGTTGCTTTCATCAGAGGCGAGTAACATCTCGCCCAACTTCACCTCTTTTCGTTTTCATGCAAAAATTTGGGTTTTTAATCATGTTTTTACTGGGCCAAAAATCGTATTTCATGTAAATATAGTAGATCACTATGGCATAATATGTGAAGATCAAATATTTCGGATTTTTAAAGCTTCAACTTTTGAGATCCAGATCTGAAAATGTTTTTAACAAATTTAATCATGTTTATACTGTTTTAAAGACATCTAAATCATGGTTATATGCTTGGGATTTTAAATGATAGATTTTAAATGTTTAAGATTGGTAGTTTCCTGTTCTATGACCTGGATTAAATGTTAATTTTAAGTTAGTGCAGAAATCGTCAAGGGTGGTTGGGATTTGAAGCCGACAGAAACCCTAACTGGGCTTCTGTCAGCTTCGCGGTCGACCGCAGTGGACGCGGCGATCGACCGCCCCAAGATTTTTCCAGCAGAAAAGCTTCTGCTCTTTGAGCGGTCGACCGACATGTCCTCTGCGGTCGACCGCCGTTCAGTTTTGAACACAATAACTTTTGACGCTGTGAGCGGTCGACCGGAGTGGCCTCTGCGGTCGACCGATCCATTTATCTCATGTGTTGGGAAATCTCTATATCTAATTCATGTACTGGACATCTTTATTAACCATGCATGCGACATTTCACATGAGTTATGACATGACACTTATGAAGAATATGACACCACATATATTGAGAGTATGATATGACACTCATGTCGAATACGACATGGTATTTATGTGGGACGTTACATAATACAGTATATATATGTCCTGAGATGGGTTGTATTTCCTTTTTGCTTATTTCTGTGCACGTATTAGACTCCGGGTTTGGTACTTAGGGATTTTCAATTTGGGATACAAGGTATATACATGAGGGTTTCCTTGTTTGGATTATTTCGCTCGACGTACCTATGCCCGTGTTGAAACTTCATAAGTACTAAGACCCATTGTTTATTGTTAGGGTAATTGTTTATATGTGTATATATACTTTGTGATAACTGTATTTTTCTTATACAATGAGCCCTCTCCCTTGGGGTTGGTTGTGATGTTGCTCGCTAGCGCTTTGACGCTCGTTGTCCCTCCCCCTTTCAGGTCACGAGCCAGGAGCCCGGAGAGTCGCAGGTTGATGGCGACACACTTTAGTGTTCGACTGTCTATTCTAGCTATGCTTTATTTTAGAGCTCCACTATAGACTTTGTTTAGACATTTGAGGACTTTATTCTAGATGTTGTAAAGGCTGTGTGCCTTATTTCCTTTATTCAGACTTGTTGTATTTGAGATGTATTAAGAACTCCAGTTTGTTCATTTTAGACATTGACTTTATATTCCTGTGTGTTGGATGATGAAATACTATTTGATCTTTATCGTTTCATCAGTTATCTCTTGTAGTATCTCTTACTTGCTTTTGTACCTACACCTATTATTGACCCACTAGAGTGATAAAATTGTGATGGTGAAACATGTTATTGCAACGGTGTGATGCATGGCAGGTTTGATTGTTGACTCTACTAGATAGATGTTAATTGTGATGGTGAAACATGTTATTGCACGGTGTGGTGCATGGCAGGTTTGACATTCTTGGCTTCACCTCGGACTGCAGCCTTGTGTGAACCCAGGGGCGTCACAGTTGGTATCAGAGCTCTAGTTCCAGTATCCTTAGGATCATCCTGTGTCGAGTCGTGGAGCTAGGATAGAGTTTCCTAGGATTCATGTATAGAGTCCGTAAGGATTTTCTAGTATGAGTGAGGACGATATATGCGTATATCTCAAAATTTGAGAATTTTTTTTTATGACAACTATTTTTGTATAAGTTTAAAGTATTGGTGCAATACTATATGTTGTGAAAATCTTATTGTGATACGCTATTTATAGAAGTCTATTTTGACTCATAGACTCTTATTTTCTTATGATCAGAGAGATGGCAGGACGTGGTAGACCCCGTACTAGGAGAGCTACCCAGGCAGAGTCACAGCAGACTCCATCAGAGCAGCAGCCAGCTTAGTCCGAGCCTCAGCAGGCACCACCAGAGTCGCAGCAGGCTCCTCAGTATTTGGTGGATCTTATGGCTCCTCTCATTGCCAGGATGACGGCCATTGAGGACTTGGTGACGACTCATATAGCACCACGGACACCACCACCACCGGTAGCTCAGCAGCAGGGGATACCTACCGTTCCTGTCAGAGAGAGACCCCCAGAGGTCACGCCTGCAGCTCACGCCTGCAGCTATTCCTCTAGCAGTCCTAGACAGAGCCACCGAGTAGGAGACTTGGCTCCGTATGGTTGAGAGGTACCAGAAGATGAGGGCACCCGAGTTCTAGGGATCACCAGACCCTCTTGCAGCCCATAAGTGGAAGGAGGATGTGGGCAACATTCTTGACATACTCAGTGTGGGCTCAGTTCAGAAGCAGAGATTGGCATCCTACAGTCTGAAGGGTGATGCCGGGAGATGGTATCGACTGCAGTTTACTCCAGAGCAGAGGATGACTCTCACGTGGGAGGACTTCATATATTTCTTCGATGGACAGTACATTTCTTCTGCAGCACGGACCGGGAAGGAGCGTGGTAGATTTTGAGAGCAAGTTCATGGAGTTGCTGCATTTCACGAGTATGTGGCAGACAGGAGAGCGTCAGGCTCAGATGTTCTTAGCAGGGCTTCGCCCTAATCTCCGTCGGTACCTCGTCTCGAGGAAGTTCTATTCAGTTAGGGAGGTAGCTGAGGCTGCCACTTCCCAGGAGATTGAGACTTCCATGTTCCAGAAGGATAAGGAAGGGAAGGCCAAGACAGGGCAGAGTGGAGACAAGGGCAAGAACAAGAGGTCTTTTTCTGGGCCTCAGCAGCAGCATCAGGGCCCTTATAAAAAGGGACCCCAGCAGGATCAGAGGGCATTTCAGCAGCGCAAGTTCCAGGGATCTTATCAAGCTTGTTAGACATAAATGAATCAAATGCATTTAATAAAAATTCTAACATAAGCTTATTCATAATAAACATCTTTTTATCATATTTTCTCCACTTGGATTTCTCCAACGTGGGCACAAACAGGGCAGAGGTCAGGGCCAACAGAACAGGCTTGAGGCACCGCCAGCAGCTCAGAGGACTGAGGGGCAGATTCGGGCAGTTCAGGATGTTTCTCAGGGACAGATCATCCCATATTCTCCAGCACCATCAGCAGAGCAGTCTTCACAGGGCAGAGGTCAGGGCCAACAGAACAGGCTTGAGGCACCGCCAGCAGCTCAGAGGACTGAGGGGCAGATTCGGGCAGTTCAGGATGTTTCTCAGGGACAGATCATCCCATATTCTCCAGCACCATCAGCAGAGCAGTCTT
>NC_033798.1:115236733-115237297 GCF_001876935.1 Asparagus officinalis | reverse complement strand
AACAAGATATGTAAGCTAGGATAAGCAATATGAACAACAAAGAGATATATCCTATATGATAAAAATATATATGCAAGGATATATAAACTAACACAAGATGATATATCCTATCAAAGAGATATACAATATGATATATGTATATGCAAGGATATAAAACTAACACAAGGGGTAAACAATATGAACTAAATAGTGGATCATATAAATAATGAGCTATGGACAATGGCGATAAAAGATATGAACATAAATATAAATGAACGCCAAAGCACACTCAAACACACTATATGATCACGGAGTTCGGACCTTCCGTCCTACGTCTCCGCTCCCCACTCCCGGGGAGAAATCCACTATCACAACCGGGTTTTCTACGCTCACCCGAATAACGTTTACACCTCACAGTGTCGGTTTTCAACGCTCACCGAACAACGTTCACTCCTCACACTCGGTTTTCTAGTTCACCGAAAACTTCACAACACACTCGGTTTCTAGCTCACCGAAAACCTAACAATCTCACAATGTAACAAATATAAAATTGTTCTCTAATATGGATGAGAACACAATAAAAGC
>NC_033798.1:115200359-115234536 GCF_001876935.1 Asparagus officinalis | reverse complement strand
GTAGCTCAGCCACTAGACACCCCTCTATCTGTTTCCACCCCTTTAGGTGAGGTATCGCTTCTGGAGAGCGTTTGTAGGAGGTGTACCGTCAGTCTAGACGAGTCGGAGTTCATAGTGGATTTGATAGTGTTGCATATGTCCGAGTTCGATATCATCCTTGGTATGGATTGGTTGTCTTCCTACCATGTTAGCATTGACTGCTTTGCGAAGACAGTCAAGTTGCGAGCGTCCGACGGGTCCGAGATGATTGTAGCCAGCCACCTCTCAGGGCAACCGATTTGCGGAGTCATTTCTGGCGTACATCGAGGAGGTGATGCGACGGGATCAGGGTGTCGATTTATTGGAGACTAGAGTTGTCTCAGAGTATCAGGATGTCTTTCAGGACATACCTGGATTACCTCCGGTGAGAGAAGTGGAGTTCTGTATCGAGTTGCAGCCAGGCACAGCCCCGATATCCCGCGCACCCTATCGCATGGCACCAGCTGAGATGAGGGAGCTTCAGACCCAGTTGGATGAGTTGTTAGCTCAGGGTTTTATTCGCCAGAGTCATTCTCCATGGGGCGCGCCGGTTAGGATTGATAACTTGTTTGACCAGTTGCAGGGAGCACAGTATTTCTCGAAGATTGATCTTCGTTCTGGCTATCATCAGTTGCGGGTTCGGGAGATGGATATTCCCAAGACCGCCTTTCTTACTCGATATGGTTCTTTCGAGTTCTTGGTCATGCCATTTGGATTGACCAATGCACCCGCGGTATTCATGGACTTGATGATATTCCTAAGACCGCCTTTCTTACTCGATATGGTTCTTTCGAGTTCTTGGTCATGCCATTTGGGTTGACCAATGCACCCGCGGTATTCATGGACTTGATGAACCAGGTGTTCCGTCCCTTCTTAGATCAGTTCGTGATCGTTTTCATCGATGATATTCTCATTTACTCGAGGTCGGAGGCGGATCATGAGGAGCATCTACGGATAGCATTGAGGACTCTTCAGGAGTATCAGGTTTTTCGTCCCTTCTTAGATCAGTTTGTGATCGTCTTCATCGATGATATTCTCATTTACTCGAGATCGGAGGCAGATCATGAGGAGCATCTACAGATAGCGTTGAGGACCCTTCAGGAGCACCAGTTGTATGCCAAGTTCAGCAAGTGTGAGTTTTGGCTTTCAGAAGTCAGATTTCTTGGCCATGTTATCAGTCGAGAGGGTATAGCAGTGGACCCGGCTAAGGTCATGGCAGTTCTTGATTGGGAGCCACCGAAGACGGTGACAGAGATTCGCCGCTTTTTGGGCTTAGCTGGATATTATAGGAAGTTCATTCAGGACTTCTCGAAGATTTCGACGCCTATTACACACCTTACGAAGAAGGGTGTACAGTTCATATGGAGCATGGAGTGCCAGAAGGCCTTTGATATTTTGAAGACTAAGTTGACTACAGCGCCGGTTTTGACTATTCCGAGCAGTGACAGGACATTTGTTGTGTATACAGATGCATCATTGGCAGGGTACAGGACATTCGTTGTCTATACAGATGCATCGTTGGCAGGCTTAGGAGGTGTATTGATGCAGACTCAGAGGGTAGTAGCTTATATCTCACGGTAGTTGAGGGTGCATGAGCAGAACTATCCCACTCATGACTTGGAGTTAGCAGCGGTGGTGTTTGCATTGAAGTCATGGAGGCACTACTTATATGGAGTGCAGTTTGAGTTATTCACAGACCATCAGAGTCTGAAGTACCTCTTTTCTCAGAAGGAACTCAACCAGAGGCAGAGGAGGTGGATTGAGTTTATCAAGGACTACGAGTTCGCGATTCAGTATCATCCAGGGAAGGCGAACGTCGTAGCAGATGCTTTGAGTAGGAAGCGTCGGCATCGGGTTGCGGCTTTGAGGTGTTCCTTGTACAGAGATCTTATCACTCTTAGCCAGTTTGATATTAAACCCGAGATTGGAGGAACTAGTGCAGTTGGAGGACTCTTGGATTCAAACCCGTAAGGGGGAGATTTCCAAAGAGCCTAAGGTGAACTGGACCATTGGAGCAGATGGAGGATTACGGATGAAGGGTAGATTGGTCATGCCAGCCAGTGCAGAGTTGAAGAGGGAGTTATTTAACGAGGTGCACCGTACTCGGTACACAATACATCCAGGGACTACCAAGATGTACAAGGACCTGAAGAGGCATTTCTGGTGGAATGGTATGCGGAGAGGGATTGCAGACTATGTGGCTAGATGTTTTACCTATCAGCAGGTGAAGGCAGAGCATCAGAGACCGGCAGGGACACTGCAGCCTTTACCCATTCCAGAGTGGAAGTGGGCAGATATTTCCATGGATTTTATTGTGGGGTTGCCGAAGTCGAAGAAGGGGAATGATTCAGTTTGGGTGATAGTGGACCGGTTGACGAAGTCAGCACATTTTATTCCAGTGAGGACCACTTATACAGCCGAGACTTATACGAGGATCTTCATTCGGGAGATAGTTCGACTTCATGGGGTCCCGGACACGATCGTGTCGGATCGAGGATCGGTTTTCACTTCACATTTTTGGAGGAGTTTTCAGGACTCATTTGGCAGCACGCTATCTTATAGCAGTGTATTTCACCCGCAGACGGATGGTCAGACGGAGAGGGTGAATCAGGTATTGGAGGACATGTTGAGGGCATGTGTCATTGACTTCCAAGGCAGCTGGGAGGATCATATTCCATTGGTAGAATTTGCTTATAACAACAGTTATCAAGCAACGATCGGCATGGCTCCGTATGAGGCATTGTACGGGAGGCCCTGTAGATCACCGATATGCTGGGCAGAGCCGGAGGATAGTTTGATGCTTGGGCCAGAGCTTGTGAGGCAGACTACTGAGAAGGTAGCATTGATCAGAGAGCGGATTCTAGCCGCTCAGAGCCGGCAGAAGAGCTATGCAGATAAGAGGCGAAGACCACTAGAGTTTCAGATTGGGGATTTGGTTATGCTGAAGGTATCGCCTATGAAAGGCGTGCAGCGATTCGGGAGGCGAGGAAAGCTTGCACCGAGATATATTGGACCTTTCAGGATTTTGGAGCGCATTGGAGCGGTGTCATACAGACTAGATCTTCCAGCATCTATGTCTAGTGTACACAATGTATTCCATATCTCTATGCTCAAGAAGCACTTGCATGATGAGGAGCAGCAGCGATTATTGGATGCACCGGAGATCGAGCTTCAGGATGATTTGACCACTATTGAAATTCCGGTTTGTATTCTTGCTAGAGAGGACAAGAGGCTTAGAAACAAGGTAATTCCCTTGGTGAAAGTTCAGTGGAACCGAGGAGGCATTGAGGAGATTTCTTGGGAGCGCGAGGAGGACATGCACCGTGACTACCCACATTTGTTTGAGCAGGTAAATAAATTCTTATTTTGATTTCACGTCTGAATCTATAATGAGAATAATTTCGCTTAAATTTTAATCTTTTGGAACACATGGTATATGTATGGGGGGTTCCTTGTTTGGATTTTTCACCCGATGTACTAGTTCCACTAGATTAGGGATTGAGCGAGAATATTACCATTTTGGACGGTTAAGTATAAATATCCATAAACGCTCATCTAGAATCTCATATTTCGAGATGAGTATGATTTTCGAATTTCGAGGACGAAATTCTTTTAAGGGGGGAAGAATGTAAAACCCCACAAATTTTAAATGAGTATATTGCCTGCTGTGCGGTCGACCGCGCAAGGCGCGGCGGTCGACCGCACAGCAGGCAGAGAGTTTTTCTGTGTTGGGTCTTAATGGGTTTCGGGTCGGGTTCGGGTCGGGTTGTGGGGTTAGTATATATACTATCATACCCTAAAGAGCCCCATTTCTCATCTGAAATCAGAACCCTAGCCCCCTCTCTCCCCCTCAAACCCTAGTTCTCTCTTTTTGGTGATTTGGGAGGAGCTTTGAAGGGTTTTTCGGCGGATTTTGAGTGGATTCAGCGAGAGGGACCATCTTCCCTCAGATCTAGGGCGTTGCTTTCATCAGAGGCGAGTAACATCTCGCCCAACTTCATCCCTTTTCGTTTTTATGCTTAGATTTGAGTTTTTATCCGGTTTTTATTGAGCCCAAATCATATTTTTGTAGATAAAGTAGACCTTATGGCATGAGGTGCAAGAATCATATATTTCAGTCTTAAAAGGTTCACTAATGATGTTTAATAAATGAGATTTTGATCTGAAATGTTTTTAGGAGAGTTAAATTTTTTTTTTACTGTTTAAGAACTTTTAAAATCATGTTGTTTAAGGTTTGGGATTTTTGATAATGAGGTTTTAACCATTTAAACTTGTTGTTTATTGCCATGGTTCACTATTTAAATGTTAAAGTAGAGTGAGTATAGAAATCCCCAAATTTTTTTGAATGAGTTCGGTAGCTGACAGAACCCAGAACAGGGTTCTGTCCGCCCAGCGGTCGACCGCATAGGGGTAAGCGGTCGACCGTCGTGATATTTTGCCAGCAGAATGTTTCTGCTCTTTGAGCGGTCGACCGGCGTGACCTCTGCGGTCGACCGCCGCTCAGTTTTGAACCCAGTGACTTTCGGCTCTGCGAGCGGTCGACCGGAGTGATCTCTGCGGTCGACCGCCCTGCAGTTTTTAATTGCATGTTGATTTCTACTGTTCTTTTTCGTGTGCTTAAGAGTTCACCTCTTATGCCTCATACTAGTTTGTGATGTTAGTGACTTACCGACACATGGGAATCAAATTATACAAACTTAGACCCGCACATTGAAACACGTGCAAAGTTGGGACATATATATGTATTTCCATATATGCTAGTGATAATTACGCTTCTTCGTTCATAGTCCACGTATGAGCATGTATTATTACTAAATCCATGTGTTGGATACTTACTATCTTGGTCCATGTGTTGGACATGCATTTTATTTTAGTCCATGTGTTGGACTTGCATCCCTTTTAGTCCATGTGTTGGACATTTTTGCTAAACCTTGAGCATGGTACACATTTGAGTTTGGGACACGACATTTTGATACCGATAAGACATGATAGCTACCTAGGCTGGGTATGACACTTATGTAGAACACGGCATGGTATTTATGTAGGTCAGCACAAAGTACTGTATTTATGTTCTGAGATGGGTTGTATTTCCTTGTTACTTATTTCTGTTCACGTATTGGACTCCGGGTTTGGTACTTAGGGATTTTCAATTTGGGATATAAGGTATATACATGAGGGTTTCCTTGTTTGGATTATTTCGCTCGACGTACCTATGCCCGTGTTGAAACTTCCTAAGTACTAAAACCTATTGTTATTTTTAGGATAATTGATTTTTATATATATGTATTTCGTGATAACTGTATTTTCTTATACAACGAGCCCTCCCCCTTGGGGTTGGTTGTGATGTTGCTCGCTAGCGCTTTGACGCTCGTTGTCCCTCCCCCTTTAGGTAACGAGCCAGGAGCCCGGAGAGTCGCTAGACTTTGTTTAGACATTTGAGGACTTTATTCTAGATGTTGTAAAGGCTGTGTGCCTTATTATTTCCTTTATTCAGACTTGTTGTATTTGAGATGTATTAAGAACTCCAGTTTGTTCATTTTAGACATTGACTTTATATTCCTGTGTGTTGGATGATGAAATACTATTTGATCTTTATCGTTTCATCAGTTATCCCTTGTAGTATCTCTTACTTGCTTGTGTACCTACACCTATTATTGACCCACTAGAGTGATAAAATTGTGATGGTGAAACATGTTATTGCACAGTGTAGTGCATGGCAGGTTTGATATTCTTGGCTTCACCTCGGACTGCAGCCTTGTGTGAACCCAGGGGCGTCACAGTGGTATTGAATAATACAACTCTGAAGGTCACAAAGAGGTCCATGATGGTGATGAGAGGTGTCAGGGAAAACAACATTTACTACTTGAAGGGAAAGATAGTAACAGGAGGTCTGACAGCTTTGATTACCACAGAGGAGGATACTACCAGCTTACGGTATATGAGATTGCGACACACTGGTGATAAGTCCCTACAGGTATTAGAGAAACAAGGGCTATTAAAAGGTGCAAAGACCTACAAGATGGAGTTGTGTGAGCATTGTGTACTTGAAAAAAAGACAAAAGTGAAAATTGGTCATTGTTTAAAATTGTTGAACATTCTTCACTATTGAGGGTCTTTGGAGGCCATTTGGATGAACTACATGAGGCTTGATTCCTTGGGCAAGATGATACGTAGGCAGTTAGTTTGATGCAGCCAGTCTGATGAGTTGATACCGACATAGTGGAGATTATTTACATTCTCATTTGTGTTCCCGACTTGTTGTGGATTGAGTTCGCTGTTATGGATTGACTCCACTCCATACTGGACGCAACGAGTGAGATGATTGATATCGGAGTCGGCTCAGTTTTTGGGAAAACTTCACCGCGGTGGAGATTTGTAGAAACAGTGAAAACGATGAAAAAGTGTAGGAAAAATAAAGCTGTAGACATTTTGGGTGTTGGCCAGTCGATCGCGGGCTTAGGTTCGATCGACCAGAAACGTGCACGGCACAGGGTCTTATAATCATGTTCTGGCCGGTTGACCGACCATGTATGTGCGGTCGACTGAAGATGTGATCTGGTCGACCGGCCATGTCTATATATGTGGTCGACCGAAGATGTGCTGGATTACAGGGTAGAATTTCGATCTTCTAGCCGGTCGACTGAAACATCATGTCCAGTCGACCGGATTGCGGTTATGAGCTTGGTTAGTTTTTCCTAATTGGTTTTGGATTCCTATTTGATATAAATAGGAACATGGCGTTTCTAGGGTTTGATGAGATGTTTTTTAGCAGACTTTGAGAGAGAAATTGTGAGAGATTTGAGAGCTTGTTTGAGGGTTTTATTTGTGAGATTTTTTATGATTGTAAACCCTATTTGTACTCTCTTTCTCCCTATTAGTGAAATCTCTCCCCTCCTTATCCTGTGGACGTAGGCACATTGCCGAATCACGTAAAATCTGTGTTTTGGATTGTTTGGTTCTTGTTTTACCTATTGGTTGTGATTCTATTTTGTTTGTGTTCGTGCTCTTTCTATTCCGCTATGCACAACATATAGCTCTTTGAAACTTGTTACCCTCATAGTCAACTATACCTCTTGACGGTAAAAGAATCAAAGAAGAACTTTGCATAGGAGTCTAGCTATCTGCTAAAAGCAAACTTCAAAATTTGTAGATATTTTTACACTAAAGTTACAAATTAGTCTATGAAAGTTAATGATTTGTTGATTTCGGGTATCTTCTGAGACATTGATGATTTGAAGTATGATCTTGAAAATCCTAAGACTTGGGGAATAGTTTTGCAAATATGCATAATTTTCAAGGAGTATACATAAAAAACCAAATTTCCGATTGAAAGAACATAACACTAGTCACTATAGGGCTGTCCAAAAAGCCCGCGGTCCGGGCCCAAGTTTAGCCCGGACACCCAGGCCAGATCCGGGCCCGGGTCGGGGTCTGGACATGTGAAAACGTGATCGATCCGGACCCAGGCCCGGCCCGGAACAGTGCTGGCCGGGGCACCAAAATCGAGCCAGGCGGCCCGGGCCCGGTCGTAAGGTGATCGTTGTTGGAAAATGTCAGTCCGGATCGGCCCGGCCCGGCCATAACAGCCAAAACGTGCGTTTTGACCATTTTGCCCCTAAAAACGGTCAAAACGGCTAGAAAATGAGTGTTTTTTCGTCATTTGCCTAGGAGGCTACCTCTATAAATAGAGGGGAGTTTTCACTTCTTCTCCTCATACCAAAACTCATCTACTTCTCTCTAATACTCTCTTATACAATCTTATACTCTCTTATAATCTTATATATTTTCTAATACTTTCATCAAATGGCTTCTGGATCTGATTATGAAGAGCAAAAACTATCTCCTACGGATCCAGAAATGAGTCCTCCTATAACAACTACTCCTCTTACCGGTGTTAATCCTAAATTTGGTGGCGACGAATCTGCACCAAGAGCTCCTAAAAGGCCGAGATCCGATGTGCAAATTTTTTTGAGAAGATAGACGTCACCAAGGATGAACGCGGTAGGATCATCATCCAGAAGGTTAAATCTGCGTTGTTGTAGGCAATAAAAATTGCCTTTAAATCCTTATCAGAGAAGTTCAGAACAAAACTGCTAAAACCTCGTCCAAAATAGCAAAAAAGGGAAAACCACTGATAAAAAGGGGAAAACGCAGATATCTCCCAAACCGTAAGGAATTTGGCGAAACGGAGAAAGCGAACCGAAGCCTTTGGCTCGGTTCGGATGACTCCGTCTCGTCGAGATAGGCGATTTTTATATATAATTCGTCCAATTCCGACTTACGGTTTGAAAGTTACGGCATATTCTTCGATACATGCTCAGGAGCTCGCCTGCAGCTCGAATTTCGCATGCATGATCAAGACCCAAGTCTACCTGCACACCTGAGCTCGCCTGCAGACCCAGTCTGCCTGCAGTCACAAGCTCGCCTGCAGACCCAGCTCGCCTGCAAGCTCGCCTGCAGACCCAAGTCTGCTTGCAGTCCCAAGCTCGCCTGCAGACTCAGCTCGCCTGCAAGCTCGTCTGCAGACCCAAGTCTGCATGTAGTCCCAAGCTCACCTGCAGACCCAAGCTGCAGACTCGCCAGCTCATTGTCAACTGCCCACTTGGAGTATGGGAACAGTTACATCAGTGGTCAAATCCCACAAATCAAGGGAGAAAGCATGGCGCTCCTCACCTAGCAAGAATAGGGCGGCTGACATGACCCCCTAAGTGGTCACATCCCACAGCTAGGGTGGCTGACAGGACCCCCTAAGTGGTCACATCCCACAGCTAGGGCAGCTGGCTCCCTTACCTCTATTAGTGGTCAAATCCCACGAATCAAGGGATGGCTCATGCCATCCCTTGCCTATTAAAACCCATCTTCAGCCAGCATGAAGAGGGGATTGGTTGTTGCATATTCTGCTGGCTAATCTCCCAAAGGTTGAACCTGGACCTTTGCCAAAGGCTCTCTTATTTGAGAACAGAAGCTCCGGAAGCAACTTCGATCGGATCGTCCAAGGGAAGTAGACTCGGCACGAGCACCGAGCGAGGCGTCCTATCGCCACCGAGGAACCCACGTTAAACAAGGAGGGCTTTCCCTCCGCTTCTGTTGTAAACATTTGATTATTAGTTTGTAATAAGCCTTCTTAATAATACAAATGAAGTTCCCTGTTTTCGGGAGATCAAAATTTACACCTACAGTTGTGCGACCAGACTTTCCAAGCTCATCATAAGAGCGACACAAACCACCTCAAACGTCATATAGAAAAACGCAACAAATGCCAGAATCCTCAAGGTGATATCCGACAATCTATGATTTCCTAATCCTCCTCTTCTGGTAGTCTTGGTAGTTGAAATTATGACGCTGCCTGAGCCAGGAAATGTGTTATCAGGTTTATCGTTCTTAAAAACATTCCTTTTAAATTAGTAGAAGATGATGAATTTAAAGATTTATTTAGAGATGGTTTTTATCCCGTACTTACAAAATTTTCTCGTCAAACCTATCAACGTGATATTTTAAAATATTATCAGGAGGAACAAGGAAAAATAATTTCTTATTTTAAAATTTTAAACTGTAAATTTTCTTTAACTTCTGATATTTGGATATCTAGAGTACAAACTGGTTATTTATGTATCACAGCACATTGGATTGATGAAAATTGACAAATGTTTAAAAGTGTTATTTCTTTTATTGTAATTGAAGAGCCACATACTGGTATTAATATTGTAAATTTAATAATTGAAGAACTTATGAAACTAGAGATTGATCAAATAATATTTTTTCTTTCACTAGATAATGCAAGTAATAATAATGTAGCTATTGATTTTATCAAAACAACTCTGTCATTGCCATGTCATGGTGAACTTTTTTATGTTAGATGTATCTATCATATTTTAAATTTAATTGTTCAAAGTGCATTTACTGAAATTAACCCATGATAGAAAATGTTAGAACAGTTACTAATATGCATAATGCTTCTGAAATGAGAATTAAAAGATGGGAACAATATTGTAAAAGAAAAAATTATAAGCCCAGACTAATTCCAAAAGATATTGACCATATGTGGAATTCCACTTATGCAATGTTAAGTGTAGCAATAGAATATAAAGAAATTATAAATGATTTTATAAATTTTTATGCTTCTAGTTCTAGCTCTAGTAGTACTTATGGAATAACTGAAGATGAATGGACAATTATATGTAATTTAAATGAGACGTTACAAGACTTTTATGATGCTACAATGTTATTATCTGGTTGTTTTTATTCAACAATTACTTTAGCTGCTTTACAAATTTTAGATATTCAAAATCTTTTTCCAAATATCATATGGATGATACTTTTGGAGCTATAATTTTTAAATGGAGAGCAAATTTAATAAGTATTTTAGGTTTATTCCTCATATTTTTGGTTTGTGGATTCTTATTGATTCATGTTTGAAGGATATTGGTCTTTAAAGTTTGTTACAATCATTATATGGTGGACAGATTATAGACTTAGATGATGGATCCATCCTTACTGCTACTTCTCATCATTTAGCTATTAGAAATTATTTTTAAACATTATATGATGAGTATGCAGCTAGACATGATGTAGTTGCACAACAGTCTACAGCTTCGGCGCCTTCAAGCACAGGCCGAGGTAAAGTGTAAGTTTGATAGGTATGCAATGGTAGCTGAACTAACTGGTGGATCTGGACTTGGATCAGCATTAGAGGTTTCTAAAATAGTTGAATATTTATTTGTTTCCTTAGTTAAATGTCAATGAAATGTTTTAGATATTTTGTAATGTGAAGAGTACATAGATCAGTTTCATATCCTATACTTTTCACCATGGTTCATGATTTACTAACGGTGCAGGTTTCAACAGTAGCTTCGGAATCCATCTTCAGCACAGCAGGATGTTTGATCGACGACCACATGACATGCTTAGATTCGTATACTGTACAAGCGGTGATATACTTACAAGATTGGAGGTATGAGAAGCGAACGTAAGGCATCGATCAGATGACTATAATTGAAAATAAATTTGAAGAGTTGGGACTAGCAGATAGGTATAAAGATTAGATAATATTCATCAAATTGTAATTTTTATTTTTTAGCTTTAAATTTGTAATGAATTATTTCAGAAAAAGTTATAAATGATAGTGATATAAGTGAGTAGGTGCCAACCTAGTTAGGATGTTGTAGGGTGAAAACTTGATTTCCCGAAAACAGGGAGTGTTTGTTTGTATTAATAAGAAGGCTTATTACAAACTAACAAATCAAATGTTTACAACAGAACAAGAGGGAAGGCCCTCTTTGTTTTGTGTGGGGACTTTAGGTAGCTACAGGATGCTTCGCTCGATGCTCGTGTCGAGTCTGCTTCCCTTGGACCGTTCGAATGAGGTTGCTGGGGAGCTTCAGTACGCAGTAGAAGCTCGGGCTAATAGAGTTCGGGTCTGCTTAGTTCGTCGGCGATCGGGGCTCGGAACTAGGCGGTGGTGCTGTAACGCAAGGATCTGCTAACAGCTTGGTCTCAACTCTTTTCTTTAAGTTTTTGCGACCTCCTCTCCAGTGTGCTGGAAGGGGCTTTTAAATGGAAGAAGGACAGCTTGACTCCTCCTTGAATTGTGGGATGTGACCACATCTTCTTCAGAGACGTCTAGCTGCTCCTCGATACCATGAATGGTCATTCCAGGGATTGTGCTTTATGTCCCGTCACCTACGATGGGAAGGCCCATCCTTGTGTATGAGGCAACGGACGTCTGTTATCTGAGTGGACTTGACCAGCATTAATGAACCGCATTTATGAGTTCGCAGGTTGATGAGGCGTCTGTCCGATCATTCGTACTGTGCGTGACCATCCGGCGTGCTTTGGGGCACGGTGCTTTCTCCTTTTCGGTCAGGAGAGGCGGTGAAGTAGGTGCACAGTACTCGAGTGGGTCTAGCCAACTTGCCGAGCGCCGACGGCCGGCGGATCCAGCTCTTGACTCAGACAGCCGAGGTGAGTCGCATTTATGAATGCTCAGGTTGACTCGACACCTGTCCAGAACTTCGTGCTGTGCGTACTGTGAGCGGCCGTTTTGGCGGCCTTGGGGTACTGTGCTCTCTCCCTTTGGGTCGAGGGGGATGGGAAGGTCCATCTCAGCACGTGGGGCAGCGGATACCCAGCTGTACTGACGGTCTTGGGGTTTGCTGGCGGATTCGACTCTGGACTCGGGCAGGCGAGTTGAGTGAAAAGCGAACTTCCGCCATCCTGATCGATCTTAACTCGTGCTGGCGAGCCGACCGTAAGGCGAACCTAGAACCGAGCATATCTGACGTCTATGCGATTTAGGCCCGTGCCAGAGAACTGAGCGTGCGAGCTCTTCTCGCTGGCGAATTTCCTGTTAGTCTATAGAGGTATTTTTTACCGTCTACAGGTGTACTCATTTATTATGATGCGACGAATTCCGAAATAAATTTATACTTGTAAAAGATTTACTGATTATTAATAATGAAGTTATTTTTATCATCTTTCATTTTTATAATTTTTGTACTTATAGTTTATATCATTTCAAGTTATTAAAAAACTTATGTAATTTTCTGTAATTTTTATATATATATTCATGATTTATGTGGATTTTTTAAAATTTTTTAAAAATAATTTTTTTTTAAAGAAAACAAAAAAACAGGACCGGTCTGGGCCCGCTCAGGCCCGGGCTAATCGGGCCCGAGTCCGGGCTTCGGTTTTGTCTGGCCCGGGCCCGGTTTTCCAGACCGGACCGACTCGGCCCGGATGTACAACCCTAAGTCACTAGATGATGAAGAAATAATCCTTTGCATCCACAGATTTCCTTTTAGATGTGGCAAGTTTCCTACGGATGTTTCTTGTACGTACCTGGACTCTCTCTCTCTCTCTCTCTCTCTCTCTCTCTCTCTCTCCATCCAAGGCACACATGTACAGTTGGAATCTGATATTTTGATCCAGTGGGCTCCATCTATTAATATATATTAATTAATACGGACAAATACGCATCCTATTGTTCTCAGCCGCTAGCTCAACTTTTATTTCTTATAATTTTATCCTCAAGTTAACATACCAGTTTTCAACCAGGAGAAATTTTGAATTGCCGGCAGATAATCTATCTTTTTTTTTTACTATTCTCGTAGCAATTTGGCTTTCAGTACTCATTTGCGGCTCAAAAGGACGGAATGATGGAGTCATTTTGTCACGTCGATAGGATTCATGCACGCCTAGGCAAATGTAATTTCAATGGAAGGTTCAATTATTGAAGTGATGCATTTTTTATCAATATGAAACGGCGATAGAAATATTACTTATAATTTACATCATGGTCGCCCACATGCATGGGTGGAGATACCTATGAGCGATTAATTACCATTTATTTTTTTAATTACTAGTCAAATTTGTGGTTTTCTGGTTGATACTATATATTTAAATCTTGTAAGTAGGATGTAATTATTTATTTTTAATTCAGCGGTACAATTACGATATAACTTACAATGAACCAAATTGTGCGGCTCTTCTATTTTTCTTGAAAAAGATAAATTATTTAATATTTCTCTAAAATTCAAATTTATGAATATAATTAGTGGTTGTTAGAAGATTGAAGTGCAAGATATCAAAGTTACATAATTGGTTGCAAATTGACATAGGGCGAGGCCTAGATTATTAAGGTGCAGTCGTTGTCAATCTTTTGACTGTTGACATTAACAATTTAGGTATGGTAATTTGTCTACTTTGGGATGGCTAATTCTTGCGTGTTTGGCCTCAAAATATTAATGATGGGACCATAGTTAATGCCACTACTGCTGTAGAGGTATCTACAAGTTCAAACTCAATACGCAATCCTCTCGTTTCGGTGATATGAAACTTCTTTGATTTTCCTTCTATTGGATTTAGTACTGTACCATTATTAGAAGCTTCCTTTAAAAAAAAATGTATCATGTAGAAGCTTACTCATCTAATCTGTTGGATTTCTTTGACTGGATAATGGAATGAGCAAAATCGGGATACTGAAATTACTTTTAACCTTTTCTTTGGCAGCTTTTTTCATCTTCTGAAAATGTTTTTCCATCTCATGATCTTAGAACAATCTTTTCAATAAATTCATAATAATAGCTGTGGAGCACAGGTGAGATAAGGTTAATTGTTAATCTTTTCTATCCGGAAATTAAAAATGAACATATGCCCATTTTTCGTAGAATTTAATTGTACCGGATCATTTTAAATTCTCAAGCTTTATAAAGGAAGCAGACGTAAAATTACCGAAGATATATAAGCTCAAATTTGTTCTCTATGAGGCTCTGACTATTCGCTCTATTATTCTAATGCGTCGTTTTCCTTTCTCTGTCAAGAAATATGTTATGTGCAATTTGAAATTAGCACACTCAAAGTGTTTGATAGCTAGACATAGTCTCTGAACTCGCACAGATGTCGTTTCATAAATATTATATCTGGATTAATGTGATGTCCATGATTTCACATAAGACTGCAGTTCAAGGTGAGCCCAATGACGTTAAATCTGCCATTCACTTAATACTGTGCAACAACATGTTTCACCATCACAGTAATATCTCTCTAGTGGAAGTCAAACAATGATCAAGTGTAGGTACAAGGTAGATAGGTGAAAGATAATAACGCAAGGAGCACAATATAGAGAAGATCCAATAATAAATATAAACGTGTTCCAATAGAAGCAAAGAAGTATATCTGACAATCTGAAATAAAGTAATAATATATGAATACAAGAGTCAACTGAATACATTACTAAGGCACTCAACCTCCAAAATGAAATACAACTCTAAAAAAAACTAATATCATAAATATCTACTGTGGAGCACTAAATATCTATTAAATAAATGACAGCGAGCTAACTGCATCTCTGTCAACCTGCGACTCTCCGGACGCCTAACTTGCTGCCTAAAAAGAGAGGAAACAACGAGCGTCAAAGCGCTAGTAAGAACATCTCCACCGCCCCCAGGGGAAAGGGGGTAAGGTGTATAAAAATACAAGTTAGTACATATAGATATATAAATTATCTATCTTGAACTTAGAGAAATTGAGATTTAGAAATCCATAACACGAGATTTAGTACGCCGAGGGAAATAATCCAAATAAGGAAACCCTCATAATGTATATACCATGTCTCAAATTGTGAATCGCTAAATATCAATTCCAAACTAAGAATAAATAATGAAGGAAAGCAATACATGCAAAAACCATTACAAACAATGTCACAAATGTCGACCAAGCATATCATACTACCATTTGGTAGATAAAACAGATACTAGTACACAATCCTGTGTAATCCACAATGTGAACTACATCAAAAACTCACTAACCGCCTACGACTCAAGCCATCAACTATTTCATAAAATTATTATTCATAAAATTTTACAACCCATCGCATCATCGTGCGGATCGACATATAGGCGCATCGACCTCTGCGCATATACATGCGGATACAATAATATAAGTACATCGATCTCTGTGCATAATTATGCGGATACAATAACATAGGTACATCGACCTTTGCGCATATTCATGCGGAAATAATAATATATAACGGAGTGTAATCTACCGTGGTCTCATTGCAGTATACCTACTAACGTACTCTGAGTGTAGTCTATCCGTGGTCTCATTACGGATTGCCAACTAACCCCACTCAGCATCCACAGCTATCGTAAACCAAAACAAAAATCACTTTCTATCGTGAACAAACTCAAAGTGTTAGATTATGCACCTCTAATAGCTCGTGCGTGCTCAAAACAAATATGTGCACACTCTCACAATCGTGCACGTGTGTCGACGCACATCTTGTACATCATGGTTGCGATCAAACCGCGTGAAGAAGAAAAAAAATACCAAATCAGCTCATTATCGGTCGACCGATTCTCTTGTTCGGTCGACCAGTCGGTGACGTGCACAACACATGCACAAGATTTCAGCCTTGATCGGTTGACAGATAGCTATGGTCGGTCGACCGACCAGAGGAAAGATGCAGCTTCCTGATGACTAATCGGTCGACCGATCAGAGCAAAATCCGGTGATGAACAAAGTTATAGGTTTTCATCTACAATAAAAAACAATCTTTTTCAAATAAAACTCATATGTTAAAACTTATTTAATGTAATTAGGGTTCACTTTGCTACAGGAAATCGTATTTATCAAAATTTGAGGGGATTCTTACAACCATAGCATAATCATGTTTGTAAAAACAACATGAAAACAATTATCCTTAACAAAATCTCATGTTAGACTAACTTTAAAATTTAAAGCCAAAACAGAGAATCTGTTTTATAATGTTTTAAAATCAGAAATATCAAATATTTGTATCATACAGTTAAAAAGAGTGATCTTTATACATAAACTAGATTCTAAAATCCAATAAAACCAAATAAAAACGGGGATGAGATTGGAGAAGATGAAACTCGCCTCAAAATTTATGCTGAACACGAACGCGAGTGACACAATCCTCCTTCACCAAAAGTCACGGATCTCGCCCTTCTCTCGGGATTTACTTCACAAAGCTCTTCCCAAACGCGCAAATTAGTGTTAGGGTTTAGAGGGGAAGAGAGGCTGCTATTTAGGGTTCAGATATGAATAAGAAAAGAGGAAAATTTCGTGTATTACACACACACACACACACACACACACACACACACATATATATATGAGGAATATGGGTATGCTTGGTACCAAGCACAATTTTTGTGTTTGATAGTGAGGTGGCACAATCCCATCCACTCATTCAAATGGGGGACCACATTCACATGGGTTGAGGAATGCATGAGGATATGCAATCATCTAAATGAGTGGAGGGGATTATGTCATCTCACTATCAAACATAACTTTTTGTGCTTAGTACCAAGCATACTCATTTCTCTCTCTCTCTCTCTCTCTCTCTCTCTCTCTCTCTTAAAACCCAAATTCTGGGTTCATCGGTCGACTGGTTGTGAAAATTGGTCGACCGATAACTACACATCAGTTGACCGGTTGTTCCCATCGGTCGATTGACCAGAACGAAAATCTAACTTACAGTTTTGATATATCAGTGCATGATACTCACATATGTGTACGTATTTGATCTCAAATCGATTTTAAACATGCTAATTCATCCCAAAATAGTTTCAAACATGATAAAACTCATATTTTATCATTTCAAAATAATATTTTAAAATTTTACGGGGTTTTACAATTAATCACAATTCGATACCCTAAAGTATGGTGTGATTACACCGGTGAATCTACAGTTTGCGTATTTATATATATAATCCTAAAGCTATTGATTGTAGTTACACCAATAATCCTGAAAGTTGCATGTCGTCTGGGCTCCAGGATCATCCTTGTGGTTACAATTTGTCAGAATTACCCGTATAGATCTGCAGAGTCCAGGGTTACCTGTATAATTACATTCATATCTCAGCAAGATAACGTAATGTAGTAATCCAAGATATCTTACAAATATAGCTTAAAAAATTGCAACTGAAGATAATATTACAATTATAACTGCAATTAGGTTCTTATAAACCGTAACTAAAAAATTCATAATTATTTTACATGTAAGTGCTTTGAATCCACTCCCGGCCACTCACAAGATGGTGTTCCTTTTAACGGTCTGCTTGTTTCCACGGAAGTAATTATGAAGTAGCTGAATTAAGAGAAGTAGATACTACTTTTACTATTTCCAAACAAAAAAGTGTGTTTGGTTCTCTGAAAAACTTACTTTCAATACTTTCTTAAACGCTTATGTGGTGTCTACGTGTCTCATCCTTACTTTCAAAATATTTTTCTAATTCTCAATACTCTGAAGTAGCTTGGAAGTAGTTGAAATGCATATTAATTAGGAAATAAATAATTTTTTATTAATATTTTTTTATTAGTTACTTCTAACCACTTTTCATTGATAAAATTACTCTTAATTTTAACAATTATTTTGTAGTAATTTGTGATGGTCGTCGACCAGTTTTTTTGGGATGAAGAGAACAGTTTGTCTATTAATTCTTTGTCTAAATATCATGTTGATGTTACAATCAAAGGAGCGATGGAGGAGGGAAATTAGATATTTATAAGAATTTATGGTCATCCAGAGTCTTATCGTAGGCGAGAGGTAAACAATTATTTTGAAGCTATATGGTTGAAGGATTCTTCTTGCTCTCAAGTGACGATGGGTCATAGCGGCATGAAATTGGTTGTAATGTGCTAGATCAAATTAAAGAGCATGACGTGACTTTGAAATTGTGGAAGCAACATGTGTTAATTACTTCATAGTAATATTTCTAAATATTATCCAAACAAAAAAATAAATAAAGAAGAAGAAGTTCTACTTTCATTACTTCTAAAAGTATATGAAACAAACAAAAAATGCTATTTTTACTTCTATAACATACTTTTTAGTTCCAACCCTTCAATACTCCAACGCGCCCTAGACGAAAACATCCTCTCTCATACTTGACAGACTTTCCTCCTAATCACCTGGGCCCACCACACAAATATCCAAAACAGATGGCCCACCTCAACACTAACGTCGACGATCCAAAATCCTCCGCGTACGATCACTACAAAACCAACGCCAGATTTATCGCCCACGAAGGGGTAAAATCGTAAAATATCTAAACCAGACCTTCGCCTTATAAAATGACCCCCGCTTGGTCTCCATCGTTCTCAGAGTCTCTTGCTCCGGTCCGAAACCCGATACGGTAGAGCGCAACCCGATACGATACGAAACATGGGAATTTTCGCCACCATATCGCTACTTGTCCTTCTAGTAGTTCCGTTGACTAACGTTGACTCGCGCCCTGTCCTGCCGTTAAGCAACGTTGAATCCTTCCTCAAGCTGCCGTCCGATGGCCGAGCTGACCGCGACGATGGCGCCGTCGGTACGAGATGGGCTGTTCTCATCGCTGGCTCGAGCGGTTTTGGGAATTATCGCCATCAGGTATTCATGATTTCTTTATCTTTTTTTCTTTTCTTTTAATTATCGTCTTTTATTTTGTGGATAAAAACTGTTCCCATGGTTGTTTGGGTTGACTGTTTTTAGTTGAAAAGTTTAATTTTTGAGGAATCACGACTGTTATTTGTGTCAGAATAGTTCGTAAAAATTGGCTTTTTTCGATACTGTTTTTTGTTTTGTCTTTAATTCGTTGTGATTTGATAAGTGCGAAAAACAAATATATGCGTTTTACAAGAAATTTTATAGCGAACATTGATGTTATGGAAATTAGTTGATTCATTGATAGGAACAGGAAAAATAATGAAATTTAGGTATTTAGTCTAGTCAAAATTGGTCAATTGGTAAAGTTGGATGTTTTGTCTTGGGGATAATTGCAGAATCTCTAGCTTATCTCCTTTTTTGTAATTTAACTTTTGCCATCTTGGTAGGTGAGCTGCCAATTTCACTCAAATTCTCTTTTCTTTTAATTTTTAGTGGTTGATTAAGAAAATATTTACTCATCATCATCATCATTTTTGCTAGGTTTTTATTTCGATCGTAATGACTTTGTGATGATGATATCTACTACTTATAAATGGTTGATTTAGAAATTCTATTTTTTTAATGGTTGATTGGAAATTCCATTTTTTTATACTTAATGGTTGATTAAGAAAATATCCGTACTTATCATCATCATCATTGTCATTTGAATTTCTAGTGCTAGGTTTTTATTTCGACCACAACTTTTTTAAGTGGTTGATTAAGAAAATATTCGTACTTGTCATCATCGTCATCAAATTCGTCATCATCATTTGAATTTCTAGCACTAGGTTTTTGTTTCGACCACATGGACTCCGTGATGATGATATCTGCTATTTATTATTGATCTCAAAAGATTTTATTATGTCTTCTATCACATCATCACTGGTATGTTAATATGTTATATATGATATTGGTCTTAACATGTAGGATGCACTTGACATGTTCATAGCTCATCTGATATTTTGTCATGGAAGAATCTTTACTTTTAAATATTCCAAAGTTTTCTTCTTGCCGACTTTTGATATTATGTCCTGATAATTGTGTTGGTATGTTCAATTTATTTTATATGAAATTTGCTGATATATCATCCTATCTAATCCGGTACAAAGTCAGCTTTCCTAAGTGTTTGGCTTTGCAGAAGTTCTGATATTATACACGAAAGGGATGCCATATGAACGTCTGCTAGATGTAGCTGTGCCACCCTTAAGTATGGAACCAACGAAACAACTACACTCTTTATGTACTGACTTCTCTAATGGCGGTTGAACAATTACATAGAATTCTCAAATTATATGGCATGGACTTTTTTATTGGGTACAAATTACCATCAGCGTGCTTGCTATTACTATCAGTAGATACAATTGCTTGTATTGTTGTTAGTTGTGGGAATGGGGCTGATAATTTGATAATTCAATCGGAATCCAACCCGAATATTGGGATATAGGTCCTTGTGTCATATAGCTTATTGGATCTACATATGGATCCTAAAAATAGATTCGTTCAATTGGATCTAGATATCAAACCCTATAACTCAAAATACACTTGCAGATTAATTAGCCTAGTTCAAATTTAAATCACTTTTGTTCTGTCTAAATATGACTGCATAAGCTCACTACCATGCTTAAAGATGATGGAAATGCTAAAAATTTACATAAGGTAGCAAAATGAAAGCAAACTTATAACATGCATTTGAACTTGAATAGAAATGAACAAATGCGAAGCCAGATTAATAAGTAATAAGTATTGTGATTGGATACTCAAGTCAATCCTACAAATTTATAACGAATCAATAAATGGACTTTGTAAATCTGACCAGTTTCTGGCCTGTCACCACCTAATTTGCGTAAAGATCAAATGTTGGTATGAACTTATGCAATTTTTAGTTTCATTTCAAAATGTTAAAGCACTTCGTTTCCTTTGCTATTGATTAAGTCCACAGTGAAGTTTGTGACATTTCACATGAATTAAGATTTGAAAATAAAGACTACAGTCAAATTTTTATGAGATGATTAATTGCATCCTGTCGCCACCTAATTTGTGTAAAGATCAAATGTTAGTATGAACTTATGCAATTTTTAGTTTCATTTCAAAATGTTAAAGCACTTCATTTCCTTTGCTATTGATTAAGTCCGCAGTGAAGTTTGTCACATTTCACATGAAGGGAGATTTGAAAATAAAGACTATAGTCAAATTTTTATGAAATGATTAATTGCATCCTGCTGCTATCCTGTTTTGGTAGCTAGTATCATGAATTGTGGCTGACCTCATTGTCCCTGCTTAAACTTGCTCACGTCATTACTATCGAATTCCCGCTTGCCTCTCCCATCCTTTTAATATTCAGGAGCATAAGCGTATTTCTTTACCTAATAGAGCAAGAGCCTATATACATCTGGGCATACTGGATTTTAATGACGGTGTTGATAAAAAGATCCTTCCAAGAGCGTGGAGGATCTTAATTAGGAAAGGAAGTGATCCACTGGAAACTCTTCTTAAGACTATTTCAAATTTTAGTAGGCTACCTCCAAAATTAAAGATTACTTCAACCTTGATCTGGAATTATTAGTAGATAGAGGTATTTAAGTGAAGTTTAAAATTTTCGAAATTGTAGATGTTTCAGCAATATGTAATTACTTTTTGATGTTCTTTTGCTGGAAAATGATTTCTTTTTAACATCCAAATCTTCTCGAAGATCGTTCAAATATGTTTAGGTCACACAATTTGATGTATAACTCATTATTCTGTGATGTTCTCTTAGGCCGACATCTGTCACGCATATCAAATCATGAAAAAGGGCGGTCTGAAAGATGAGAATATCATTGTTTTCATGTATGATGATATTGCTCACAATGAGGAAAACCCCAGGCCTGGCGTCATTATTAATCACCCTCAAGGTGGAGATGTCTACAATGGGGTTCCTAAGGTTTGTCCTAAATTTTAGAGAAATTTCAGTCCTTCTGTGATTTTGCAATTTATTCTGATTAGGATGTGTATTCAGGATTATGTTGGTGAAGATGTTACAGTTGGCAACTTTCTCGCTGTTCTCCTTGGAGATAAGAGTGCTCTAACTGGAGGAAGTGGAAAGGTCGTTGATAGTGGTCCTAATGATCATATCTTCATATTTTATTCAGATCATGGTGGCCCTGGTGTTCTTGGTCAGTATTTCTTATTAATTTTGGGCTCTTATGTGACAGTTGTAAATGTTAAATGTTAAGAATGACATTGTTTTCACTTATTTGACATCAAAGGGACATAAACAGGGAATAATTGATGCCAAGAACTTCGTCACTAAGTTGTTTTGAAATTTGTGGGCTATGGGATTATCTAACTGTTTACTGTATATTATTCCTCAAAGTCCTATGTCATTTCCTATATAGTATTATCTCATAGAATGCTGACATCAGGTTGACAACCAGTTGTGGAATCTTCAGAACTCTTTCTGGGAGCTTTTCAGACTTGAATTATGCTCCACATCTGACCTCACTTTTGTAGGGTGTTCGTTGATATTGACGATGACAATATAAACGTTTCACTAATAATAATATGCATCATATTCTTTTACTCGTAGAAAATTGGAAACCTAGCACATAACCTTTTTTATATTCTTGCTTCTTCCTTCTTCATCTTCAGAACTCTTTCTGGGAGCTTTTCAGACATGAATTATGCTCCACATCTGACCTCACTTTTGTAGGGTGTTCGTTGATATTGACGATGACAATATAAACGTTTCACTACTAATAATATGCATCATATTCTTGTACTCTTAGAAAATTGGAAACCTAGCACATAACCTTTTTTATATTCTTGCTTCTTCCTTCTTTAGTTATCATTTATGATGTTTCAACAATGATACTTAATACTTCTCTTATGTTTGTGATATATTCCAGGTATGCCTACCTATCCTTACCTTTATGCTGACGACTTGGTAGCTACACTAAAGAAAAAGCATGCCATGGGAACCTACAAAAGCATGGTAACTCACTGATCTTCAATGTTATAATCGTGATTTTCAGTCTGTCCATAGTTAAAACTTTATTTGTCCTATTTAGGAAAATTAACTGTCCTGTTTGTTGTTTAAGGTATTTTATCTTGAAGCTTGTGAATCTGGGAGTATCTTTGAGGGTTTGCTTCCGGAAAATATAAATGTTTATGGAACAACAGCCTCAAATGCTGTGGAAAGTAGTTGGGGAACTTACTGCCCCGGAGAGTACCCTAGTCCTCCTCCAGAATACTGGACTTGTTTGGGAGATTTATACAGTGTTGCTTGGATGGAAGACAGGTACAAATCTATACTTTCGGAAGCTACTTGAGTTTGAGCTTTTGGTGCCTGGGCGGAGGTGGTGACGGCGAGAAGGGCGAGGGCCAGGGCGACGAGTTTGAGAAAGCCCTTGTTTTTAAAGAGAGAGAGGAGAGAGAGAGAGAGAGTTTAGACATTGCATATATAGAATATCCAATGAACTACATGTTGGTTAAATGTCTCATGTCCAACTCCTCAGCTTCATACAAATTTTCAGAAACGCATAATATATAAAAATATGATTAACAATCAGGGAGAATAGAAGTATAACCTCCATTTTTTTGTCAGAAATTGATAAACTGGAATTAGTTTAAATCTTGCACAACTCGATGATCAATTATCCTAGACGGTCGCACATTTTATCTTTATATTTGATTAATGATTATAAAGGATAGTGGTTTGCTTAACTGTACATTTGAAAGCTATATGGACCTCAAATTAAGTATTGTAGAGGGAACTGGAATTTCTGAACCCGAGAAGGTAGCATTCAGCATGTACTAATGTTCAATATCAATATATTTCTTTGGATGTGTTTCTATAATTTGTTCACTTTTCTGAAGTTTAGATTTAGAAATTGAATTGTTTGTATGGTATTTTTTTCTGCTTCTCATGTTTGCTTGTTTCTTGTATGTTCAGTGACATCCACAATTTGCGAACTGAATCTGTTAAGCAGCAGTATGAACTGGTATGTGCATGAAATTTATCCCCTAATTCCCCAAGCTTTTGCAATCTCATATATATATATTATATATATATATTTTTTAATAGGTCAAAACCAGGACATCGGGTCATAACACATACAACCTTGGTTCCCATGTTATGCAATATGGGAATCTGAGGCTTTCTTCTGATCACCTCTTCTTATATATGGGATCAAATCCTGCCAATGAAAACTGCACCTTCATTGATGATAACTTGTTACCATCATTTTCCAAGGCTGTGAACCAGCGAGATGCAGATCTTGTTTATTACTGGAACAAGGTTAGCTTCCCCTTTGTGTAAATTTAGGTTTGAATTAATCATATTGCATTTTCTATGGACTGACTTTTATTTTTCTTTGTTATAAAGTTCCAAAGATCACCAGAGGGCTCATCCAAGAAACTTGATGCTCAGAAGCAGCTTCTTGATATGATGAACCATCGATTGCACGTAGATAACAGTGTAGAGCTCATAGCAAAGCTCCTCTTTGGTTCTGAGAAAGGCAGAGAAGTTTTGAAGACTGTTCGGCCTGCAGGAAAACCTTTGGTGGATGATTGGGGCTGCCTCAAGTCTTTGGTAAGTGTGCAAATTACGCATCTTCATTACTTAACAGAAGTTAGGGATTTCCGATAGACCATTTATTTTATATCTAAAATTGATTTAAAATCAAATACCAGGACAAATGTGGTTTGTCTCCACAAATGTGCTTGTCTGTTTGTGTTTTTCCTTTTGAGACCTATTTCATCTTTCCATTAGAAGTTGGAAGGTATAAAATCTTACTTTTGAAAAAGGGTTAATTGTGGATAAACCCCTATACTATCCCTGAATTGAGCTTACTGCTGCAGTTCTAGCTGCAACAATAGAACTCAATCAGGGGTTCTATCTGCAACAACAGCACTGTTTATTTATGTTTTCTTTCTTCAGAGTGTTTTCTATGTTAATAAAAACCTAATTTGATCTAATCTTTTTTGCACATGAATCAAATTGTAAATTTTAAGTACGATCGTTATTCCTGGTTCAATCAGGATGCTCGTGCAAAATCAATAAATTTGAATTTTTGTTGTGAGAGATTTTCAGGACTTCCACTGCAACAATGCGTGCGTATAGCAAAAACCATCTTAATGAATTGAAATTATATACAATACAGCTGTAACCTATTACTCCCTTCTCTAACTGAACCTATTGTGAACCCAAAATTCCAACTATACATCACGGCCTACTCATAACATAACTTCTGTGCTTTTCATCATTTACTTCAGGTTCGTTCCTTTGAAGCAAGTTGCGGCTCTCTATCTCAATATGGCATGAAACATATGCGCTCCCTTGCAAATTTCTGCAATGCCGGTATAAAGAAGGAAACCATGGCTGAGGTTTCTGCTCAAGCTTGCCTTCGAGTTCCTGCTAACCCCTGGAGTTCACTCCACAAGGGATTTAGTGCTTGATGTGCAACAAAGGAAGCAGCTGTAGCCCCTGTAAATATACATATATGATGCTCATTAGTGAGCATTTGCTTGTTTGGCTGTGATCTTTAGTGTTGTATATAGCAAGCATATTGGTATATTTAGGGGGGAGGGGATTCCATTGTGTGGTGACATGTAAATAATGGGAATTGCATGAGGTGGGATCTTGTGATGTGGAAACCTGTGGTCTTTGTGTTCTGTTTTTAATTGAGAAATGCTAGATGTTACATCCATTATCTGTCTATTTGCATTGTTAAAGTATTTCGTAGCTTGTTTGTCTTTGGCGTTGTTTACTGTTGAAAATTTAGGGAAGAAGCAAACCAAATACGCATGATGGAGAATTTTTATAATGGCTGCGATGTAGTGCAAATTTCAGGAGCTGCCCTCTAATAGGTCAAATTCTAAAGCTTCATTTTGCGTTGAAATTTGTTTCAAATTGTAGGATACATTTATATTTAAACATTTAGCACATGAAGTAGCATATGGAGAATTCAAATATTATTTGAGCTGAAGAATCAATTTGATTGACAATATATACAATGTGTCCGGGGAATTTAGGGGCGATGTGCGTATCTACTTGTTTATTTGATTTAAGAATTTGCAAGGGAATTGTTGCTTCTTCATTTTTTTTTGGCCTGGAAATGTCAACTTTTGAATATATATTTATTTACGTATAGCATACAACTTCAAAGAGCTATAATGTAGATACACTTGATTGATGTCGAACTATCAAACCACTCTTTTAAGTTCTGAATTATGCATTGGATTACTTCAAATTGAGCTCTACTCTTAGCCTTGTGGTGCTAATTTGCATTTTCAAGTTGACATAATTGAGCTGACATACGCAAATTACACAATAACTCACTCCTTAGGAGTATAGATGCCACTACCCTTTATTCTCACATCCACAAAAAAACTTATGCCCACAAGCATCTAGGCTTTAAAAGCCACAAGTGGAAAGATGTACTGTAAAGCTCCTCAAAGCCACATACTTTACTTTTCAATTTGCTCCCTTCCATTTGTCATAAAGAAGACAAACACCCATAAATATGAGAGACTGATACAGCTAGCTATGTGCCTTGCCTTTCTCTTCGATGGAGGCCACATGTGGTATTTGTGCGCTGCACGTGAGAAGAGACTTCCCTAGTCATCTTTGTGATTGAGCTTTACAATAATTGGAGTATTCTAACTCACTCTCATCTGAATAAATTAAGAATTTGCATCTTTTGTCCTTTTTGTTTCACGTCAGAATTTAATTACCAATTTCTTCTTGGAATGGTTGTTATTGGTTTATACAACTGTCAACATATCCACTTGTAGGATGTACTTATTTTTAATCCACTCAATGACTACACTATACCGATAAAGTAGTTCTCGTTGCATGCAAATTTGCAATTGCTATGCATTTCTTCTTCTCTTTTATACTTTCTCCGCGTATTAAAGTTAATGAAATCTTCCAACTTCTTTGTCACGCTAATCATTATTTTTACCATTGCCTTTTGAATACGATAAAATTATAATACTTAATCCCCCACATGACGCAAGTAAAAACTAATGCTTATTAAATAATAATGATTGTGATTAAAAAAAGTAGGTTTTTTTAACCATATAGTAGAAATAATTCAACTTCATGATTAAATATCTATTCTGAGTAGTTTTTCCATTATCTTTGTAGATTATCTAAGGTAGAGTTGGTGGTTATACCTCTCTAATCATAAGGACAACTTAAATAATTTTTTTTTGCTTTGATATGTTTTATGTCTGAAGACATGTTAATGTGCAAAAAACATGCTAGGTCTCACGTGACAACTGTGTAGGTGACTTTAAAAATTAAAATTGCAAGCAAGTTGTTGGTATTGGATAAGAGTAAAGACTGTCGCCAGCTTCCACCGGAGCTCATGGAACATTCCTAGTTTTTGAAATTAATGTCAGAAGTTTGCATCGCTGTGCCGTTCAGAAATTGATAGCGGTATCTCTTTCTCATACTTTTTGAACATCTCTCTCTGAGTAAGCCGTTAGAAAATTTACTGATTCCATTTTCCTCGTTTTCTTACCTCAAAAAGAAAACCAAACATTGAGATTGATTTCTAGTTTCTAATTTATTAGTAGAAAGTTAAGGGCTTATTTCGGTGTTAGTCCCTCAAATCTTTAATACCTTTATTTTAGTCCCCAAAAAGTTGAAAATTGAACATGGTCCCCCAAATCTTATAACTTTTTGTTAAAATATTTTAAAATTTGTCCCCCAATTGTTTGATTTGGAGTGAAGTATTTCTTTAATTTTAACTGATTTGGGCTACTGATTTCAGAACCATTTACTAGATTTTGAAGGAGTAATTTCAGAATATGATGGCTCTGGAGTACTAATTTCAAAACACGTGGGAGATATGGAGGAAGTGGCTTAAAACATGAAGGCTTGTGGGGACTGTTTTCAAAGGCAAAATATGAAAGATTTGAGAGACTAATATTAAAAAAAACCCAAAATTAAGATACGCAACTGTGACTGTAGTAGGTCTGGGTCTAGAGTAGAGCTCAAATCCAAATTGTATTAGACAGTAATTATTTTCTCAAAAATTGATGCAACGGTTCACAGAAAAATTTTGTGCAAATTGTATAACATACATAAACGATCAATATCTGCAGTTCATATAGATAAATTTGTATCACGACAAGTTTTTAAAAATAGAGTAAGGTCTTCAGTACCAAAAATCCCTTAGGTCAACAATAAACTGTTGTGAGGCTTAGTTGAAATTTTTTTCAGGCAGAAATTGTTAAGTACGATGTCTAAACTGGCAATATCAAATGATAATGTTTAATGTTTATTGGATTAGTTTCTTTGTGGTCTTTTTTTTTTTTTGGTTGTTAAGTCACCTCGAGTTGATTATTAGAAAAATATAAAGTAAACACCAATCAAGTTTAAGGAGTATTATAAGTTTGATGAGTTGTATTCACGCGTAAAAAGGTAGCAGTATATAGACTATAGAGTAAAGCATTCTAGAAAAGGGAGCTGCCCCATTAATGATTGAATTCACAAGGGATCAAAAAAAAAAAATATTGAGAGGAAACCTAAAGAATACCCCACGTCTTTGTATAAACTACTCTCAATCTGGACAAACTTAAGTAATGTACTTTCTCACCAAAACAAACCTACTACAGCCGTCCAAAACTTTAGTTTGCTTTAATTTCTCATTAGTGCTCTCTCTTCAACTTTTATCTTATGTGTTATGAGATGAGCACAAGGCCGAAACCGTTTTTTTTTTCTTCCACCAAACATATTTGATAAGTCTTCTGGTAATAAAATTTACTTTTAGTTGTTGGATTGGCCAGAATCCTAAACAGCTTCTGTTATTTTATCCTTGTGTCGAACTTGTATCGATGGTTTTGTTAGATATTTTGTTAACAAAAGGCAATTTTGCCTTCATGAATTATAATAAATATTATAATTAAAACATGCAATTAAAAATATGTGTAACGGATATATAATTATGGAGAACGTTACAAAATTTATGACGAACGTTACAGAATTAATTACGGGTTTTGTAACGTCTTTTCCAACCCTATATATATATCCGTATGTTGAGCTCAAAATGAAAAGAAAAAAAATATACAACAAGTTTCTCTTGTTTTCTTCTCTCCCCTACATATTATTTTCATCTATATCTTAGTTTTATTTTATAGGCAACTTCCTTCATCTGAGCTGAAGCTCTGCACTCTCGCCCGAGTGTAGAGGCCGGCCGTTTCCGGGGGTTTTTACCGCTAGGGGGAGAGAACCATCTGCGCCAGGGCGATAGGCGGGTTCTCAATCTTCTAGGGCAGTGAATACACGACTGCTCCCGTCAGGCCTGAGATATGGAGGAAGTGGCTTAAAACATGAAGGCTTGTGGGGACTGTTTTCAAAGGCAAAATATGAAAGATTTGAGAGACTAATATTAAAAAAAACCCAAAATTAAGATACGCAACTGTGACTGTAGTAGGTCTGGGTCTAGAGTAGAGCTCAAATCCAAATTGTATTAGACAGTAATTATTTTCTCAAAAATTGATGCAACGGTTCACAGAAAAATTTTGTGCAAATTGTATAACATACATAAACGATCAATATCTGCAGTTCATATAGATAAATTTGTATCACGACAAGTTTTTAAAAATAGAGTAAGGTCTTCAGTACCAAAAATCCCTTAGGTCAACAATAAACTGTTGTGAGGCTTAGTTGAAATTTTTTTCAGGCAGAAATTGTTAAGTACGATGTCTAAACTGGCAATATCAAATGATAATGTTTAATGTTTATTGGATTAGTTTCTTTGTGGTCTTTTTTTTTTTTTGGTTGTTAAGTCACCTCGAGTTGATTATTAGAAAAATATAAAGTAAACACCAATCAAGTTTAAGGAGTATTATAAGTTTGATGAGTTGTATTCACGCGTAAAAAGGTAGCAGTATATAGACTATAGAGTAAAGCATTCTAGAAAAGGGAGCTGCCCCATTAATGATTGAATTCACAAGGGATCAAAAAAAAAAAATATTTAGAGGAAACCTAAAGAATACCCCACGTCTTTGTATAAACTACTCTCAATCTGGACAAACTTAAGTAATGTACTTTCTCACCAAAACAAACCTACTACAGCCGTCCAAAACTTTAGTTTGCTTTAATTTCTCATTAGTGCTCTCTCTTCAACTTTTATCTTATGTGTTATGAGATGAGCACAAGGCCGAAACCGTTTTTTTTTTCTTCCACCAAACATATTTGATAAGTCTTCTGGTAATAAAATTTACTTTTAGTTGTTGGATTGGCCAGAATCCTAAACAGCTTCTGTTATTTTATCCTTGTGTCGAACTTGTATCGATGGTTTTGTTAGATATTTTGTTAACAAAAGGCAATTTTGCCTTCATGAATTATAATAAATATTATAATTAAAACATGCAATTAAAAATATGTGTAACGGATATATAATTATGGAGAACGTTACAAAATTTATGACGAACGTTACAGAATTAATTACGGGTTTTGTAACGTCTTTTCCAACCCTATATATATATCCGTATGTTGAGCTCAAAATGAAAAGAAAAAAAATATACAACAAGTTTCTCTTGTTTTCTTCTCTCCCCTACATATTATTTTCATCTATATCTTAGTTTTATTTTATAGGCAACTTCCTTCATCTGAGCTGAAGCTCTGCACTCTCGCCCGAGTGTAGAGGCCGGCCGTTTCCGGGGGTTTTTACCGCTAGGGGGAGAGAACCATCTGCGCCAGGGCGATAGGCGGGTTCTCAATCTTCTAGGGCAGTGAACACACGACTGCTCCCGATCAGGCCAGTTTTAATTGTTTATTTTTTCGGATTTATCTACATGCTATAATCTTAATTATTTGATAAATTTCCAACAATCTAGAAGATTGAATAGTTTATAGCTTTGATTTAAATCTAAAATTATTTTAAAGTTACTGTTCATTCGAGATGGTTACTGTTCATCCGAATTAAAAAAACAAAAAGAAAATTGCTACTAAATTGTTTATCTATTAATTAACTTTTTGTTAAAAAAAAAAGTTTTTGTTACTGTTTACAAAAAAAAACAGAGGAATTTTATAGTTGTTGTTAACACAAAGAAAATGTAATTGCTTTAATTATATATTTGTTTATCTATTAGTATTATTGATTTGCTTTAATTATATATTTGTTTATCTATTAGTATTATTGATTTGATGTTATAAAATTTGAAAAAAAAAATGTAACTGTTACTGATCATTCCAAAAATAAAGATTTTACTGTTCATTAAAAAACAGTTTTTAATTTTATTTAAAAAACACCACTGTTCATTTAAAATAGTTTTTAATTTTTTAAAAAACTTTACTGTTCATTTATTTTAATGACTGTTACTGTTCATCTTTAAAAACGGTGTTACTGTTCATTCATTTTAATGAACGTTACTGTTCATTTTTAAAAGGATGTTACTGTTCATTTATTTATTAAAAAAATGTTATTGTTAATTTAAAAATAGTTTTAATGTTCATTTTATTTTAAAAAAAATCTGCTTAATGCTTACATATAGCACTGTTCATAAGAGAATTATTTTTTTTAATTCATAAAAATACAATTACTGTTCTATGAAAATTTGGTTTCTAAAACCTACCATTATCCCCTTGTGCTAGTGAATATGCACACATTTGAAACATGCTATAAATTTACAGTAGTGTATATTTTTATTCTTAAAAAAATTCATATGCATGGTTTTGACAAGAATAAAGAGAACAAACTCTGGATGCATAGATGCTTTGAAATATCTGGATTTTTTTCATGGTTTAATGCCTTCATTTCTTTAATCTATCAATATGGTGCCTTCTATTAATAATTCCATACTTTGGAGTGTTTATGCATCTAATAAGCTTAGTACAGAAGGTGGTAAAAGTGAATGCAGATTTGTTCAGCAACTTAAGTCGCAGTTGTCTGCAGCAGATGAGTTTTTACTCTCAAGACATGAAAATCATGAGGTTCGAACATCAATAGGTAAACCCCTCCTCAGCCTTATCCAACATATGTTTGCAGTATAGTTGCTAGGCAAATTAAATGCTTGCAGGAAATATTTTAAAGTTTCTATATTCTGTTAAGAAACAAAAACTCATTAAGTGAACCGATTCAAGTTTTCTTGGATTAGTTGGTATCTAAGGCTTAAGGGTTGCGTAACGCGCTCTGTAAGGAACGAGGTACTTAATTGATCTTTGATCAACCTCTATTACTATCCTTACCTGGCTAACTACCCGAGTAAAACTTTAATCTTTTCACTTTAGGAGTTTTTGGTTTGGAATAAGAGGACCAAAATTATGTGAAAATTCATATACATTTATTTAATTACGCTTCTTGCATCATATATTGCCTAATGATAAATGATCAATATATGATCGAACCAAATCAAAGAGGTGCTTTTTTTAAAATTCTATTTTATATGGTGGATTATATTTCAAATCTTCAAATGTAAAGTTCATCACTTTTATTGCACTTTGATGAATATTGTAATAAATGTTCATATGTCTTCTTAGATAACTTGCATTTGTTAAATGATTAATTATAATGTTTTATGCAAGAATGCACTTAAAAAATTTAAAGCACGTATGTACAATTATTATTATTATTATTATTATTATTATTATTTGTATAAGAGGTGGTACTAGAAAATGGCAACATAAATTTGGAAGGTCTCCTTTGTAGACAACCAATTTAAATTTGGAAGGTCTCATTTGTAGGCAACCGATTTAAATTTTGGAAGGTCTCCTTTGTAGGCAATCAATTTGTAACCTCTTATAATAGAAGAATTTAAAAAAAAATTTATGCATTTGAATTATGAAGTATGAAATATATTTTAAGATACGAAATCCTATTATGTTCTGCATGTATTTATTATTAATTCCATTCATGTATGTGCATATGCATAACTGCAGAATTTTTAGTTCCACATAATTAGTTTGAAATGTTCAGATATTAAGGTCAATCTCTTCAGACATAGACTATGATATTTTATGATCATAGATCATGACCTAATGTCAATTTCAAACAATATGATGGACTAATTAAAAAATAAGAACTTGATAAATAAATACAACGCCTGCTAGGCAAAGTTATGATTCTAGACTTTGTAAAGTCTGTGAAAAGAATCTTGATGACCCTTTGACTAAGGGATTATCCAGGAGTGTGGTTCTGGATTCATCGAGGGAGATGGGGTTAAGCCCATAGATGAGGTCACTGACAGCGGCAACCCAACCCTTATTTGGAGACGTAGTCCCAATGTCGGTTCAATGTGGTAGAAACAAGCTGGACTAGTGACACTCGTGTGGAGCATCGACCTAGATATATTTATATATCATTATGTAGCATTTGCTACTACCCCTTCTCTATGATGACGATGCTCTTATGATACAGCTGGCTAGGCTGAGTTTTACTCTTAATAAGTCCAACGCGTGTATTGTGGGGGGTATTAAATAAACAGCTGTAGTACCCTTTGAGGACTTACCTACGTGAGAGGAACCGTGATGGCCGCGGTTAGGGGGGGCTGGGCTAACCCCTAGAAACTCTCATGAGTCGGTTTATTGTGAGCATGGCCTTTAACGCTCAACAAAAGGCAATTTTTCCTTCATGAATTATAATAAATATTGTAATTAAAACATGCAATTAAAAATATGTGTAACGGATATATAATTATGGGAACGTTACAAAATTTATGACGAACGTTACAGAATTAATTACGGGTTTTGTAACGTCTTTTCCAACCCTATATATATATATCCGTATGTTGAGCTTAAAATGAAAAGGAAAAAAATATACAACAAGTTTCTCTTGTTTTCTTCTCTCCCCTACATATTATTTTCATCTATATCTTAGTTTTATTTTATGGGCAACTTCTTTCATCTGAGCTGAAGCTCTGCACTCTCGCCCGAGTGTAGAGGCCGGCCATTTTCGGGGGTTTTTACCGCTAGGGGGGAGAGAACCATCTGCGCCAGGGCGATAGGCGGGTTCTCAATCTTCTAGGGCAGTGAACACACGACTGCTCCCGATCAGGCCAGTTTTAATTGTTTGTTTTTTCGGATTTATCTACATGATATAATCTTAATTATTTGATAAATTTCCAACAGGTTTTCCTTAATTAGGGTACGAGATCATTGGAGAACAGTCTGAGACGGGATCCCCTGTAAAGTGAAGGTATCCCTCAAAAATGGATTTGAGGTAGTAACACTTCTTAATGCCTTTTAAGAGCGTCAAGGCTCGAACTCGGGCCTTCTCTCTGGATAAGAGC
>NC_033798.1:115197877-115200349 GCF_001876935.1 Asparagus officinalis | reverse complement strand
AAACGCGCTCTAATTGAGTTATCTCTCGTCAGAAAGAAAAGAAAGTACGCTAGACTTATTTCAAACCTCTTTACTTTTCTATAGACTATGTTGACGTTGTCGTGTGATTTGTGCTGATTTCTAGCTCTAGTATTGTGTACGTCATCAAATACGTGTGATCGGTCTCCTAACAAGATGTTAATTTGAAGCCACTCTCGTTTCTAGTAGTTTTAAATGTATATTAGTTAGGACTGCATCATATTAAAAAAATTCCATACATGTTTAAGACAGCGAAGACAGAAGATGCCTCTCACAAATTCTCCTAGGAGTCAAAGCGAGTAGATTAGGCCAAAGGAGAGTAGATTAGGCCAAAGGATTACAGGACATTTTCCTTCATGCGTGTATTCTTTTAAATTTTAACTTGTTAGAATCTAAACAGAAAGTTTTAACAATAACTACAAGGAAAAAAGAGATTTCCAAATAAAAGAGCAATACATTTCAGACACTTCTGTTGCAATGTGGACAAAAAGATCTAAGGAAAATCACAGACACAAAAATATGTATACAACATAATTCTTTCTGCAAAAGAAATGCTTTTAAATTTATGTTTTTAAATTACAATATCAAACTAGGATCCAAGTGTCTAAATCAGATCAATTTCATTAGGAAAAGCACAAACACAAGAATTTCAAACTCCTATTCAAATTCCTCTCTTTGGCCGTCACGCAAAGTTTTATAAAGCAACTTGTAGGGAGGTGTATACTCTACATCAAAGTTCAACGCAATGAGAAAAAGCGAACAAATTACGTTGGTAAGTAGCCAAACAATAAATCTCATAATTCCAAGTAACTTACTCCTTTCAAACAAGACAAACCAAAAACTTTATCTACAACTACACAACTTCTCTTTCTTAGTTTTTCATGTCTAATCTAATAAGTTGTAGATATACGGATACGATATTTAAATAAAAAATTTCAATTGCAAACGAAGTATTGAATCATTTATGTATATATGTAAATAAATTAACAGAATACGCGAAATTGCTACTCAATACTATATGCAATTGGTAGTAAAAATGAATCCATAATGAAGAAAAAACTAAATGTAAAACCTAGAATCTAAAATCGGGATTCTGTCATTGTTTCATATATTAGACACCAAATGTTTCTCATTCCTAATTTATACCCAAGAGTTATTAAGTTGTTTAGACAATGCCGCCATTATTGTAATTCTCATATTTAAATACATTAAGATTAAGTTGTGTTAAATAAGAAGATTCGAAAAGTGTAACATAAAAAAAGAACAGAATTCATGATCGCATATGAGAAAAACCCTAATTTGTAATTGAATAAATTCTTGTGAGAGTATCCATCCAAAAAGAAAAAAGATTAACCATGAGGTATTCAAATATATATTTTATGTATTTTTTTCTCTAACAATAATCAGTTCATCGAACCGTTTAATAATCAATTAACCGCAATTCTCTATATTGTATTGTCCATGAAAAGGGCGTGACTTCTAAATTCCCCCACGAAATGCGCCGGTCTTGAGTTACTAGGGTCATAACCTCGTAATAATAGGCAATTGAGAAGTCGTGGACTCGAGTTTTGAATTGACAACCTGGCTAAATTCCCACACCACCCTTGTCCTTTTAATGAGTTTATTTCAATTATATATGACTTTTTTTAATGTAAATTAATGTGAAAGTGATTTCAAGATGTAAAGTAGGCGAATAACTAGTTTGATCCAATTTAACATATTTTATAAAACTTATCTAAGCTATGAATCAAAATGAAGGAGGGTTTTCCTTTTATCGAATCACTAACAAAAATAGCTCTGTATTGGTATTTAAGCCGGAATAGAATATTAACATGATATCAAACATGGTTGTTAATTTAAAAATATTCGTTAACTTAATAATGAGTAAAAATATAATAATCTCCTTATTTGAAAGCCAACTATATTGTTTACTTTAATTTAAACAACATAATTATACTTGTAGCAATCGACATACAACCGAATTAATACATTTGCTTTTCCTCATCCAAACTGTAATTTGCAAATTTCAAGTCTTTCCGCGTAAACTAGATTTGCAAATTACAAACCCAAGCGTAGTACTTTGTGCAAAATCCTGATAGCCTTCGCATCGAAGGCAGAGCAAAGGACAATTTGGGAAACAACAAAGATATTTCTCAAAATCCCACGCCTTAGTGGGGACCTCGAAGGACAGCTGTCGCAAAATAAAAAACTGCGTCGTATTAGCCTGTAATCCGGGCAAACGGGCATCTGCCCGTTCTCCAACTGCTGCCCGCTTCCTCCTCTACAAATATACACCTTTTCTCGCCCACAATTTCATTCGCTTCCGAAACTCTGTTTCCTCTCTCGAACAAAACCCTAACCCTAAGAGAGAGAGAGAGAGATCAAGAAGTCGAATCTATGGCGATCGTCGGATCAAAGTCTCTCGTTGTCGCTCTCGTCGCCGTTCCGGTATCC
>NC_033798.1:115156690-115197867 GCF_001876935.1 Asparagus officinalis | reverse complement strand
CGGCCGTCGCCGCTCCGGTATCCGTCGCTTTTATCTTCTCCGCTGCTGCGATCTTTGTCGGAGCTCTTCGTCAGTGATGGATCTAGCCGGTTTGGGGTAGATCTAGGGTTTTTCCTTAGAGATGATTGAGTTTCGATTTGGTATTGGTTGCGTATTATTTGGTCTATATACAGTTAGTGTGCGTCTTTATGGTAGTAGATCTGGAGTTTTTTCTTACTGCATTTCTCGTATTTGTCGTTAAAAGGCCTTTTTGGGCTTTTTAATAGCAGATCTGAGTGGTTTAGAGGCTTGAGAGGTGTTTTTAGGGAGAATAATGAGCTTGATTGTGTGAGGGTCTGTAGATATCTTACTTTGGCTGAATAGATTGATATGATTTGTGTCTTCGTTTATTATTATTATTTGCTTAATTCTTGTTGAGTGTGCCTTGCTCTTGTTTATTTTTGTTCAATTCTTGTTTATTATGCTTAATTCTGCAATTATCTTACTTAATCTTGTGAAGTATCAGTTGACCTGGCTACGTCTTCTGACGATTTGTCAACGCTTTTCCAATTGCATCTTGTTTAATTTGTTGGGTCTTGAGATGTTTGCGGTATTTCCATTTGGAGAGCTTTTCTTTTATTTGACCGATTTGATGGTTTTAGTTATAATTCTTTGATTGAGAAAATCATTGGTTGAACATAATGTTAGTTCAGGTTAAGGGGGTGTTTGTTTCAAATCCTATAAAATTATAGGATAGGGTGGATATGGATTTCACCATGGCAAAAAATATCATATTGTAGGATATGTAATTGTATAATTTGTATTTTATTTATTTTAAACTCAAATTGTAGCATTACAAATTTTACAAATTAAAATCTAGCTAAAATCTTTCATCTCAAAGGGGATTTCACAAATGCTAAGATATATTAATTTTTTATTATTTAGTTATTCAATATTCCAAAATCTATTTTGAATCAAACAAAGATTAAGGAATTCATAAACTCAAAAATAACTTATTTTTTTATCCTAGAATTTATAATCTACTCTGTATCCAAAAACAAAAAGTTGAAACAAACACCCCTAAAGGTGCTGAGGATAAATGTGCGATCATTAATTAATTCTTTTCGAATTAGTGCTCAAGCTTTTGCTTATTCGAATTGAATTAGTGCTCAATGTACGAATCCTGATATTATGTGATTTTTGGTTGAAAATTGGTGGTCTTGGAGTTAAAAAAGTTGTAGTATTGAGACTGTGGTCAATTTGGGAATAATTGCTGGTGTAGACACGTGACTGAGGCGCGTACCGCGGCCCGAGATACCTTTGGCCTTGCAAAAAGTAGGCATGGTATTGATTATTGAGGAGAAATGTCTTCTGTCTCAAAGCAGAAAAGAATGCTCTTACCTGGATAGGAAATGATAGAGGCACACCCCTAACCACAATTCTAACTACACCCCTCTCTTATTTGCTATAGTGCATCGGATTCTATATGAGATTTTAAATTTTTTAAATCTCATGTGGGGTTTGATATACTGTAGCAAATAAGAGAGGAGGTGTGGTTGGAGTTGTGATTGGGGGTGTGCCCCTAGTGCCACCCTACTGGGATTACGAGGGGTCAATGACTGCGAAACAAACGAGGGGTAGCAACTACTGAACTTTCTGTGACATTTTACTTTTCTTATATTCTACCTAAAAATGATAGAAATCCCTTAAAATTTGTAAGAAAAATTCTCTAATAACCTAAAATATGGACAAATAGAAAATATTGGTGAGATGTCTTCCTCCTATTGCATAATGAGCTGGTCATCATTAAATGATGATCAGCTCATTATGCAATAGGAGAGAGACATCTTATATGTCCTCATGTTAGTCCCATATTTTTTGGGTCCTTGTACCATAGCGGGGAGTATAATATGCAGATTGGATGTCTGTCTGCCGTACCCCTATTCAAAGATTATGGCATCTTAGATGTAGGTGTTACGACTTTCTATTGGCTAGTGCGTAGTGGTATAAAATTTAATTTCAACTGAAATTTTAATTGTGATGTTATTATTTTTCAGTTGTAGTTATCTATTATTTAATACATTATTATGATGTTTTTTAAGCAAAAAGGGAAGGAGTGTGATTTTTTATTTTTTATTTTTTATAGCTGCAGAGGCCATTTAAATATACTTTATTATGATGTGTTTCAAGCTAAAATTATTTTTCTAGTCGAAGAAATGAGTAGGAAATATAACTGTTAAAAGAGCTGAACCTTAGGATTATTTTTATTAAATTTTCTGTAAAAAAAATTATTTCTTTTAATTTGTTGAGGAGATAATTTGATACCTGTAAGAGGAAAAAGGCTGTCCTCTTTTTTTAATATACTAGTTTTTACACACGTGCAATGCACGTGATTTAATACCATAGTTTGTGCTCATTTTTTTCTTTAAACTCTTACATCCCGATTATTTTTTTATGTTTGTTTAAATGGGATACACCCAATTTAAATTTTCATGTTGATATTTGAATTGACAAAAAACAAATATAATTTAAAAATAATTTGAATTTTCATATTATTTTTGACCGTACGACTTTCTATTGGTTAGTGCGTAGTGGTATAAAATTTAATTTCAACTGAAATTTTAATTGTGATGTTATTATTTTTCAGTTGTAGTTATCTATTATTTAATACATTATTATGATGTTTTTTAAGCAAAAAGGGAAGGAGTGTGATTTTTTATTTTTTATTTTTTATAGCTGCAGAGGCCATTTAAATATACTTTATTATGATGTGTTTCAAGCTAAAATTATTTTTCTAGTCGAAGAAATGAGTAGGAAATATAACTGTTAAAAGAGCTGAACCTTAGGATTATTTTTATTAAATTTTCTGTAAAAAAAATTATTTCTTTTAATTTGTTGAGGAGATAATTTGATACCTGTAAGAGGAAAAAGGCTGTCCTCTTTTTTTAATATACTAGTTTTTACACACGTGCAATGCACGTGATTTAATACCATAGTTTGTGCTCATTTTTTCTTTAAACTCTTACATCCCGATTATTTTTTTATGTTTGTTTAAATGGGATACACCCAATTTAAATTTTCATGTTGATTTGAATTGACAAAAAACAAATATAATATAAAAATAATTTGAATTTTCATATTATTTTTGACCGATATGAAACTAAGCTTTATTTGAGAAAGTATAGCATTGCAAAGTAAAAAATATTAAAATAGTGTTATACAAGGAAGGTGAATATTTAAAACCAATATGGCAAAATGATTGATTTAAAGTATGTTAAAACGATGCAAAAGAGAATATGAAGTTTATTCCTAATCATTGATAGACTTCATAAAAAAATATAAATTAAAGATTAATGCTAACTCTAGTATACTTTTATATGATAAAAACATCCACATAAGAATATAAAAGTACTGAAAAAAATTCATGAAACTCCCTTCTAAAGATTCCTAATTTCACTCAAAATAATTAAACTATTCTATAAAATATTCATAAAATATTGTTTTTATTTCTTCTATTTTATTTTTTATTGAGTTAAGATCAATCCTTCTTCAGGTTTATCATTTATCATTTCTCGGACAATTCTAGAGTATTGTCTTCATCATCTACATCAATTGTGACATCAGGCTAATTTTGTATTTTTTATGCTATTATCTTTCCTAGGCTCGTTAATTTTTTATCATCTCATTTAACTTTACAAAGAAGTCAAATGTACTTATGATGTTCAACACAAACTGCTCAAAATATAGACTTTGATTTTTTTCTATTTCAATGAGAATAAATATTAATTTCATATATATAAAATTCTTTGTGTTCCTAATTTATTACTTAAATAAATTAGAAGCTATCTCTTTATTTTCCTCTAAAATGAATTCTTCTGATGTGCATCCAATAAGAATTTCTGTTATTTCAATAATATTACCTTTGCTCTATCCCTGTCATTTTCCATAAAGATCTAAACTAAATACCTGCATTATTCATTACCAATTTCTCTTAGATTATAATATTAATATTTAATTTGAAGAACACAGTATGGAATTTATGAATACTTACTAATTTTTCTTATGTCTTCCATGGAGATTTTTTCTTTGATTAGGATAAAGTTATTAAATTATTTTTTAATGTAACTCATTCAGTGCTTCATTAATAGATATGTCTTATGTTAATGCCAATTCAAGTGATTCATTGACGTTTTCTGAATTTTAGATTTATTTCCATCACTTTCCCATTTGCAATGGAAATAACTCAATTCTTTTAAAGTTATCTCTAAATATTCTAATAGTTTCTCCATATGTAATTCCTTGTATTCTTTTACCCTATAAATATTATTAACGTCAAAGATTAAAGTTTCTAAATTAAAATCAATTAATGCTAAGGTATAATATTATAGTGTTTTATCATTTCTATGGATTTAAACATCTATCAATTAATGTTACGAATGTATTTTGGCTACCCCAACTTATTACTAAAATTATATGAAATTACTTTAATTTATATAGTGCCGATAATTTTTAATCTATAATATTTTTAAAAATTTTATCCATTAACCGGATGTTTTTAATCAATTCTTATTGTTTTTGTTTACCAGTATCAACTTAGACTATTCTTAGATGCTGAAAATGGATAGTAAATCCCTAAATTAGAAATTTTAATATATATATATATATATATATATATATATTGATGTGTGCTAGTTAGAAATTTTGAAATTTTAGAGTTTTTTTTACGATTTTTAAATTTTGAAGGAGTTTTTTAAAAATTTTGAGGTTAATTTTGACAAATTTTAATTTTTTAGGTATCTAAGGGTAATATCTTGAATTCATCTTATTTTATTTATAAATTTTAGAATTTTAGGGTGGCTTTTTTTAATTTGAACTTTTGAAGGTGTTTCTATAATTTTTGAGATATTGAGGGTGTTAATTAAAAAATTTAAATTTAAATGTCAAAAATTTTAGGTGTATCATGGTAATCTCTTGAATTCATCTGTGTTGTTTGTAAGTTTTAAAATTTTAGAATTTTAATGTGCTTGTCTGTAATTTAAACTTTTGAGGGTGTTTCTATAATTTTTGAGACATTGAGGTGTTAACTGTAAAATTTAAATTTTTTGCAAACTGATGTTAATTTTTTAATTTCATGTTTTTTATTTTAAGTTTTAAGACATTTGGATGAGTTTTATAATTTTGAACTTTTCAGGGTCTTTTCTGCAATTTTAAAACTTTTTATGGTTTTTTGCAATACTTCATTTATTATAATATGTTATCTACTTGTAATTTCTTTATCTTAACAAACTAATATCATTTTTTATGTTTTATATATTTTATTAATATTAGTTTTTTTAAATTGTTAAGCTAAACATGGTTCACATAGGATTAGGATAAGATATGATTATGATTAGGATAGATTAAGATATAAATAAAATATTCAAAATAGTGAAGGGTAATATTGACCATTGAAAATTAGAATTTGATTATAGATAAGGTAGTTCAAACTATAAAGGGGTATATTTGTCTAAAAAAGATTTTCAATAATATTGACCATTAAAAATTAGAATTTGATTATAGATAAGGTAGTTGAAACTATAAAGGGGTATATTTGTCTAAAAAAGATTTTCCGAACTCGTGCTTTTAAAGGGAGTATGATGATGGGTATCTACAGTACATTTGTTTTGCTCACTCAATAGGTGTACAGGCAATATCCTCTGAAATTTTTTGACACTCTCTATGCGCAATTTACCTAATTAAAAAAAAAAAGAACATGTCTCTATGCTTTTTCATCTAAGGGGCTGTTTGTTTGCCTAAAAAAAGTGGGAAAAAAGTGGGAAATCAAAGAATAGGAACTCAAAGAATATGAAATCTTGTATTATGGCTGTTTGGTAGGCTAAAAAAGAAGGAAATCAAAGAATAGTAGATGAGATGAGATGAGTTGTCACCATATTATTGGATGACGTGAGTGATTTTTTAAGAAAACTTGTTTTGAGATTGTTTGGTTGGTTAAAAAAAATAAGGAAATGTATTATAAGAAACCTATTTTCTATAATAGTTTCTTTCTTGTGTGTTTGGTTCATTCTTAAAAATAAGAATATAGATGAGATGAGATGAGTTATTTGTATATTATTGGATGATGTGACCTACACTTAAGAAAATTAATTTCTTTATTTTTTTGAGGAAATGAGTGGAAATAAAATGTTAATGAGATGAGATGAGTTGTCACCATATTATTGGATGATGTGGGTGATTTTTAAATATGAGATGAGATGAGTTGGATGATGTGACTCATTTCTTGTGTTTGGTGATTTTTAAATATGAGATGAGATGAGTTGGATGATGTGACTCATTTCTTGTGTTTGGTTTATTTTTAGGGGCTGTTTGGTTCGTTTCCTAGATATAGGAAAATGTAATTCCATGTAAAGAAACAAAAGTTTTTAGTTTTCCAAACTTTTCCAAGAAATTGATTGTTTTGGTTTGGTTCGCACAAAAAAAATAGTGCGAAACCAATGTATTTACTTTTTTTGTGTTTGGTTTGCATGAGAAAAAAAGGAAAAAACTTTTGTTGATTTGACATTTCCCACTTTTCTTGTGTTTGATTAGTTTTGAAGTGTGTATGGAAAAGTGTTTAGAGTCACCATGGTAAGATTACCCCCCACTATAGACAAAAACTATTTATGCTAGTTATGGGATGTAATCTTAATCATATAAAAGTGTGAATGTATCATGAACAAATAATAATATCCCGAATGAATTATAAATTTCTGTTTGTATTAATGAAATCATACGAAACCTGAAATCATATGAAACCTACCGTAACATGAATTGCGTACCTGATTTGACCTAAAATATACTTGTTTGAAATGAAAATAATCACACAAAACCTGTTTTCTAAGAAAAAATAAACAAGATCTGTAATAACTTGATTATTCATAAATTATGAAATACGTACCTGAATTAGCCAAAAAATCTTCCGAAACCTATAAAAACATATAAACGACCTGAATAGCCATAAATATGTATATAACATAGCAAATCGCTTTGAACCTGATAATTTATGCATGTTGAACTTTATGTGCAAAAAATCATTTAAAAATATTTATTGACATCATGTCAAATAAATCAGCCACATGTATATGCGAAGTATGGTTGTGGGCGCAGAACTTGTTCAATATCATCATTGTTAGCCATCCAGTGCAATATCAACAGATATTGCAGGTTGCTAATCTCAGAAAAATTAACAATCATCATAGCCTAAATTGAACACCCACAAATAGTATCATAATCAACAAACAATGCGGAAAATCTGAACACAAATAGAACTCCAAGTGACTGAACACAAACATAGCACAAACCAGAGCATCAGGAAAACTGGTGTGCACAAACATGAGCTCATATAGAAGTTGAACAACAGAGCATCCACAAAACATGAGCTCAAATAGAACTTGAGCAAAAGAGAAGATGTCATATGTGCACAAAACATAGCACAAACCAGGGCATCAGGAAAACTGGTGTGCACAAACATGAGCTCAAATAGAAGTTGGACAACAGAGCATCCACAAAACATGAGCTCAAATAGAACTTGAGCAAAAGAGAAGATGTCATATGTGCACAAAACGTAGCACAAATCAGAGCATCAGGAAAACTGGTGTGCACAAACATGAGCTCAAATAGAAGTTGAACAACAAAACATGTCACAAAACTGAACACAACCAGGCTCACAAAACTGAACAGAACACGTCACAAACCAGAACACAACCAGGCTCACAAAACTAGTCATATGTGTACAAAACAGAACAGAACAGGGCACAAACCTGAACACAACAACCAACCAACAATGAACCAGGAAACACCCAATAGCCAACCAACAACACCAACCAACCAACCAACCAACCATCAACACCAAGCAACAATCCCGAGCACATGTAATCAACATCAAATTGTTACAGCTTAAAACAGTCCACAAAAGTGACTGAGTGCTTGAACACAAACCCAGAAAAACAGTCCACAAATAACAAGAAATGAAAATAACAAGAAAAACACATGGATGGGTATTTAAAATAAATGTCAAAGTGTTCAAATTCCGACCAAGAGTAAACCTAACATAGGTCATTGATTGCAAAAATCTGAACACAAGAAATGAAAATCACAGTAGAAAGGAACAAAATTAGAAGGAATGACTTCATTATTTCACTTACCAAACCTGGAAAGATGTTAAATTAAGTTTGTAAAAACCAAAACATAATGAGAACTTCACAAGAGCACGGGCAGTGCTAGAAATAGTGATCAACCCCAGTACCTCTTCACCTACCAAACCTGGAAAATGAAATCTTTTAGCAACCACAAACCCAACAACCAATAACCAGACGCTCGACCGAATAACCAACCAACCAATAACAACCACCAACAACCCCGAGCACACATTGTGTTCAGCTTAGGGCTCAGAACTTGGTTAATATCATTATTGTTAACCATCCAATGTAATATTAATAGATATTGCAGATTGCTAATCTCAGAAAAATTGACAATCATCATAACCTAAAAATAAAAAAGTCACCAACGAAAACCAAATACCTAAATAACCCAGAGCAATAGCCATCCAGTATAATGTGTGCACATTATAGGTTGCTTGCATCTTAGGAAATATCCTGCATTCACAAATTCAATTTAAAAAGTTAGTATTCCACAATAAGATATTAACCACAGAAGATAAATATTACAAAATGGAAGCAAATAAATACTTACTACATATTACAACAATGTGTTCCATCATCATAATGTTCCACAAACACAATAAAAACATTATCACCAAAAGTAAGTGGATTTCACAAGTATGTTAGAAATGAGAATCACAAAATATCACGTACACACTTCTTCTATCGGTCTTCAACCCCCTTCGTTAAGAAAGGTAGCAATCATATCTTTTGACCAAGCGGTGATATGCCCATAAATAGTCTTGCTTCATTCAAATATAAGTGTCAGTAGTATGTATCTAGCTTTTCAACACTAAAGTATTATAAATAAGCATATAGGACCGTGGATAACTTCTCGGTCCAATGCATATTTACACACTTAATGCTTGCGCTAAATACATCTATCTTATCCATCTTAACATGAGCTCATCATCTAGGTTGTTCCTACGAGCCTTTCCCTTAGCAACACTGTCACACCCCGCTTCTCAAAATACTAGGGAATCTGAACGTGAACAAGCCCGCGACGTATTAGACTAAGGAGAAATAAGTACTAGACCCCTTCTGCTCAATCTAATACGCTAAGCGTCAAGCAAATATAAAGCGAAGGCACGAGTCTCTGATCACAGTAGCAAGAATATAATAAACAACTCAGAACAAAATAATACATATCACAACTAAAATGATCATCCAGACATAATATTCGGGCCAAACATGACCTTATACAAAACAATCTAAATCCTGGAAAATATAAAATACAACGATCCGGCGGAAAATAAAAGTACTACAAAAGTAAACTAGGGTCATCAACTAACTAAAAGAGGTAACTAAGCTTCGACTTGTTCTTCTGCTCCGTCTGCAAAGCCTTCTTGTGGAGGATCCTCTGGCTCCTGTACTACTCCGAACTGTAGCTGTCTGTCCTATAAATCTGACGTACATCGCGAGAGAAAGGAGTACGTCAGCATGCATGGCACACGGCAAGATCCCAAAAGGAAGAATAGAAACGGTCGCTCGACCAATGCAATAATGGTAATAACAATAGAAACATGCAACTGAAATACTAATAATCTAAATATAATTTACTACTAGAATAGAATAATCAGAATAAATCCAAGGAAATCAACCAAGTAACAAGTTGATCATGCAGCTAGCGATCAGAATAATCATCCAAGTACATGGTCACACACTAGATGTAATTAATACTTAAAAATCTACAATTCGAAACGTAGTACGTCGAGCGAATTAATCCAAACAAGGAAACCCTCATGTATATACTATATGTCTCAAATTGTAGATAATTAAATATTAATCCCGATCTATGTATGAAAAGAAATATAACTGGTCCGTATCTCACAACAACTCAAAATCATCCAAGTAACGATGTCGTGTAACTAGCCATTCTATAACAGGTCACTGGTACATATCTCATATAGAGTCAACGTTCCTGTCATCGGATAACCGATTGTTCACAAATCCCCTACGTACATCCAATCCCGCTACACATGCGGCCTAAAGGACTACACGCAATCCGTTTCTGCCTGGTCCGAACTTCAAACAGAACTCGGGTGACGAAATAAATTCCCACTGACCAAAGTGATGTACACACTTCACTTTAGCCCTACAAACTAACCTCAGTGGCGACACCGACCATTGGTGCGAGCTTGAAAGATACATCAACAGTCTTATCCGATCACATGAACCTTGACTTTCCCATCCCAACTCTCTCTTGTATTTTCTAAGTCAACAATACACAAGTCTCTAGGTCTTATTCATGTCACACAGGTCACTATAGTCATAAACTCCTAACAATTCTCAATCACAACAATGAACAATCAATGCAACTAATCAACAGGTCACTATAGTCATAAACTCCTAACAATTCTCAATCACAACAATGAACAATCAATGCAACTAATCATGTACAATAATATCATAGCATATCAGATAAATTCTCAATCACAACAATGAACAATCAATGCAACTAATCATGTACAATAATATCATAGCATATCAGATAATCAAAATTAAGAATTCGAATCATAAAATTGTTCTAAAATAATATTCTAAAATAATAAATTTATTTACTTCAAATAAATCCTTTTACAATTTAAATTCTTTTAATTTAATTTCAAAATAATCTCTTTTTCCAAAATAAATTATTTTCTTATTAAAACAATCTTTTAAAAGAATAAATTCATAAATTCAAAAATAATCTTTTTATAAGATAAATTCTCATTAATTCAAAATAGTCTATTTTCCTAAATAATTTCTTTTTTTTAAATATTTATCATTCTAAAATGATTTCTTCCACAAGATAATTTCTAAAAAATTATTATAATGATTCTAAAATGATTCTTTTTCCAAGATAATTCCTTTTAAATTATTATAATTTTCCTAAAATGGTTTCATTCTTAAATAAATTATTTTTAATTAATATAATTATCTAAAAATGATTCCACAGCTAAAAAAAATTCTTTTAATTTATCATAACTATTCTAAAATACTAATTATCATATTATTATGATTTATCTAATATCATTCATCAAACAATTCCACACAGATAATTATTAACAAATCTAAAATTACAGATAATTCATAATAAATATAAAATTCAGATCTGAGTAGGTGGGATCTTACCTTGGATATATCGTGGACTGTAGTGGGGGTCATCGGGGTGGTTGCATGACGATACGACGGGTTTCGTGGAATCGACGGCTAAAATTATAATTAGAGTGTTAATGCGACGTGCGATATTCAAATGAATATAACAGGGTATAGATAGGAAGCCAAAGTGAAAGGAATATACCGTGTGATAGACAATACGAAGGACTACGCATCGGAGAAGGAATCGACGGAAACGGAGGTCAGAGTTGGCCGAAAAACGCGCACGAAGTCGGCTCCAAACTGCAGTTTTCTGCGGCGAAGCTCACTGATTCGGGCTCGTTGACGTCGGCTGGCTAAGGCGGGGCGGCTGCGTGGGGACTATAGCGGTGAGGAGGGCGGGGAGGAGGCAGACAGGTGAAGTGGGGTGGCCGGCTGTGGGTCGACGAGGGCGCTGGCCGGAGGCGAGCTGACGATGGGTAGAGGCGGAGGTGAGCTCAGGCTGGATTTGGGAGTTGGAGGGCGGGAAGGGGCGGCTCAGTGCGTTGTCAGCACTGGCTAGTCGTGGGGCTGCTGGGCGCTGGTTTGACAGCAAAGGGGGAGGAGCTCACGGCGCGGCTTGGGCTGTTGGCGTCTCGAAGGGAGGGAAAATTAAGAGGGGAAGAGAGAGAAAAATGAGAGAATGAGAGAGAGATTGAGAGTGACAGTGAGAGAGAGTGTGCGAGCTGGGTGAGAGAGAGAGTGAGAATCATGGGGATATTTTTTAGGAGGAGTTGGGGGAAAACACGAGGTGGTGGTAGTGCGGGAGTTAGGGAGGGATTTAGGGGAAGTGGGGTAGGGAAGAGAGAGTGTGTGAGAGAGATGAAGAGAGAGAGAAACAAAGTGAAATACGACAGAAAAAACACAAGGAAAAATACCCCTTTAAATAATAATTTAAAATACCAAAAATTTATTCAAATAAATATTAAAAATTTATGGTCAAACTAATAATAACAATAACAATAATGAATAATTAACTATTAATTTAAAAGTTTTCCTGAAACAATTATATTTATAATTAGCAAAACTATTAAAATAATATAATGCCGTAGAAAATTCTAGAGAAATTGGGGAAAATACAAATACTCTTTTAAAAAAATAATATTTAATATTTAAATATCATTAAATTATTTAAACCCATATTAGAAATTTACGGTCATTACAAACACATGCCTTTGCTTTAGAACTTGATATGTCGGGTGCTTCCTTAGGCGGAGAAGTGTACTCCTCATCTACAATGTGTACTTGAGGGGATTGTGAGGCAGACAAAGATGAGTCAGCATCATCTCCAAGATTTATGGACTCACTACGACTAAACTTTTTCCAAGCATCACATGCAAATTCCCCTCTAGCTTGATCATCCCCGATGATAAGGGAAAGATCATCGTCAAGCATCACATGCAAATTCCCCTCTAGCTTGATCATCCCCGATGATAAGGGAAAGATCATCGTAGTGAGTCAAGGGTTTATTGACATATTGCTTGATCATCCCCGATGATAAGGGAAAGATCATCGTAGTGAGTCAAGGGTTTATTGACATATTGTCTACTTTTAGCATTCTTAAAGCTCTTATCCTGAAAAGTATAGTTGAATTAATTCAATAAAAACATGTAAATAAGATAAGTAATCAAGGGTTATGCAAAAATAGTTTAAGTACCTCAATCAACCTATCCAAGCATTCAGGATCCATGATGACAGTCTTGGTGCTATCATCCCAACCGACACCACTAAGATTACGACAAGTTTCCATATCACGGAATCTAGTACACTAAGTTTTGATGCGGTTCATGACATTTTTCCACTTGAATAATGTGTTAAACTTCACATTAATATGTTGGGAAGCCATATGAAAAGCGGTTCTCTTAAAGATTTTGTCGGGTTTGTAGCCCTTTCTTACCATGTCAGTGAGAAATGAAATGAGCTCATCATCGTAACGGGAATCCTAAAACATATGTTTGTTACCTTGAAGACCGCCAGTCTCACTATTTTTTTATTTGTTAAGGTGTTTTTTCTCCTCTTCTTTGGATTTGGTGATGTTTCTTCCCCTTTTTCTATGAGCACCCGTTTGGAACCTGATTCAGGAGTTGAGCCATAACCACTAGTGAGAGAAAGTTGCACCCCACTAATATTAGAACTATGGAATTGTGTAGACAAAGTAGGAGAACTTAGCATGCTCGTGTATGACCCAAAATGAGGGTGCATCGAGAAGTAACTGTCATCATGGAATGGCATGTTGGGAAATGCATGACGTGGTTGCCCAAAGTATAGCTGCTGAAAAGGAAAATACCCACTATCGCCTTGATGCAATGACTGAGGGGGTTGAGAGGGTGGAGGCTGAGATGGCGCTACACCCTTGCCTTTATGATTATCTTTCCCGTTCAATAATGTATTATCAGCCATCACTAATTAAGTCAATAAGAAAAAATTGAGTACATGAAAGATATTGCAAAGTAAAATATAAAAACATGAATACATGAATGAAAAGCAAAATATAATATCTAGAAGAAGTACCACATGAATACATGAATGAAAAGCAAAATCTAAAAAGTGGACAAACCAAAATATAATAAGTACATACATGAGCATAAATAGTACAATAAATATGAGAATTAAGTCTCAGTAGTTACACCATGATTATACTTATCACAGTAGTCCACCCACATCGCCCAAGCAATGTTATCTCTAAGAGTCTTTCACTCATTTCTTGATTCAGTTTATTCTCTTTGGGTTTGAGTCAAAGTAAAATTAACTAAATTATTGTCATTCTCATTTGTCACCTCACCATCAATATCTTCATTAATTTCGGACTCGCTGAGTAGTTCATCACTTGGATCAACAGTTGCGATGAAATTGTGAAGTATCGTGCATGCCAATACGATATCTACTTGTGCAGGAAATGAATAATGCGGCTTAGCACACAAAATCTTAAAACGATTCTTCAATGTGCCAAATACAGATTCAATCTTAGACCTCAAAGAAGAATGTCTTAAATTGAATAATTCCCTTCTATTCTTAGGTGTTTTACCCGAATGTTCTTTCAAATGATATCGAACACCATAGTATGGAGATATGAAACCTGACATGGTGGGGTACCCAACATCACACAGATAGCATTTGCCTATAATTTTATTAAAACAATTGTTAAAGAAGTCAATTTTACATATTAAATTTAAAAAAGTTTAAGTTAAATTTTTATATAATTACCATCATAGACTTTCCATCCATGTGGTTGTGGTCTAGATAATGCATCCTGGAGAATCCTAAAATCATTTGCAGACCCCTCCCAACATGCTAAGACATATGTGAACACTTTGTCTGGGGTGCAAGCTGCAAGCACGTTCTGTGTAACACCTTTCCGGCCTCGAAATCGTGCAACAATATTAATCGGAAGCATTGCATCAACATGAGCCCCATCTATCATACCAATGCAATCCTATAATACGTGTATCACATTACTAAGTTATTATTTATTTTCATTGCTTATACATGGAACTGTGGTTAAAATATGATATACCTTGAAATAAGGATGTATAGCTGGTTGTTAACGATCTCTTGGGGAGTATCATTGATGGCTTGTCTCATGTAGCGTCCATGCAAGCAAATAATTGCTTGTAAAACCTTGTTGAAATATCTACTGTCTGTCTCCCCCGATCTTATGAAATAAGATCTCATAATGCGATTTTTAGATTTATGACTCAAAATATTCAGTGTCATGATAAGCTGTTCTTCCACTTTTATATTCCTTGAGTCTTTTAGAAGCATATTATTCCTCATTATACTTGCTAGTTTAACAAAAGCATCATTCCACATTCTAATATAATTCACACAACTGTCACTAAAACCATTATAAATACGCTCTATATGTTCAATTCTAAACCTCTCTTATCTTTTTTTCCCTCACTTGGACCACTACGTATTGATTTACGTCTAGCTTGCATTCTACTTATGAATATAATTATTATAACAAAAACGAATAGTGCAGCACATTGAACCACATTAACAACACTTTGTTCATCAGTACAATCCCCATCACCATCCATCTAATAGTGCAGCACATTGAACCACATTAACAACACTTTGTTCATCAGTACAATCCCCATCACCATCCATCTACGATGCAAAAATCAAATTAATATAATTAATATACCTACCAAGCATTCATATGCAATGTCAATAATCAAAACTTAAATGATGCATAACAAGATCTGAAGTTAATTTTCAGTTAATATTTTCATCAATATTTTTAGTTTCTTTAAGACCATTTAAGATAATTCTCAGTTCATTTCTGTAATATTTTCAATTATATTTATAATAATTAATATAATTTTTAGTTAATTACAGTAATATTTTTAGTTAATTACAATTATATTTTCAGATAAAAATTTCTTTTAATTTTTAGATAACTATAGAAAATGCAAAATTTTATCATAATAATTCAAATCATACAAAATTTTCAACAAATCAATTCTGAGTTGAGAATCATATCTTAGGTCTGAAATCAGTTTCCAGGAAGATCAAAGTCGGCAAAAAACCCAAAATTTTTCCTAATAAAGGCGCTGATTTTTTAGCAAGATCCAGCAAAAACACCAACAAATAGGAACTAGGGCCTTCTTTTATGGAAATCAAGCACAAAATCAACAGTATAGAACTCCCGTAAGCCACGAAGAGAAACCAAGGCGCGAAGAGTGAAAAAGCGAGGAAAAGAGGAGGTGACCCTAGCCCTCAGCTCCGTTTCCCCCCAAAAACCCGAGATCTGACAATAGTACAGATCGGGGGCGATTTCCTCTCCTTTTCGAAGGAAATGGGGCGGAAAAAAAAGTCTGATGTAGAGGGGATTTCCGGGGCTGGGAAAATGAAAATCCTAGAATGGGTTTTGTCGATGTGGAGCGGGTATCAGGAGGAGAAAAACATTTCCACGGCTCAAAACAGCGAACCAAACGGGCCCTTAGGAGATGATATGAGATGAGTTGTTGAATGAAAATAATATTTTATTGGATAATGAGTTGTTAGATAAAAATAATATTTTATTGGATGTTGTGGTGAGTTTTAGGGATGGAAATGGACGAAATTGATGTTTTTGAGATTTCCATGACCCAATTTCCTATTCTTGATTTTTAGGAAACCAACCAAATAGCCCCTTAGTGCATGTGAAGCCAAGCAAAATGCTACTAATGAAAAATATAAAAGGAGTCATGGCCAAAAATGACTTATAAAAGAGCTAAAGCAGGCTTAGGATGCGCTCAATTTGGTGTTTAAAATTAGGCAAAAACAAAGTTAGTCTTCTCAAATAACCATTACATGATTCGAAGGGATTCAAATCTTTTCCATTACAAGTAACAACAAATCGTCTATATTTTTATGATCCATCTCAAATAAAAATAAAGACAACGGAATTTACGAAGATATGATTTTGGTTATATTTAAAATGAATCTTAATCATTCAATATATGGATAAATGATTTTAAGAAGTGTAGGCAATAAAAACTATCTTTATCCCTGCACAATAACTTGAAACAAGCAAAAGAGTTCAACGGTCCATCTGAGTGAAGTCAGGCCCACCTGAGCGAAGTCAGACTCACCTGAATGTTTGACTTCATAAAACAGACAAAAACGCTAATATCTCTCACACCGGAGGAAATTTGGCAAAACTAAAGGTGGAAAACTGAACTTCGAAGGGTTTGATCGGTCCCGTCTCGTCGAGATAGTCGATTTTCATATATAATTTGTCTAATTCCAACTTACAGTTTAAAAATTATGATATGTTCTTCGTAGCATGTTCTAAAGCTCGCCTAAAGAGCAAGCTCATCTGTAAAGGAGTTTAGCTCGCCTGAAGAGCAAGCTCGTCTGAAGTCTTGAAGCTTTAAGCTCAGCCCTAATATTTATCTGGTATTTTTTAAATACAGATAAAGTCCTTAGAATAATACTAGACTATCAGAATTTCGATGTTCATCGTAATGAAAAAGAGATCAGATTAGTCGCTAACGTATATTCTAAAATATTCTTAGTTAATGAAGTGTTGCGATAGGACATCATCACTTTGGCAAGACTAGTGTGTACTCTATTTGTCCTTTTGAAAGATGATGATCCATCTCTTAGGTCATTGATGTAAGACATCAAGATACATTGTATATGTGACCTCATTAGTGAATGAGTTGACTGAACGACTCACCGAGAATATCTAATTGGTAATTATATTTAACTGTCAAATAGAAGTTCTCAAGTGACATAGTACAAAGTAGTCTCTTGACCTAAGGCATGAGTGTAATATCTTACATATCAGTAAAGGTGTACTTAGACTTTTACCTAACCATAGTTCTCATTGAGTTGTGCATAATGGTTCTTGTAGGGTGCATTCTGAAACATAAGTAGATATTGAGATATAAAGATGGGATTCGTCTCTCCCAGTATAGGGGGTTGATGTCATAAGATTGTTTGATATAACTATAACCTAAAAATCATTGGCCGAGGTGAACAAGATAAATTGAGTGTTAGTTTGATCTTGTAGGTTATGAGTTTAATATCAATAAATACTAATTAAGCTATTATGGTTTGACAATTTATCATACCCTAGGCTCGATAGTTTGACATAGTTTGACGAAGAGACCGGACTGTGTGGTATTATCACTGAGTGATCCTGATAAAATTAGGTAAGCATCTTGCAGATTATTATCACAACTTATACGCGGGTAGTCTTCATGTGTCGCTAGCACCTCTGTTGTACTTGTGGATATGATCCACTACCGAGTTTTAAGTTAGGCCCTAAATCACACCAAACGCGTACTTGAATCCTATAAAATACAAATTTATAGAGTAATGCGTATGATTGATATGCATATATGATTTTTTTTACCGGATACACATAAATGGTTATATGTATGGGTAAAATCAGGAAGCTATGTGCTTAAGAAATCATTTCCAATTTTTTTCTTCATAAAGTTGACTTTTAATCAACCGATTGACTTTTTGGTCATATGATGTGTTATGGTGTTCACTCATCCAAGATACAGTATTTACGAAATGATATGATAAGAGTCCAAAGCAAAACAAGCTCAATCCTTTGGTCGACTCCTACAGTCATCTCTCGACCTTAGGAGCCTAGTCAACTCTTAAGAGTTATAGGCATTCGACTCCTCAGTCAAATATCAAGACCTTGGCTCTTTATCAAGGTAAGCCCAAGGCACAATATTTGGTCAAATCCTCCGATACAACTCGACCATCATGGCTAGATTACAAAACCATGGTACCTTATTAGGGATAAACCTAAGGTACAATTGCAGAGGCCTTGGCCCCACCGACTCATCAAGCCGACACCCTGGTGTCGACACAAGAGGCTATACTAGCCGGTACGAGAGATCCTAAACTCCCAGATAAGACAATATTCCAACCAATCAAAACAAGCTGACACTCCTGAGTCGACGCGAAAGGCGGTGCCGATCGACCCTATTATTAAGGACAGCCCTATTTAGGGCACTCGACCACTTACTGGACATTTCTCTGAAACGACTTAAGGGACATTCTCTGTTGTCGATTAAGTTGAGGACTCGACTCCGGTCTCAAGCCTCTCCCCTAGAGAAAATGTCGACATCTCAGTCTACCTCGAACAAGCCTTATCCAGATTTTGGCCTGATAAGTCTCCACAACTTGTCAGCTCAATCACTTCCCGGAAAAAATGGAGGCATCCTCTCCAGAGCTGAAGTGACTTCCCCTCCAGTCACTTCCCGGATATCGTGGAGACGCCATCTCCCATGCTGAGATGACTTCCCTTCCAGTCGCCAGTCGACACCTGTTGAGCGATGGATGACTCACCTTCTAGCTCACACTTGGTCACTGTCATTCTGTATGGACGAAATAACCAGTCTGTCATGGACATCCGCTCTATATATGTGTAGGCTGTCTAAAAATCACAATAGATAGATGATCCCCATCAAACACCGATGATGGAAGTTACAATCTGACGACTTCCAGAAGGCTACAATTTGAAGACTTTCACGTGGATCGATAAAGGTTACAATCTGACGACCTTCACAACAATTGATGAAAGCTCTAATCAATAGCCTCCACAATCAACATCGGGAGTTACAATCTGACGACTCTCACATATCAGAGAGCTAAGGCAAAGATTACAAAATGACGATCTTTGTAACACTTCGACAGAAAGAGACTACAAATCGACGGTCTCTTCAAATCAAGACGTGGAAGTCCTCCCCGCGTACCAGCATCAAGATGTGCCGCGTTCATAGCCACGAACGCAGCTCAAACGTAGCCTCCGAAAGCTGCAAACGCAGCTTCCATCCGCTGCCAAACGCAGCTTCCATCCGCGGCCAAACGCAGCTTCCAAATCGCTGCAAACGCAGCTCAGACGCAGTTTCCAATGCTGCCAAACGCAGCTTCCAAATCGCTGCAAACGCAGCTCAGACGCAGCTTCCAACGCTGCCAACGCAGCTTCCAAATCGTTGCAAACGCAGCTCAGATGCAGCTTCCAACACCGTAAACACAGCTCCAAAAGCTGCAAACGCAGCTCAGATTCGGCCGCCAACGCAGCTTATGTTCGGCCGCAAACGCAGCTTCCAACAAGATGCTGCGTCCGAGCCTCCAGACGCTGCGTTCAAACACAGATTTCATTCCAGAATGCAGGATTTGCGTTTGACTCATTCAAACACGAGTTGAACGGTTCCAAAACCGTTTCCCACGATCTGAGGGGATCACAACTCCACTCAGGAGTGATTTAAGGGGCGGTTACATCCCATTAGCCCCACTTAGGAGCGAATTAAGGAGGTGGTTACACCCTTTAATCCCCTATAAATAACTGAAAAATCAATTCAGTTCAGGGGTTCGGTCTGTTGGAACTTCTTGGCAGCAACAGAAGAGATCCGCGGGGACCGGGGGCTCAGATTCTGCTCCTTGGCAGCAAAGAAGAAATCCTTGGCTTATCTAACCAATTACGGTTAAGATCAATCAACTCGTACAGAGTTTCTAACTTGCCTCGCAAGTTCTTCACAACGTCAAATCGTGAGGAGAAGATCATGTTTCAGTGAAACAAGACGTCGGATCGTCAACGAGAAGCAAACTCGACGCGAGCATTCGAGGGAGGCATCTCATCGCCACCGTGAAGAACCCAGAATTAAACAAAGGGGAGAATCCAGATCATTCTCTTCTCTTTTGTAATCAGGAAATCCAATTGTAATTGAGATTAAAAGAATACAAATTAATTTTTCTTCAGTTCTTTTTACTACAAATTTTCCACAAACAATATGGAGGTTGTTCACCATCAGAAAGAGGAGAATCTAACCTAACAAAAAACTATCGGAGCAATTAAAATCTCCCTCCTAGTCTAAACTGAGAAATGATCATCTCTAACGCACATATCATAAGAACACATAGTTCTAAACTCCACTCAAGCTCACGTTTATCAACTAACTTGATCGTCGGAGGAATCACGGGGGAACCGGTCCCCGCCCTCTCATGAGTTCTTTCTGTCTGTGCAGCGCGGACTTCAGACCCCTGTTCAAGAACCAGACATAAAATCGAAGAAGGGAACGGGTCCTCCATCATCCTTCATCACCCCGCAACAATCCTCTTCTGGATTAATAGTTTGTTTGATATCGAGTATCAACATGATGACTTATTAGTTAAAGATTGGAAAAATACCAAATATCATATTTATAAAATACCGTATTAGTAATAATGATGTGATATTTTTATTTATGAAATATACATTTTATTATACCATGATTAATGAGTCATGAGATGAGTCATTAAGTGGTATGGTTTGGGAACATGGTTTTAAGCACATGGTTTTGATTTTTCATGACTCATTGTATGATTCATGAGACAAGTCATGACATATCTTACTCTATATATATATGAGCTCTCTCTCTCTCTCTTATGGAAAGGTTAATGAATGAATGAACGAATGAAAAATTGGTTTCCATAAGAGAATAAAAGAGAGCTCTACCTCTTACTAAACTCTAGCAATTTTTGAGTAAGAGAAAGTAGTAGGGTTTTAAGAACCTCGGGTGTATATCTTGTCTTGTGTCTCCAGAAGCCTCTATTTTTCCAAGTCCACTTGAAGTTTTGGAGATCCATCATGAGGAGGTTTACTACAACAAGGAGCATAAGTTAGGGGTTATTCGATCTAGCATCGAATCGCGCTTTGAAAATATGACTTTCTAACTCTTGGATGCTCTCTTTTATATAGGGATCATTTTAGATTTAATTAGGATGACCCTGGTGTGGATTTCATGCTCTCTACATGCTTTGTATTTTTATGCATACAGTCTTTCGCTGCGTATTTAGCATGTAGATTTAGCACGATTTTCAAAACAAGAGGCCCACTTCAATTGATCTCAAATTCCCCCATATGCTACAAAATGACATTTTCTTTCTTTCTCAAAAGACGTAGACTTACAAAAGGAACTTGATTGATATAAATCTTATAGCATGATTAACATAATTTAACACTCGTTTACATACTAAAACGAGATTGAATAAAATTGTACATACCTTCTTCCATTGTTGAATGCAATGAATACCGAAATTACCGATAATTGTTCTTCCTTGTCCACTCCACAACACAAGACCGAATTAATGGATTATTATTATCACAGGGCTTTATTCATTGATCATTCACTGATCATTTTTTGTGTGTGAACAAGTGACTCCCTTTATAGAACTCCCACCATCAAAGAGTTCATAACTACCCAATGTAGTTATGTCTTAAAACTAGCAAAGTAATTAATTTTAAAATTCAAATTTAAATTGCTATCAATGTCACATAATAGAATATGAAGAGTCAAAATTCTAACATTCTCCCACTAGACTCAAATATTCTATTATTGTTCTAATGACATAACAATATTGCAACTATACTTTATGGCCAAACAATTTGTTGCAATTGAATAAGCTATATAATTAATTCTTGAGAAGCTTCATATATATATATCTTTATGTACTTATAACTTTTGAGTCACACTTTATATGCTTAAATAGCAATGAACACATGACTTAAACATAATATGTACGCTTTATTTGTCATGAATATAAAATACTAACAACATCAAATAAGTTTAGACATAAAACATAACAAACACTTAAACATTTAACGAGCCTCATGTTGCTTACATGACCCTTAAATGGAATGACTTGTATAGCTTTAGTCAATGGATCAGCAATCATGAACTCCGTTCTTATGTGTTCAAACTTAACAATGTGATCACGAACTCGATCTTTAGCCTTAAGGAACTTGATGTCGATGTATTTCGATCGACTTCCGCTTTTATTGTTGTTAGCAAATGTAACTACAGAGGTGTTGTTACAATAGATAAGCAATGGTTTTAAAATAAAATCAACCACTTTAAGCTCCGCAACAAAATCCCTCAACCATGATGCCTGTGATGATGCCTCGTAGCAACCTATAAATTCTGCTTCCATAGTCGAGGATGCAACTATACTTTGTTTCATACTTTTCCAAGATATTACACCTCCAACAAGTAGAAAAATTTATCCTCAAGTAGATTTTCTTGTATCCTCACAACCAGCCAAGTCAGAATCCGTATATCCAATCATTTCCAAATAAACTGAATAACTATATGTGAGCCTATAATCTTTAGTCCCTTTTAGGTATTTCATTATCCTTTTGGCAGCTTTCCAATTTTTCAAATTCAGCCTTCTTACTTGGTTCCGTAGTCTCCGTGGGAGTAAGAGAACATTCTTTATGGAGAGCCAAGTCTAGATCTAAGCAGCCTAATTTTAGAAGGATCTTGTCCTTCCAATCTAAATAATCATCGCCGCTTAGAATCAGGACTTCATTAACTACTGAAACAGGAACAACTTCATTATAATGAAACAAAATTAATGCTACGAAAATTAAACTTTATTCAAGTAATGATTTTTAACCTTCCTGTGGGTAGAGGTCCTTGTAAAACCCCGAAATTTTATAATGAAATTGTGTGAATAAACAGTAATAAATCTTTCTTTTGTGAAAAATAACCATATATATATATGATGTATACATTTATCAGTGTTTGGGAACCCAACAAGTGATTTTAAGTAAGAGAAATCGAGTGTTATGGCCAGCGTGTGAAATGCCCAGCAGCAGGCATTTTTGTGCTGCGCGGTCGACCGACGCGGTCGACCGTGGTGGTCGACCGACGCGGTCAGAGAGCTTCCAGGTTTTGTTTTCTGTGCGGTTTCGTTTCGGGTCTTTTGGGTTTCGGGTCGGGTTAGGGAGTTAGTATTTATACCAACTCAACCCAGGAGAGCCTCTCTTCACCTCAGGCTCAAAACCCTAGCCCCCATCTCTCAAATCTCAAACCCTAGCTGGATTTGGTGCTTAGGAGGAGATCTGGAGGATTTTTTCAGCGGGATCTTGGATTGGCAGCGTAGAGAATCAACCTCCTGCAGATCTAGGGCTTTCGTTAACACCCAAGGCGAGTATCATCTCGCCCAATCCCTCACCCCTGTTTTCTATAGTTTTCTCTTGGATTTTTATGAGTTTTATTGAGCCAAAATCGTATTTTTGAATAGCAAATAGATCTTTATGGCTCATGATATGAGACTCAGATTTTTTCTTTACTTTAAAAGCTCACCAATGAATTTTATTATGGAGGTTTAGATCTGAATACGTTTTAAAAGGAGAAAAACCCTGTTTTATTGATTAACTGTACATAGATCATGTTTAACCATGTTTTGGGATCTTGATAATGATTTCTAAATGTGTAAACTTGCTTTATTTATCTGTTTCATGGAAAATTTTATGTGCAATATTACTGATTTAACTCAAGAGAGAAAATTTACAGGTTTTGCAGCTGACAGAAACCCAAAATAGGGTTTTGTCCGCTTGGCGATCGACCGGTGCGGTCGACCTTTCTCAGTCCTCGTGTTGGACAAGCATTACCTTTTAGTCCTCGTGTTGGACACCCTTCCCACTTAGTCTTCGTGTTGGACATGCATTGCTATTTAATCCTCGTGCTGGATTTGCATTACCATCCGGTTCATGCGTTGGACAACGGTCACATCCGGTCCATGCGTTGGACAACGGTTATATTCAGTTCATGAGTTGGACGTTTACTTCACGCAGTCTATGGGTTGGACGTTTAATTTATATAGTCTATGTTTTGGGCACGTAATCGTTTTCTGACATGTCACTCATGTGAGTTTGACATGACACTTATGTAGATTTTGGTATGATATTCATGTAAGTAATAACATGATACTCATGTTGGCTGCGTCACAGCACTGTATTTATGCTCTGGTGTTTTGTCATATTTCTTTTATTATTGTTACTGTACTAGAATCTCGGGTTTGGTGTTTAGAGATTTGCAATTTGAGATACAAGGTATATACATGAGTGTTTCCTTGTTTGGATTATTTCACTCGACGTACCTATGCTCGTGTTGTAAATTTCTAAATACTAAAACCCATTTAGTAAGATCAATGATTTTAGATCTATTATATATTATCTGTATTTTCTTATACAACGAGCCATATTCCCTTGGGGTTGGTTGTGATGTTACTCGCTAGCGCTTTGACGCTCGTTGTCCCTCCCCCTTTCAGGTAACGAGCCAGGAGCCCGAAGAGCCGCAGGGTGATGGCGAGGCATTTTAGCTTCAGCTGTTTACTTAGATATATTTTCTTTTGGAGTTCCACAGTAGATTTTGTTTAGACATTTGAGAGTCCTGCTCTAGAAGTTGTAAAGGCTGTGTGCCTTATTTCCTTTTGCCAGATATTTGTATTTGAGACTTGATGAGTATTCCAGTTTATCTACTCAGATCTTGACTATGTATTTTCTGTGTTTTGGATGATGAGACGTTTATGTGACTATTATCATTTCATCAGCTTTTCTTGTATTATCTTTTACCTGTTTTGTACCTACACCAGTTGTTGACTCTACTAGATAGATGTTAATTGTGATGGTGAAACATGTTATTGCACGGTGTGGTGCATGGCAGGTTTGACATTCTTGGTTTCACCTCGGACTGCAGCCTTGTGTGAACCCAGGGGCGTCACAGTCCTAAAATGCATAGATTCATTACTTCGTCTTTAATTAAGAACAACAAAGTTTGATAATAAATAAAGAAAATTTCTATGCCTGTGGGTATAAAATTTTTTTCCATTATAAACAAATATGCTTTCTTAACCCAACAAATTTACATATATCATTACTTCCCTGTAGGGTATAGTAGAGATTTATGTAAATGTAATTGCAAACCTGGATTGAATTGACATATTTAATAATGAGATGTAACATATTTTTTTTATAACTTGTAGATGTTGTGGCCATTCTACAAGTTTAAAAAATTATTCCCATTAAAATAGTCATTAAAAAAAACTTTTAATCCAAAAGAAGTCATTATAAAACAACCCTTGTAAATTCCAAATTATAATTTAAGAGAGTGAAAAAGAAAAAAAATTCAGATTTTTTTTAATCAAGCCCAAAAAACCCCCAAAAAAACCATCAAGCCCCAAGGCCCCTTTCAAGATTTATTAATATGCGGGGGATTTGATCCTTAGACCTTGGACATCTCACTCAGAACTTTTACCACTAGGCTACTCAGTGTACTTAATAAAGGATGATTCCGGATTTCATAAAACCTTTAATAGTACAGAAAGCAAATTGTACCAAAAAAATTCGGTAGAACAACAAAATGCATCATAAATTCGGTAGAAATCGCTCTAATACCAATTGATATAAATCTTATAGCATGATTAACATAATTTAACACTCGTTTACATACTAAAACGAGATTGAATAAAATTGTACATACCTTCTTCCATTGTTGAATGCAATGAACACCGAAATTACCGATAATTGTTCTTCCTTGTCCACTTCACAACACAAAACCGAATTAATGGATAATTATTATCACAGGGCTTTATTCATTGATCGTTTATTGATCATTTTTTTGTGTGTGGACAAGTGACTCCCTTTATAGAACTCCCACCATCAAGGAGTTCATAACTACCCAATGTAGTTATGTCTTAATACTACCAAAATAGTTAATTTTAAAATTCAAATTTAAATTGCTATCAATGTCACATAATAGAATATGAAAAGTCAAAATTCTAACAGATATGGAGATTCTTTATTGCCACATACAAAACTTGATAGAGATTAACATTAGAAAAGCTTGTTTGAAATAACTCCTCAAAAATCTATTGTCCATATCAACTTTGCCTTTTGAGGGTTTGCAATTTTGCCATTCTGGCATGACGAAATTTTACACTTTGAACTTCATTTGATTATTCTTTTTCGCTTTGACTGTGTTGATTCTATTGAATTTTGTAAATTTAATAATCTAAAGAGTAAGAATTTATCGGTTATCGTTAAGAGAACCATTTTTACAAATTGTTTTTTTAGAACCGTGTTGGGGCATATGTAAAGAATTGTTAAGCTGAGGGTCAATCTAACTTTGATCTTAGTCAAAATCATGAACAATATTATTAATATTAATGTCCACAAAGTCTACTTAAGAGGGTCTAACTGAGTTGGTAAACTGCTTATGAGTAGTATTTCAAAGTCTCAGGTTTAATTCTCTTGGAGAGCAGTCACAGAAATTTAATTTCCTAGAATACCCAAGACCATGCGTTGGGGTGGCCCATTGACCACGCCAAAGAGTTTAATATACCCATGGTCCTAATAATCGTGGGGAAGTTCGCTCATTAAAAAAAACACTTATTAAACTTTAGTCACCTATCCAACTCATAAAACATTATACCGTCTAATATTTTTCTCCCTGGGCTATAATCCGAAATATAATACCATTTATTGGAAAATAAGCAGATGTGTGTGGCTGAGAGTTAAATTTTGAGAGCAAATTAACTTGAAATTGAAAATATTAGGTGCCTACCCCAATATACAATTCATCAACATTTGCCTTTTGTCATCGAAGACTTGAATGAAAGAACCAGATTGTGATGCATTTCCTCCCTTTACATCATCCGTACGAGATCAAGATGTGCATCCTTTTTAAGTGCCCATCCAATTGTAGCTCTATTTGGCTATTATCAATGAAGGGAAACTAGGAGAACAATGAAAGAGATGTCAACTGATGGTGTACATTTTTTGCTTGCCATGTGGTATAGGACCAATTAAGTTCCCTATTGAATTGCCCCCATATAACAAAATGTCATTAACTTCTCTCTCTCTCTCTCTCTCAAGAGATGGAGACCTGCAAAAGGAACTTAAATGATTGAGGGTTTTCTCCCCCAAAAATTTTGATAGGGAAATCAATATTGAGTGGTGTTAGGGGCACCCCCCCTACCACACCATCAACCACACCCCCTCTCCCATCGCTACAGTAAACCGGGCCCCATATGGGATTTTAAAAATTTTAAAATCCCATGTGGGGTCCGGTTTACATTAGCGATGGGAGAGGGGGGTGTGGTTGGTGGTGTGTTAGGGGGTGTGCCCCTAACATTATTTATTAATATTAGATATGATTGTGTCGCATTGATCAATAGGTGTTGACTTTTTTATAGGGAAATTAATATTAGATATGCCTGTGTCGTATTGATCAATAGACGTTCCTAAATTTTTTTGCCCTGAGAAGGGTTTTTATTTTTTTATTAACTTTTTGGCATATGTATAACATTTCTACACTTTTGGCATTGTTGAGTAAATCTTCTTCGCATTTTTTGCATTAATTTCAGGAAAAATTGTTTCCAGCTCCCCCCACGTTTGAAAATTTATGCTTTCACCTGATTTGACATTTTCTTAAGCTTCTATCTTTTTACTTAAAAGCCCATGCTTCCATTCTCCCTGCACTTTCTTAATGTACCAAAAATACTGTTACCTTCAATCTCTCATTAAATGTACCTAGAAAATTAAATTGCTTAAAATTTTAATATTTTGAAGGGTTTTGCTAGCCACTGCCAGCCCGGCAATGGTTAGCAAAACCATATCATGAAATCAATTTCAAAAATTATTTAAATTGCTATTCGATCTCTCAATTAAAAACTGTTTTAAAATAAGTTGCTTGAATCATTTGAATTGTCATTAGGTTTATTGGTTCTTATAAGTCAATTGTTCCATCCACTCAAGAGTAGCGGTAGCAAAAAAAAAAAAAGGCACTGAAGAGCCTAATAACAATTTCAACAGTTTAAATTACAAAATAAAATAGACTTTAGAGACTAATATAAAAAACGAAATAAATTTAGTGGTCATGAACTCCTTCCTGAAATAAAATTTAAATACTTAAATAGAGAAATAAACGGATATTCAGACAAATCATAGACTTTCTTTTTATAACCAAATTCTACAGCTGTGCGGGACCCACTTTTTTGCCGGTCCCACCCATTTCATTCCACCCGATTCCAACGGCTCACAGATCTGTCATTTCTTTTTCCTCCCCACTATATAAAACCCCTCAACCTCTCCCATTCTCTCTCGAAAAGCAAGGGAAAAGAAAGAAAGAAAGAAAGAAAGAAAAAACAAATCCTCCAAACCCTAACCCTAATTTTCTCCACAAAGCTCCAATGGCATTCATCAGCTCAAAGGTTGTCCTCATCTCCCTCATGGCGATCCTCGCGCGTATCTCTTTTCGCCAGCGTCATGACGTCGGCACACGACCATTGATTGCCCCCGCCGAATCCCCCCCTCCCCCCGCCGCCGCCGCCGCCGCCATCCCCGATCGCCGCCGCCTCTCGGTTTTCTCCTCCGCCGCATGCTGATTTCATCTTTCCGCAACTGAAGGAGTCGATCGTTCCATGGATCAGCTTATATTTAATTTGATGTTGTTATATTTTACATTTTTTATGCGTGGATCATATTCTCTCTACTTCTTTCGTTTTTATATTATGTACTCATTTGAATCGACGATCTTCTGTAATGAATTTTCCTATATATTATAAAATTTATTAGTGCCTATAGTTTCTCTGTTCTTGGTTTACTTTTTTGGAAGAATAAACGCAAGTGACTAAAAACTTTTATCCATCAATTTTGATATGTGTGTTTCCATGTGTGTCACATGTTAGCATAAATTTTAAAGTAAAATTGATGGGTGGAAACAAAAATTGATGGACAAACAGTTTCTATCAATGTAGGGGCTGTTTGGTTGTATGTTTTTACCATGTAAAAGGATGGAAAGTGTAAAAAAGGGGGTCCCAATGTCAGCTTTCATCACTTTCAATTGTTTGTTTGTAGTTATGAAAATAGTGTAAAGTGATTTCATATGCTGATGTGGCTTGTAAAGTGATTTCATAAAAAAAAGACATGATTTTAGGAGAAAGCTGACATTGAAGTCAGGAAAAAATAATAAAAAATAATTCTAACCAATATGATCATTTGACTAGGGACCACTTTTTATATTTTCCAAACAAACAATTAAAGTTACATTTACTAACCAAACAAGCAATTTATGATTCCAATGGAATAAAAACAAACAAACAATTAAAGTTACATTTACTAACCAAACAAGCAATTTATGATTCCAATGGAATAAAAAACAAACAAAGAAAAGTATAAAAGTAAAATTGATGAGGTGGACAACAACTTTCCAAGTTGTGTCATAAATACACAACTTTACCAACAACTTCACAAAAATCTTGCTCCTCTATAAAAGCTCAATATTTTCTACGGGTCTTAATAATGTCTACTTGAAGAATTTGATTTTTATTGCCAAAATTAAATACCATCAATTGCGTTATCTATCTCATTCCTTTTAGCGCTATATATATATCATATAAGCTATACTAAAAATATGTTTATAAGGTACTAATCACGTTAATCTGAAGATGTATGTTAAAACTCTTTCATTTGGGATTTATTGTTGTAGAAATCAAACATTTTGTAATCTCTTATTTAATTTATTGAGAAAAAATACAAGTTTTTAGAAACCCTTTTACCTCAAAATTCGGAGACCAGTTAGCATGAAGTCTACATTGACCGATTCCAATCCTATATGAAACGCCCCAAGTTAACAGAAGTCACTTGGTCCTCCCACCGCGTGAAGAGGTGGATTAAAAATTTTGTATGGTTAGTTAATAAAAGAATAGTTCTCATTTGTCAAATAACACCTTAAGTATGAAGATAAACAGTTAGTAGAAAAATTAGTTTGCAAACCAAGTGACGCAGACGTAGAAACAGGGAGGCCGATCGGATATCGTTCGGATGCCGACGAGTCCAGACAATAGCAGGTATTTCACGAGCTTGAATCCACAAGCTCTAAGTTTCTTAAGTTTGAGAACGAAAACAAAGAGAAAATTTCTTTTAATTGAATAATTCAAAAGTTAATTCTAGATTTATAAAAGAAACTAATATTTATAGCCAACTAACCCTATCCTAACCCTAATAAAAAAGAAATTCTAATCCTAAAAGGAAATAACCAAAACAAAACTCCTTTCCTATTCTGTTTGCCGAGTCTACACGAGGCGTGCCGAGTAGTACCGCCTATCGTGTCGATCGGACATGAGTCGACTAAGTATGTCGAGTAGTACTGCCCTTCGTGTCGACTGGCATGTATCGATTAACACCGCCCTTCATGTCGACTGGGGTGTGTCGTTCCGCCTTGTCGACTGGGGTCTCGGCTGGGGTCTCGACTGGGGTCTCGTCCTGTCGACTGGGGTCTCGGCTGGGTTGCTTCGACTCGAGTCTTCATCTCGACTCGTTGCATCGAGTCGTCTGTTCGTCTAGGCTGGTTTGAGTCGAGTCTCGTCTCGTCCATCTGTTTAGTCGTCTCGACTGTTGACTCGACTCGAATTGAGATGTCAAGTCGTCGTCTGCTGATGTCGTCTCGGTCGTGTAGATCTTGATCTCCTGTATCAGTCCCTCCTTCTTCAAAAGAACACGTCTTTGAGTTCGCATCACTTGAATACAACTCGATTGAAGGATGATAATCAGAAATATCCGCCACGTTGAGTGTCTTAGACATAGCCATGCCTTCTGGAAGATCAACAACATATGCATTGTCATTAATCTTTTTGAGAATCTTGAACGGTCCATATCTTTTCGGTTTGAGCTTGTTGTATGTTCCAGCCGGAATTCGTTCTTTCTGTAAGTAAATAATCACCATGTCTCCTTCATTGAACACCTTGGGTCACCTCTTCTTGTCTGCTCTCGCCTTAAACTTTGCATTAGCCTTCTCGAGCTTTGTACGCACTTCCTCCTGAATGTTGAAAGTATTCTCGGCCATTGAACTTGCTGCCTCGCTGAACTTGCTTCTTGTCGGCAACTTTAAAAAATCTTGGAGATGTCGAGGGGTCTTCCTGTAAATAATGGAAAAAGGAGACATACCTGCGAAACTATGAACAGTCAAGTTATAGGCTAATTCAGCTTGAGGTATAGCTTGATCCCACATCTTTGGCTTCTCTCCACATATGCATCGAATCAAATTCCCCAAAGTCCAATTGACCACTTCCGTTTGTCCATCCATTTGAGGGTGGGTTGTACTAGAATACTTCAATGAAGTGTCAATTTTTCAACATAAAGTAGTTCAAAAAGTCACCAAGAACCTAGTACCTTATCCGAAACAATCAAACTAGAAACGCCATGTAGCCGAACCATTTCTTGAAAGAATAGTCGTGCAACATGTGGTGCATCTGAAGTCTTGCGGCACGGGATGAAGTGAGCCATCTTAGAAAATCAATCCACTACCACAAAGACTGAATCCACGCATCTTTGTATTCGGGGAAGTCCCAACACAAAGTCCATACTCAAATCTTCTCATATATCCTTAGGTACAGGTAGAGTAGTATACAAACCGGTATTCTACACTTACCCCTTTGCAACTTGGCACACTTGACAATTCCTTACAAGTGTCGCCACATCCTTCCTCAAACTCGGCCAATAGTATCTCTCATCAAGACTCAAAACAGTCTCGTTTCGCCCGAAGTGTCCACTAAGCCTGCCACCATGTAAGTCTCGAACTATCTTTTCCCTCAATGTCATCCTGGGAATACAAAGCCGATTTCCTTTAAACAGAAAGTCGTCCATAATAACGAAGTCTCCTGTTGGTTGTCTTATCGAACACGTTAACCAAATCTCCTGAAAGTCTTCATCATCAACATAAAACTCTTTTAAACAGTTAAAAGCAACAACTTCACTTCGCAATACTCTCAACAAGGATACCCGACGACTCAAAGCATCAGGTACCTTATTGTCGACTCTTGATTTATGTCGCAAAGTAAAATTAAATTGCTCAATATATGAAGCCCAACGTCCATGCATTTTGTTGATATGCTTTTGATTCTTGAAGTGTTGAAAAGACTGATGATCGGAGTAAAAATCACGAAGTCGTTAGCAATGAGGTAACTTTCCCAAGCCTTCAAAGAACGATAAATAACATATAATTCCTGCTCATAAGTACTCCACTTCTGTCGAGATTCATTCAACTTCTCGCTCAAGAAAGCAATGAGGCACTTCTCTTGAGAGAGGACTACTCTAATACCTACACCACACGTGTCGCATTCAAGCTCAAAGAGCTTGTCAAAATCTGAAAACGCCAATATAGGTGCAGTAGTAATCTTCTCCTTGATAAGAGCAAAAGCTACATTTGCTTCATCGCTCCACTCGAAAACACCCTTCTTCTTCAAGCAATCCGTCACGGGAGCAACTATAGAACTAAAATTATGAATGAAACACAGATAAAAAGATGTTAACCCATAAAAGCTTCTTACTTCAGTAGCACTTTTTGGAGTCGGCCAACCCTTGATTGCCTTGACTTTATCATCGTCAACCTAGATCCCCTACGAGCTTACCAGAAACCCCAAGAACACTAGTTGGGTCATCAAGAACACACACTTCTTAAGGTTGATGTAAAGTTCATTCTCCTTTAGCACTTGGAAGACTTCTCGGAGATGCAATATATGCTCCTGTTCATCTCGGCTATAGATGAGAATGTCATCAAAGTAGACGACTACAAATCTTCCCGAGAAAGACTTCAGAATTTGGTTCATCAAACGCATAATGGTGCTTAGAGCGTTTGACAACCCAAAAGGCATCACTAACCATTCGTAGAGGCCGTCACTACTCTTGAATGCAGTCTTCCACTCGTCGTCGGGTCAGATTCGGATCTAATGATACCCACTCTCAAGTCGACCTTCGAAAAGATGTTCGCGCCTCCCAACCGATCCAACATGTCGTCTAGTCGTGGGATTGTGAACCTGTAGCGGATTGTAATCTTGTTAATGGCTCTACTATCACCACACATCCACCAACTCCCATTCTTCTTTGGTGTCAACAGGGTCGGAATTGTGCATGGACTCATACTCTCTCGGATGTGGCCTTTCTTAATAAGGTCCTCAATGGTGTCCTGTAATATCTTCTTATCCTGCGGGTTCATGCGATAATGAGGGAGATTAGGAAGCACTGAACCCGGAATAAAATCAATATGGTGCTGAATATCCCTCATGGGAGGAAGACCCACTGGCAGCTCTTCAGGAATCAACACTTCGAACTCTTTAAGCAGTGATTTCATCTTCTCTGGGACCTCAATGGGTGTCTTTATTTCTTTATTCACAACTAAAGCAAACCTCTGCTTCAACTCTTTTGACTCGGCCAGAAACTCTCCCTTGTTACAAAGAGATATACATTTGGACTTTTAATCTTTGAGGTGCTTTGGAGAAGGTGGAATAGGTGGTAGGATAATCTTCTTATTCATCCACACAAAAGAGTACTCGTTTTTTTCTTGCAGTCATGCTTAGCGTTAACATCATACTACCACGGTCGTCCCAACAATACATGGCACTCGCCCATATCCATAATATCACAAGCAACATAATTGCTGTAAGTCTTGCCTAGTGATAGTGGCACGCAGCATACTTCGGTCACCTTCATGGAGGGACCCATCTTAATCCATCCGATGGTATAATGTACAGACTTGGTCTCGGTCGGCAATTTCAAGTGATCCACCAAGGCATTTGCCACTATATATATTCTCACAGCTTCCATTGTCAATGATGAGGGTGCACACCTTGTTGTTGACTGAACACCTAGAAAAGAAGATTTGATGTTGTTCTGATGAATCTGGAGTCTTCTGGGCGCACAGGAGTCGTTGAATAACACACGCAATGTTACATTAAACGCTGGGCGCTTCTAGGCGTCAGACTTGGCGCCCAGCGCTTAGTCGTCTAGGCGGACACCTAAGCGGTTTCTGAATGTTTTTTTTTTCTTTCTTCATTTAAGTGGTGATCGATGAGGTTTTGCTGAAGGTCGGAGGAGGTAGTGAAGGTATTCATATTTAGAGGTTAATAGAGTTTGGAGGACGTGTAGGCTACGACACCTAAAATCACAATCAATGCCTACAGGATGCAATCCACGTAAGCAGACAATGTTCCCCTAAACGCTCGTAAAATCTAGGTGGGCAACCTAAATACCTCCTAGGCGCTAGTTAGGCGACCTAGGTATCGCCTAGGCCTAGGCGTACGCCTAAGCGGACAAGGCGAAGGTTTTTTAAAACAGTGAACACACGACACGTTATCGCCCTTAATCTCAGCAATCTCTTCCTCATACTCTTTGTCAGATGCTGTGTCTCTGTCTTCTGCCTCTCCATAATCTGCTAGATTGACTTTTCGTCACTGTGGGCACTGGTTAGACTTATGCCCTAGTTGGAGACATCAGAAACACTTCCCTACAGCCGGCTTGGCATACTAATTTGATTGAGTCATTTGGGACGGTGGTTGATTTGTCGACCGCTCGGCTGATCGTGAAGGATTAGACTGATCAGTCATCCTTAGCCCTGTCGACTCACCTCTTGCCTTGTTGGCGGAACTTCCCTGATTGGTTCGCCTGAAAGGTGGTGTCTTTGAGGCCAATCTTTCCTCCTTGAGAGCCATGTTATGGGCTTCGTCCATAGAGTACACGTTATGGATGGCCATATTCTCTTGAATTAAATACTTCAAACCTCCGATATACTTTGTCGCGAGTTGCTCCTCGCTCATAGACAAATCACAACGAGAAGTAAGACGGAAGAACTCTTCGGTATAAGCACTTACTGATCTGAGTCCTTGATGGCATTGCTCGAACTGGTTGTAGAGAATTTGTTGGTAGTCGGGTGGTAGGAACCTAGCTTGTAGTGACTGCTTCATGCGTCGCCAAACCCGAACTGGTTGCTTGCCTTGTCGTCGCCTTGTGTTTTGAGTCTGATCCCACTGTAGGTTGTCCAAAAATCATTGCAGATAGCTCATCCCTATCAAACACCGATGATGAAAGTTACAATCTGATGGCTTTTAGAAGGCTGTAATTGGAAAACTTTCATATAGATCGATGAAGGTTACAATCTGACGACATTCACAACAACCGATGAAAGCTCTATTCAACAGCCTTCACAATCAACATCGGGAGTGACAATCTGACAACTCTCATATTTTTAAGGAGTCAAGATAAATGTTACAAGATGACGATCTTTGTAATGATCTAGCAAAAAAGACTATAAATTGACGGTCTCTTCAAATCAAAACGCAGATATCTCCTAAACCGTAAAGAATTTAGAAAAAATAGACAGGAGTAAACTGAATCCTATGGGGTTAGTTTGGTTGGCTCTGTCTCGTTGAGATAGTCGATTTTCATATATAATTCGTCTAATTTCGACTTGCGGTTTGAAAGTTATGATATGTTCTTCGCAGCAAGTTATGTTCTAAAGTCCGCCTACAAGACTGGACTTCGCCGGAATATTAGACTTAGCCTGAAGCTCGTCAAGCCTGCCTGAGGCTCGTCTCTACATCCCAGAGTCAAAACACAGAGGTCGTGTCCGCATTTCAAGTTCAAAACGCAGTGTTCATCCCCAGCGTTCAAGTTCAAAACGCAGAGGCCATTCTTGCGTTTCAAGTTAAAAACGCAGGGTTCATCCCCAGCGTTCAAGTTCAAAACGCAAGGTTCATCCCAAGCGTTCCAGTTAAAAACGCAGAGGTCATTCCCGCATTTCAAGTTCAAAACGTATGGTTCATCCCCAACGTTCAAGTCCAGACGCAGAGTTCATGGCTACGTTCCAGACTCAAAACGTAGAGTTCGTGGACTCAAAATGCAGAGTTCATGCAGAGCCCAACTCTGCGTCTTAGGTCTAGAATGCAGAGTTCATTTCTAAGTCTCAGATTCATAACGTTGTGCGAACACTACGTTTTCAGCCTTAAGCGCATGCCCAACTCTGCGTTTCAGGTCTAAAACGCAGAGTTCGGACCCAGAACGTCAGTTTTGACGTTTGACTCATTCAAACACGAGTTGAACGGTTTCAAAAACCATTTTCTCCCTGCGATTTGAGGGGATCACCATCCTATCATGGAGAGATTTATGGGAGGTGGTTACACCCCCATTAAACCCTCATTAAGGAGAGATTTGAGTGGCGGTTACTAAAAACACCCTAATGCCACTAGGAAAGAACCCTAGAGGGAGGTGAATAAGGTTTATGCTAATCTAATCCGATTTTATGCCAATTAAAACTAATTAACAAATATCCTAGAAAATATGATATGCAACAAGATATATATGCAAGGATATATAAATATCTCAAGGGTAAACAAAATAATCTAGATAGTGGGCAACATTAACGTAAGCAAGGTGATATAAACAATAAACACGAATATAAATAAACGCCAATGACAAACGCAAGTAAACGATATGATCACAGAGTTCAATCCCCATGACCTACGTCTCCGCTCCTCACATCGAGGAGATCTCCACTATATATCAAAATGATCTTCAATAAGCTCTTCTTGGTAAACTTGCGGATGAAGCTTGAACTTGGATTTTTAACTTGAATTGCATTGCTTCACTCCACTATTCCGCCAACCTCTATTGGATATGATCGTGAAAGCTCGATTTCATCCATCCTCCAACATGTTGTTTGCCTAGAATAAATACGAAAATACAAACAATATTAGTGGTAAATTGTTTGTTAAACATTATTAAAACAAAAGGACCTAACAGTTACACCCCTAAATCCCCTATAAATAGCGGGAAACTCAACTAAGTTCAGGATCGTAAATTTTGGAGATCAAAAGGCTCTCTTTCTTTTCTGGATCAGAATTCTTGGAGGTCAGCATAAGGTTTCTTGGCAGAAGAATGATCTCGACAATCTTCAGATCCTCGGAGTTGTTCTTGGAGCTTTCATCAATCTTGGCTTATTAACCGAATTTTTGGTTCAAATCAACTTTGTTACAGAGTTTAAACTCGCTCTGAGTTCTTAAACTCGTTAAGAGTTATTTTTAAACTTACCACGCAAGTTATCCTCGACATCAATCAAGAGGATTCAACCGTATTCCATGAGTTCAAGCATTCGGATCGTCAACAGAGAGCAAACTCGACACGAACATTCGAGAGAGGCACTCCATTGCCACCGTGAAGAACCCAGACTTAAACAAAGGAGAGAATTCGCATCAATTCTCTTCTCTTTTGTAATCAGGAATTCAAATTGCAATCAGTTAGAGATAGAGTTGTAAACATTCTTTTTCTAAGCAGTTAGAAGGAATAATACATTCAATTCTTTCATTTTTCTTATTATAAATTTTCTACCAAACACCCACTGTGCCGCGGCTCCTCCTTTGAGACGATATGCCACAAACTTTACCTGGTTTGCTTTGGGAATATTAGCCATCTCAAAAAACTTTTCCACTTCGTAGAGCCAATCCAGGAAAGCCACTATATCTAGATTTCCTTCAAAGAAAGGGAGCTCTACCTTCATCCGGTACTCTTGGTCATGGTGATGTCCGCCCTGCCAGTGATAGTTGCGACGAGGGTTGAAGCCTCTACCACGACCTCTGTCATAAGGTCGCCCACCTTCTTCTTCACTCGAGACATTATCGTACCATAGTCCCTCAAATTAGGCATCATAGTCCTCTCCTTCGTCACTGGATTCATCATGGGAGGGGGGTTGGTTGGGATGTCATCGATGATGTGGAGGGGGTTGATATGGAGGGGGTTGGTTTGGACGTGGTTGATATGGAGGGGGGGGGATTGTATAGGGGTAGATATCGTGGCCGCCTAACTCTGGATCCGCTTAGGTGAAGATCGTCAGTGAAGTTATTCTCATTGTTGAGGTGAATGGTAAGTCCTTCAATGGCTTGTTGAAGGTTCTGAAGAGATGCCACCAACGTGTTGGCCTTCTTGTTTTGATGATGTTTAACAAACAATTTATTACTAATGTTGTTTGTCTAGTGTTTGTGCATTCCTATATTTTGTAGACAAACAACGTTGTTGGAGGTTGGATGGATTAAGCCTACACGATCATATCAAAAGGAGGTTGGCGGAATGTCGGTGAAGCCTTGCTATTCAAAGTTCAAGATCCAAGTTAAAGCTTCATCCGCAAGATTACCAAGATAGAGCTTCGTTGAAGATCAAGATTGCTTGGGTAATTTAGTTTAGGAATGAAGATCAAGATCATTGCTTGGGTAATTTAGTTTAGGTTTTATATTATGTGTGTTAAGTACTCTAAGCTCAATATAATATACACACACGTATTTGGTTTCTATGTATATATATAGTTATATATATACATGCATGGTTTTGGGTTTTTCATGTTTTGAATACTTTTGTAAAATAATGAGATTTCACAATTGAGAAATGCAAATTGGAAAATTCTTTTTGTAACATGTTCAAAATATCATTTGCAAACATTTCTCAAAGTTTCATCAAGTTTGGAATTGATTTGTTATGTTTAAAGGAATTTACAAATTCACGTTTTCGTTCGTGCACATGTTCGTGCATGTTTTACAAAACTGATGAGTTTTCTCAAATGGGAAGTGATATTTGAAAAATTCTTTCTCTGACATGTTTACCTACATGTTTATAAACTTATCTCAAAACTTTACTATTTTTGGAGTTGATTTACTGTGCCAAATTGATTTTACAAAATCGTGTATCACAGCAGATTTTCAGAAACTGTATTTCTGTGTTCAAACATTTATTTCTCTCAACTGAGAAATTATTTTTCAGAAATTCTTTCTCTAACATGTTTTTATACATGTCCAGAACCTTCCCTCAAAATTTCATAATATTTGGAACTGTTTTACTATTTTTAACCGATTTTATAAAATCGTATATACCTGCTTCAGTACCGTCGGTCGACCGAAATTTCCTCCGGTCGACCGAAATTTACCATCGGTCGACCGAAATTTCCACCCGGTCGACCGAGGGCTCTCTGGACGTCTCCTGAGTTTCTGACCTTGCTCACGGTCGACCGCAATTTTCATCGGTCGACCGCTGGAGTCCCAACGGCTCTTTTTGAGCCGTTGCTGATGGTTTTTTGGTCTTTTTGTAAGGGGTTTTGGTCTGAGGTTTTGGAGGCTATAAAAATGTTTAGTTTGGTTTAAGTTTGTTTTGGGTTTGCTGTTACAAAGAGGAGTTTTCATCAGCTATTGAAGAGTTCATCTTCAACATTTCATCATCCTCTCTTTGTGTTTTTAGAGAAGTTTCCTTAACTCTATTTCCTAGCATTTCTACTATTGTATTTCATATCAATCTTATTGCTAGTTCTTATTAAGTTAAGTTTTATTGAATCTCACTGTTACACACACCCACATTGAGCTTATTGTATCTTTCATACATAGTATAGTTGGGTGGTGAGAGATTGTAACTTTGAGTGGTGCTTAATTGAGTTCTCACCTTGTAAAATTTGAGTTGTGCTAAATTGAGTTCACACCTATATTAGAGAACAAATCATTTGTTGTTACATTGTGAGTGTTGTAGAGTTTTCGGTTAGCTAGAAAACCGTATTGAGTGAGTGGAGATCTCCTCGAGGTGAGGAGCGGAGACGTAGGTCGAGGGGACTGAACTCCGTGAGAGAAATTGTGAGGTGTAAACGTTATTCGGGTGAGCGTAAAAAACCCGGTTGTGATAGTGGAATTCTCCCCGGGAGTGGGGAGCGGAGACGTAGGACGGAAGGTCCGAACTCCGTGATCATCTTTGTGTGTTTGTGATTGTCTTGGCGTCTCACTTGTGCTTATTGTTCATATCATTCTTGTCGCCATTATCTATTGTTCACATTGTCCACTATCTTGTTTATCTTGTTTATGTTTATATCACCCTTAGTTTATATATCCTTACATATATATATTTCATCATATAGGATATATCACTTTGTATATATTGCATATTCTTGCACATAACTCTTTGTATATCTATCTTGCAAGAATATATTTGTTAATTAGTTTTAATTGGCATAAAATCGGATTAGATTAGCATAAGACCCTAATCACCCCCCCTCTAGGGTCTAACAATCAAGTCTCTTCATGAGATCTTTAGGGTTTCCTGCCATATATGTGTAGCTCTCATGTTCTACAAAAGAAGTTGAGGGCTGAGACTCTGGGGTTACTGAATGTTCATCGTCAAACTCAATTCCTTTATTCAACCTTCGATAATCGATAGGAGGTATGATTCCCTTTCGAGTCCGAGTGTTTTGATAGATTCCTTCAAATTTGCTCAAGATCTCTTTGACACTAGGAGACCGATTCGTCTCTGACTCATTAGAGCTAGGGATTGATGACTTTCCTCTACCAATCATATTGATGGTAACTTCCAGATATTCATCCTCTGATGTTCTTTTCTTGTGAGAACATTGTCGCTTGTTTGGCAGGGCAACGTTTGTCAATCGGGCGAACACCGACTGTCTTAGTGTGGATGCACAACATCGACATCTTGAGAGGACCGCAGAAATCAGTCGTTTACATTGGCATGAACAAACGACTTGTTATATCGGTCTTTCTCTCAATATGAACTTTCTCAAATCTATTGTAGAGACTCGAAAAGAGTTACTCACTAAACGTGAAGTTTGAATTGGACCCCCTGTCTTTGGTTGGACGTGACTCATTCTTGATAAACATGGATTTTGTTGAGATGTCTTGAATACGTAGGCTTCTTATGTCTGCCTATTAGTCTAGTCGTGCTATGAATAACCCAGTACGGGGGTCTCACTACCCGATCAACGGCTGGGGGTCCAAGGGGCGGCGTGCTCCTAGCTGGGG
>NC_033798.1:115138090-115156247 GCF_001876935.1 Asparagus officinalis | reverse complement strand
AAATGTTTCTAATGTTTCTCGTGCACATGTTTATGGTCAACAAAATCAAATGGGCCTCTTTCATTGCACTAATTGCAATCGGAAAGGTCATTTACACAATTTTTGTTTTGACCGTGTTCGTGCACCATATGTGCCCAAGAAGGTTCATAACCCTAGGGCTTTGAGTTTGAATGATAGGGGTCATGTCCCTAACCCATCCGGCACCAAGAATGCTTGGGTGCCAAAATAATTTTTAAGCCAAGAATATTATTACTTTTCTTTTTCTTTTTCTTGGTTTTGAAAAATGTATTTTAAACTTTTATGAAAACAATTCCTTTTATTGGTCAAATTCTTTTGTTTTCATAATTCCTAGCTTTGATTTTGATGAGAGGTTTGTATTTATATAACCCTTCGGGTTTATTGGGTGTTTATTCCCAAATCAAGTTTACCGGATGCTAAAATGATTATATGGGTTGGAACAAGCTCAAGAGCTTGATATAATTGTTGCCTCTCTTAAAAATTGTGTTTTGATTTGTTGTTTTTGAATTCATTATAATTCACTTATATGATGATATTTATGTGTTTGTGCTAATGGATCATCTATTCGTGCTTTATAATGTATTCTATGAGTGGTTTGATCAAGTTATGTAAAGAAAATTTTTCTTTATTGATCAAACATTGTTTTTGAATATAAACTTTGATTTATGAATTCTTTTGGTTGATTTGTTTTCATTTGAAAACTTTTTGCATGATTCTCATGTTCCTCTTCTTTTGATTTCATAAATCTATTCTTATACATGGTTTTTTATAATGAGACACTATCTTTATAATGTCATATCATTATGTGTCCTCATTGTATCTTGTTTGCTTGTGAGTGGTGTTTAGCATATCTTTTCTTTTATGCTTGCTCACATGTTTGCCATAATCTTTATTTATTGCATATTTTCTATATGGCATTTTGATAGGGGGAGCAATCCCTATATCTTTTTATGTTTGATACTCTCCTATGCTTATTGATAGGGGGAGCTTTCTCTCTCTTAATTCATTTGTCCCCTTTTTGATGTTGTCAAAGGGGGAGAAATATTGTGAGTATACGTATACATTTATATGCATGTGTATTATCTTGTATATGTTCATTTCCTTCATGCATATACTTTGTTTTGTAAATTGTTTGTCATCATCAAAAAGGGGGAGATTGTTGGCCTTCTTGTTTTGATGATGTTTAACAAACAATTTATTACTAATGTTGTTTGTCTAGTGTTTGTGCATTCCTATGTTTTGTAGACAAACAACATTGTTGGAGGATGGATGGAATAGCGCTTCAACGACGATATCAAATGGAGGTTAGCGGAATTGTGGAGTGAAGCATCGTACAGGCGGAATGTCGGTGAAGCCTTGCAATTCAAAGTTAAAGATCCAAGTTCAAGCTTCATCCGCGAGATTACCAAGTCAAGCTTATTGAAGATCAAGATCATTGCTTGGGTAATTTAGTTTAGGTTTTATATTATGTGTGTTAAGTACTCTAAGCTCAATATAATATACACACACGTATTTGGTTTCTATGTATATATATAGTTATATATATACATGCATGGTTTTGGGTTTTTCATGTTTTGAATACTTTTGCAAAATAATGAGATTTCACAATTGAGAAATGCAAATTGGAAAATTCTTTTTGTAACATGTTCAAAATATCATTTGCAAACATTTCTCAAAGTTTCATCAAGTTTGGAATTGATTTGTTATGTTTAAAGGAATTTACAAATTCACGTTTTCGTTCGTGCACATGTTCGTGCATGTTTTACAAAACTGATGTGTTTTCTCAAATGGGAAGTGATATTTGAAAAATTCTTTCTCTGACATGTTTACCTACATGTTTATAAACTTCCCTCAAAACTTTACTATTTTTGGAGTTGATTTACTGTACCAAATTGATTTTACAAAATCGTGTATCACAGCAGATTTTCAGAAACTGTATTTCTGTGTTCAAATATTTATTTCTCTCAACTGGGAAATGATTTTTCAGAAATTCTTTCTCTAACATGTTTTTATACATGTTCAGAACCTTCCCTCAAAATTTCATAATATTTGGAGCTGTTTTACTATTTTTAACCGATTTTATAAAATCGGATATACCTGCTTCAGTACCGTCGGTCGACCGAAATTTCCTCCGGTCGACCGGTACGGTCGACCGACGCTGTTTCTGCTCGATTCCCAGGTTGGGATCTTCATCGCGGTCGACCGACGATATTTCCGGTCGACCGACTATGTGACCGTTGCTTTCTAACGGCTCTTTTCTGAGCCGATTTTCTCTGGGTCTTTTTGTCCTTTTCTTGGGTAGTTTTTGGCTGAGTTGTGAGAGGGTATAAATACCCATTGTCTTCAACTCTCAAGCTCTCCAAGAGATTGTTTTAAAAATAGTTTAACAAGAAGTTTTTAAACAAGGGTTTAAGCTTGTTTAGTTTTGGTTTAAGTTTGTTTTGGGTTTGCTGTTACAAAGAGGAGTTTTCATCAGCTATTGAAGAGTTCATCTTCAACATTTCATCATCCTCTCTTTGTGTTTTTAGAGAAGTTTCCTTAACTCTATTTCCTAGCATTTCTACTATTGTATTTCATATCAATATTATTGCTAGTTCTTATTGAGTTAAGTTTTCATTTATATCTCATTGTTACACACACTCACTTGAGCTTATTGTATTTGCATACATTGTATATTAGGGTTGTGAGAGTTGTAACATTGAGTGTGAGCTTTTATTGTGTTCTCATCTATTATAGAGAACAAATTTATTATTTATTACATTGTGAGATTGTAAAGTTTTCGGTGAGCTAGAAAACCGAGTGTGAGGAGTGATCTGTGTTTATAGAGAAGTTTCCTTAACTCTATTTCCTAGCATTTCTACTATTGTATTTCATATCAATATTATTGCTAGTTCTTATTGAGTTAAGTTTTCATTTATATCTCATTGTTACACACCCACATTGAGCTTATTGTATCTTTCATACATAGTATAGTTGGGTGGTGAGAGATTGTAACTTTGAGTTGTGCTAAATTGAGTTCTCACCTGTATTAGAGAACAAATCATTTGTTGTTACATTGTGAGTGTTGTAGAGTTTTCGGTTAGCTAGAAAACCGTATTGAGTGAGTGGAGATCTCCTCGAGGTGAGGAGCGGAGACGTAGGTCGGGGGGACCGAACTCCGTGAGAGAAATTGTGAGGTGTAAACGTTATTCGGGTGAGCGTAGAAAACCCGGTTGTGATAGTGGAATTCTCCCCGGGAGTGGGGAGCGGAGACGTAGGACGGAAGGTCCGAACTCCGTGATCATATCGTGTGTTTGAGTTTGTCATTGGCGTTCTTTTACATTCATGCCTATTGTTTATATCGCCTTTGTCATTTGCTCTTAGTTCATATTATCCACTATCTTGTTTATCTTGTTTATATTCATATCACCCTTAGTTTTATATCCTTGCATATAACTCATAGTATATCTCATTGCTAGGATATATCCCTTGTTCATATTGCTTATCCTAGCTCACATAACTTGTTGTATTTCATACTTGCTAGGATAACTCATTAATTAATTTTAATTGGCATTTAAATCGGATTAGATTAGCATAAGACCCTAATCACCCCCCTCTAGGGTCTAACACAACGTGCCAAACCTTCCATCCATAAAATCCATCATCGCGGAAAGATCCTGTAGAGAAAGCTTCTTCTCGCCGTCACCTACCATTGTCGAGGATTTTGAAGCCAAAGCTTTGATACCACTTGACGCAGACCTAGAAACGAGGAGGCCGATCGGATATCGTTCCGATGCCGACGAGCCCTGACAATAGCAGGTATTCACGAGCTTGAATCCACAAGTTCTAAGTTTCTCAAGTTTGAGAACGAAAACAAGGAGAAAATTTCTCTTAATTGAATAATTGAAAAGTTAATTCTAGATTTACAAAAGGAACTAATATTTATAGTCAACTAACCCTATCCTAACCCTAATAAAAAAGAAACTCTAATCCTAAAAGGAAATAAGCAAAACAAAACTACTTTCCTATTCTGTTTGCCGAGTCGACATGAGGCGTGTTGAGTAGTACCGCCTTTCGTGTCGACTGGACATGAGACAACTAAGTATATATGTCGAGTAGTACTGCACTTCCTGTCGACTGACATGTGTCGACTAACACCGCCCTTCGTGTCGATCGGAGTGTGTCGTTCCGTCCTGTCGACTGGGGTCTCGGCTGAGGTCTCGGCTGGGGTCTTGTCCTGTCGACTAGGGTCTCGGCTGGGTTGCTTCGACTCGAGTCGTCATCTCGACTTGTCGCCTCGAGTCGTCTGTTCGTCTAGGATGGTTTGAGTCGAGTCTCGTCTCGTCTCGTCCATCTGTTTAGTCGTCTCGATTGTCGATTCGACTCGAGTTGAGATGTCGAGTCGTCGTCCGCTGATGTCGCCTCAGTCGTGTAGATCTCGATCTCCTGTATCACCAAGTCCATGCAATTTGATGCACTCGGTCAGAGAAGAGAAAATTGCATTTCTTATGGACAACTATCAAGTTTAAAGCCATTTTGCGCCGTACCGGATTTTTTATTATTATTGAAAGCAAAGGAATGAGGTAATTTTTTACGGATTGAGTCTTTGATCCTTTTGGTAGAATATTCATGATTTGGATGAAACAATGGTCCATCGATGAAATTAACATCTAAATAGTCTATCTTTAGTAACCTCGATAATGTTTAAATGGGAAATCTCTTAATTATAAGAGATGGTATAAAATTAATTAACTTTGATTGCTCAGTTGATGAGCAGCCAGAAGAGGCTGCGTCAACTTTTGTTGTTAGGGACTATTACGAAGGCAGAGGTTATAACGGAAGACTTTTAATTTTCTTGATAGATGAGTGGCCAGGCTAGCTCATTCGAGATGTCGAGTTTTTGAGATCTTTAATTTGTGTTTGAAAATCAAAGGAGTCCAACCTCTCGTATGATTCACCACGTCAATGGAACTATAAAATAATTTCTCTAATTAACAACGAAGCATCCCTCGTAAAAAAAAAACACCTTGATAATAACACGTCTTCCTCTCTCTGGAAGAAAGAAATTTTCGTGTTTTCTTCTCCTGAAACCTTTGACCAGCTTGTCCAAAAATCAAGAGTCATGTGGTTCTGCGAACATATAAAAGCGAGCGAGCAAGTTTAATTTCTATGATAAACCACATATTAATTCTTTGCACACCTTTAAATCATGAAATACAATATTACTACTCAATAACAATTTATTGCATCAAACAACATCGCTATCTTCATTGTAAGCAAATTAAACTGGCGGCTGACCCGTAGTCCCCGAATGGAATTAATCAACTATGCCATAATCCCGTAGTTTCTAGCTAGGTTCATTTGATTGCGTGTTCTTGGCTTTTCAATTACGAAAGTAGCAACTTAAATTTTCCTTTAGTAAGCTGAAATAAATTAACTAATGATTTTGTTGAATATTCAATTATGGTTACTGTGTACATGGCCTCTACTGCCAAATAAGAACTATGCCAACCCTTCTCGTTTATAACATACAGCTCTCACGTAATTACTAAAGTGGTGCTAATCATAATTCTAAATTTGATTGATTTCATTTCATGGTAAATACTTTAACAGACAAAGGCTATGGTGTTCATCATTAGTTGCCACGTGAAGAATCAACTTAAGGACACCTCATACAATACCAACTGCAAACAACTCTGCCGTCTTTATTTTAAAAAGAAATAGCTGTGTTGGAGGCAGGATGCTTTAGGAATCAATTTATATGCTAAAAGGACTTTCCGGAGCCAATACCTTTTAAATTATATCACCTTTAATTGTTCATATAAATTCAAACAATTTATATCATCTATTTTTTCCTTCTGTAATTGTTTTCTAGACTTACAGTTACAACCATTCTTAGCTTTGGAATCAATGCTTATTTTTATTTCTTTTTTGTTATAACCATTATTACGCCCTTAATTTACGCAATAAGAGAATTTGGTAATAAAATTTGTTACGTTGTTGCTACCCCCAGATTCACCGTTTTTTTACCCCCTTCATTACCCTCCAAATAAAACTTCATAAATACATCTTTTAGCTAAATATACAACACTTTAGCTAAGACAAATTGCAAGGAGTCAGTGAGTGATTATAGGCATAATTCGTGCACAAATAAAACTACTACGCAGTTTTTTTATATTATTATTTTAAGAAGTTTTTCTTAAATAAAAACTTTACAGTTCCAAAGAATAATTTAACAGATTGGAGTGGGACCCAGGGAGTGGTTCCCAAGGCTGTCATCAAACAGGGCACTTGCCCGTTAAGAAACCATACCCCGCAAACGTCCCTCTCTAAAAATCTCCCTCCCTCTCTCTCACACCACAAAGCGGGAGAAGAAAAAAAAATCCCCAAATCTTCTCGAGTTTTTGGAAACCCTAACCATATCTAGAAAGAATAATGGCGTCCGTCTAGTGGCGGATCTACAATATTTTTGGTGGTGGTTCAAAATATACACTAAATTTTTTTTTCAAATAATAGCAGGTGGGAAAAAAATGAAGGAAGGGTTATTAAAGAGAAAAACAATCATTTTTAAACAATGATTTGACTTATATATATAATAAACAAAAATATTTATAGAAGGCCTTAAAGAGGTAGACAGAACAAAGGGATAAAATGAAAGGAAAAGAAGAAGAATAATAATAATAATAGAGGGGAGGTAAAATGAAAGAAGCCTAAAAGAGAAATTTTCGAAGGCTGGATGGTTTGAACTCCAGACCTCTTACAAAATGTTACCAATTGCAATACCACTAGGCTATAGAGAACTTTTGTATGAGGTGGTTCAAGTGAACCACTTTGAACAAGGGTGGGTCCGCCACTGGTACTGTCCGTCGGTTCAAAGGCTCTCTTCTTTAACGCCATCATGGCCATCCTCGCCTGGGTTTCCATGGCGGCGGATCAAACGTCAGAGACATGATTGACTCTCCGGTCGCCGCCGCTGTCTTGTGCTCCTCAGTCGCGATCTTGATCGGATCTCTCCGTAACTGAAGCTTTCCGGTCTCAGTAATTAATTGTTTGATTCATTTCCTTTTGTTGTGGTCAGGTCTATCGAGTTTTGTTGATAGATTCTATCGTTTCTTGAATGTAACATTGTGCCCATCTTGTAATGTATCTTGAACTTATCATTACAATTTCACCTATTTTTGTATCTTGAACTTATTATTATGATTTCACCTATTTTACAGTTCTTTTTCTCTTTTGTTATTCCCGGTGAATGGTGAGTAACTACTCCACTCCCTGTTTCCATTAAACAAAAGGATAGAAGACTTTCAAATTTTAATAAAAAAAATTAGAATAATCTATCTAGCTGCTCTACAATCAAAATCTAAGATGAAGCAGGGATTAAATGGGTTGACCCAAAAGTCCTAGAAACAAAATAGTTCAAATGAGAGCCATATAGGAATCCAATTATATATAAAAAAAAAAGTATCGAAACAGTCTGAAAAGGGATTTTGAGCCTCACGTACAGCCACTAAACAGAAGTGAGGAGCCAGTTAATTCAAGAGCAATTGCAAATAGTTTTTAACAAAATTTTGATTCAATCATGTCTTGGCGTCCATTTAAATATCTTAAATCGCATCCAAATGTTTTAAGATTAGGAAAATACAGAACATAGCTAACTACTAATTAAAGGGCGATATTTGAATGGATACCAAGATATTTCTTATTTTTCAAATCTTTGTCCGACGGTCAAGGGCATTTTAATTTTACTCACAAAAATGATATAGGCACACCATGTGCCACACCCTCAGCCACACTCTCCTCCCTCTGCTACAGTAACCGGGGCTCACATAAGATTTATTTATATATAAATCTCATGTGGGCCCTGGTTACTGTAGCAGAGGGAGGAGAGTGTGGCTGAGGGTGTGGCACATGGTGTGCCTTTAGTGCAAGCTGGAGTAACTCGACAAAAGTTTTTCAGGTGAGGAAATGTAAAAGAGGGAGGCCGTTTATTTAAAGAACTATAATTTTATCAAAAAAAAAAAAATCCAACCAACAGGTCGTTTGGCAACCCACTAAAATGGACCAGGTTCAAACCCGGTCCATTTTAGCCTATTCCTATTTAGCAACTCACCCATTAACTTGGGTAAAAGCACCAATTTAATAAGGGCTGAAAATGTGTTTGATAAAAACTTATAAAAGATCGGATTAGTTTTTTATAGTTCAAAAAAGGGGTCCTTATAAAGGTTATTTTTAGACCATCCCTATCCTGGTTCAATCTTAGTCTTGATAGGGCTTTTAACGTATTTGTGTAAAGCTGACAAACACACCATTTGTGTTTGAAAAGTTGGACCAATTCTAGTCAAACTTTTATTAAGTCATTTTTAATGAGTTTGAGAAACAGGCCCTTAGGACCGAAATCAGGTCAGAATTGATCTACCCTCGGCCATAGATCAGTCACGCCCTAGTTAAGGAATAAACCTAGTGTGGCATTGTTTTCATTGGATTGCCAATCAAACCTAAGTATTTGAAAGACTAATCAATACTTACTTTATAGTTTCCCCTAGCTTGTACTTATATATCCTCATTTTTTTTGGGTAGCACTTAGGGCTGTCCATCCGGGCCGGCCCGGCCCGGAAAACCGGGCCCGGGCCGGGCAAAACCCAAGCCCGGGCCCGGGCCCGACCGGGCCGGACACCGGGCCGGCCCGGATTTTTTTGTTTTTTTATTTTTTTATTTTTTTAAAAATTTAAAAAAAACAATAAAACATAAAAATTATATTTATATAATAGTATATATATATTTATACTCTTATATAAATATAATTATATTATATGTACATATAAGTTTATGTTTATATATATGTATAGATATATAAATATATATTTATACTCTTATATGTATTTATACTATTATATAAATATACTTATATATGTACATATAAGTTTATGTTTATATATGTGTATATATAAGTATACTTATATACTAAGAGAGAGAGAATATAAATATATATATAAGAGAGAGTATACACTGTACACATATATAAGAGAGAGCATACTTATACATATATATAATTATATAAGAGATATAAACATATATAAGAGAGAATATACTTATATTTATATATACTTATATACTAAGTAGCCCAAAGTATTCATGTCATTCAATATATGTATATGTATATATATACACACACACTGACACACATATACATATATTATACATAAACAAATTGTAAATACTTATAGTAATTACATAAACAAATTGTATTATACATAAAAACACACACACATATAAACTTATATATACACACATATATTATACATATATAAGAGAGAGTATACTTATATATACTTATACATATATTATACATATATAAGAGAGAGTATACTTATACATTATACTTATATATATATATATATTTATTAGTATTGCTTGATGATATTATAGTAGGATTTGTTTATGCGTACTAGTTTAGATGTATTTTACCTCCTGTAATAAGTAAGGTTCTTGTTTCTTTCATTCTTGCTTTATCACCCTTGACCTTGGAGCTTCTCATTGTTTCTTGTCTCGTTGATTTGCGAGTACCAACTCTCGTTTCATATCTCTGTCCTTGGGTTTAATTCCGAGGACGGAATTTGTTCTAAGGGGGGTAGGATGTAACAACCGTAATTTTTGATATGTACTTAAATAAAATTTTCTAGTATTTAAAATATTAGATCCTATTTTATCAATATTTTCCTAATTTTTTGGAAATTCCTGAGCTTTCGAACTAAATAAATAGATAAATAAATAAAATATATAGTCCTGTATTTATTAGTTCTATTAAATATTAATTTATAGTTATCGTGAATATTTTTAAATAATTATTTGGTTATTGATATCATTAATAATCTTATTATTGTTGATGTAAACCTGAGCATAGTACAATAGCATATAAATATAAATATAAAGATATTTGGTTGCTAATAATTATTTAATATTATTTATTAATATAATGTTATTTTGAATATTATGTAATATATTCCATAATCTTTTCTATTCCCTTAATTTTCTCTCATTTGAATTATTTCCTAATCCCTCCCAAATCAATTTCTAATCAACTTTTAAACTCATTCCTTTTTAATTCCGAAACTTTCTCTCTCTCCATATATTTTGTCAACCTTCCCCGTATCTAAATCCTATCATTTTTTTATGCACAAAATCCTTGCTATCTCTCAAATCTCAAATTTTTCCCATAATCAAATCTTTTCTCTCTCTCAATCACAACAAATCTTATCATACCCGTACTCTCCTATCAAATATATACCTATAATATTTAACCTACAACCTACCTCACCCCTACCCTCTTTTCTCGTGTGAACCAACCTCCAAAAAAAAACCCTCTTCTTCTTCTTCCTCCTCAAGCAACGCCGACCAACACCACCCCCAGACCCGCACCCATCTCCTCCACCTTCTTCCACCACCGCCATCTCCTCCGGCCGCCTTCGAACCCGCCACCAAAGCCCAGCCGAGCTCCCCCTCGTCCCCGCTCACCTGCTCATCCGTCGGCCTCCCCTCCGCTTCCCCAACCTCGCCCACGACCACGCCACCAAGCCGCCACCAAGTCCCCGCTCGCCTTCAGCCCTGACCGCCGCCGCCTGCACCCGAACTTCTCCCTGACCTCCGCTTGAGTCCCTCTCCCTCCGCCGAGTTCGCCGCCCCACCCTCTGCCCGAACCCACCGCCGTTGTCCCGTCCAGGCAGCCGCCTTCCCCAGCGCTGCTCGACCACTTCGCCGCCCTGAGACACACCAGCCTGACCTCCTCTCTCCGGTCATCTCCCCGCCTCCAACACCATCAGCACCATCACCTCCGCCTCAGCCCCCTGAACCACCCCCTCCTCCGCTCGCCAAAGCCTCCTCCTGTTCCACCTCTCTCTGACCTCCCCTGCAGCGCCTCCAGCAGCTCCCCTCCATCTCCCCAGCTTCGCCACCAAACCCGACACCCCGAGCACCGCCGCGCCGCCTTGAGCAGCCGCCAACCTCTGCAGCAGTCAGCCCCGACCACGAGCTCACCTTCGTCGCCTCGATCACCATCAGATCCGTTGTTCGTCGCCGAGATTCCACAGTCCCTCGTCGGAGTTCCCCGCTGTGCCGTGCTCTCCGCTGCCTCGTCCACAGCCATCTCAGATCCCGCTCGCCGTCGCTTCCAGTCCTCCTCCGTCGAACTCTGACTAGCTGACGCCGCTGCCACGTTTGTCGCTGCCCATCGCCGCAGCCCTTGTCGGAGCTCTTCCCGATGTCGTGCTCCCACGTCGGATCCGATCTGCACCGAGGCAAGATCCCTCTTGCTCAGATCTGAATTATTTGCATAGTATATTGTGATTATTTATCTGCGTGGGTCGTTTGCTGAATAATATTGATCTAAATAATTGATATGTGATAAATAGTGTTTTTAGAATAATTATAATAAGTTAAAAGAATTTGTTTCGAGGAAAAAGAATTATTTTAGAATATTATTTTAAAATGACCAGTGAGGTGTTAAAATTAGAATTTACGTAATTTTATTGAAAAATGAATAAATTAAAGGTAAATTATAAAATAGGAAAATATTATTTTCATGTAGAAAAAGAATAACATGGTTAGGAAAAATATTGGTTGGACAGTGCCTGAATCGAACCGACTTGACGTGTCGACATGCGTGAGTCGACACGAAAGACGGAGTGTGACGACCGATCTTCGAGTCGACGCCGTAAGTTAACTCGAAGGGCGGTGAGACCCGGCCCGACAAATCATAGGATTTTATTGGGAGTAATGTCGACATTTCATGTGTATGATAACTACTAATTGTGATCCCTTTTATACTGTTCATGTAAAACGTTTTGTTCGTAGTCTCTAATCATGTTTTATAATCTTTATTTTATTAGTCTTAATTACTTGTTGTTCCATGCTGTGATTGAGAACCTTAGTAGTTCATGTCCTTAGTGGCCTGGCGTGTCGTGTACAAGACCTAGATACCTGTGTTTTGTTGACTTAGAAAAACAATGAGTGTTGGGATGGAAATTCTTGGTTCAATGATATGTGGATGTTTATGTATTTTCCAGGCTCGCACCAGTGGATCGTTTCACTCTGGGGTGGGTCTGAGGAGCAGTGATATCGTGATTGTGTATCGTGGTTGTTGATTATTTTCCAGGCTCGCACCAGTGGATCGTTTCACTCTGGGGTGGGTCTGAGGAGTTGGGCTATTTATGATTTGCGATTAGTCAGTTACCTGAGGATATGAATGTTAGTTCTGTGTGAGATAGGGACCAGTGAGTTGTGATAGGATGGCTAGTTGTTTTCTTTTCATACATAGATCAGGATTAATATTTAATTATTTACAATTCGAGACATATGGTATATCCATGAGGGTTTCCTTGTTTGGATTATTTCGCTCGACGTACTACGTCTCGAGTTGTAGATTTTTAAGTATTAATTCCATCTAGTGTATGATCATGTTACTTGGATGATTAGACTGATCGCTAGCTACATGATTTTGATCGCTACCTGCATGATCTTCTTACTTGGTTGATTTTTGGATTCTTCTGATTATTAGTATTCCAGTTGTATGCCTCTATCGTTATTACTATCATCACATGTTCTATTTCTATTTCTGTTATAGCATTGACCACGCATATATTATCATTACTGTTATTGTATTGTTCCTGCCTTGGGGATCTTTCCGTGTGTTCTTCACACGCTGACGTACTCCTATTTTCTGGGTGTACGTCAGATTTAGGAGATGGACAGCCTCAGTTCGGAATCGTACAGGAGCCAGAGGATTCTAACTGAAGCGTAGTGATTTTCTTCTGTAGTAGTAGTTGGACATTAGAACTCGTTTATCGTACTTTTCTTTAGTTTGATGATAGATTTAGTTATTTTATTTCCTTTTATTATGGACTATGTATTTCTTATTTCCTAGTTGAACTGTTGTTGTAATAAAGGTACGTTTGACCCATATTTTATGTCTGGGATGATTTACCATTGATGATATGTCTATTTTTATTATGGGTTGTCTTTATATTCTTGCTATGTGTGATCGGGGACCTGTGACTTCGTATTGTTTTATTTCCAGACGCTTAGCGTATTAGATTGAGAAGACGGGGTCTAGCACTTATCTCTTCTCAGTCTAATACGTCGCGGGCTTGCTCGCGTCCCGATTCCCTGGTATTTTGGGAAGCGGGGCGTGACACCGGGCCCGGGTTTTGCCCGGGTTTCCGGGCCCAGGCCGGGCCCGGGCCCGGGCACGACCGGGCCGGGCCCGGGCCGGGCACCGGGCCGGGCCCGGGCTCCGGGCTTTTTGGACACCCCTAGTAGCACTCATATATCCTGAGTTTCAAAAATTTGCACTGTATTACTCCTTGTTGTTCAAACGTCAGAGTTTTTCCTCGAATTTTTCCGTGCAATGTTCACAAGCTAATTTTATAACTTTTTAGTCCTTAATATTTATTAAATTTACTATTAGACCCATCATAATTCCGTTTTAAAATATGAATACAGTAAGTTTAAGATAGCATTAGGGTTAGGGTGTGTTTAATAGTAAATTCAGCATATACTTAGGGTCAAAAACTTTTAAATATTGTTTGTGAATGTCATGTGAGAAAGTTCGGAAAAAGTTCTCATGTTTGCATAATAAAAGATATTAGAATGTATATTTTTTAAACTTAAGATATGTAATTGTTGTCAAAAACATGTGAGAGTATGTAAGTGGAAACTGAGAAACTATAAGACATTTAAGTGCTTTTTAGTCCGCTATAATATTTTTTTTTGCTAAGGGGCTGTTTGGTTCACCTATTTTATAGAAATTTTTTGAGAAAACATCTGACAATGGCGTTATCGTAAATAATAGATTTCTGTAGATTTCTATAAATTGTGTATGGTTCTAAAAAATTTATAGAAATATTTTCTATAAAGTAGGAAAAAGTATATTATTTTATAGAAACCAACTTCCTCCCCAAATGGGCGGAAATTACAAGGAAATCTGACCTTTATGTTTAAATAATAATAAAGTACACTCATTCCTCTTTTCTATTAAATTTAAAATTGTCTACATTCTAGCATCGCTTTCACTTGTCTATAAATTTTTCTTGTCCAAACAAACAAAAGAAAAAGAAAAAAAAAACTTATTTTCTATAAAATTATGAACTCATTTTTATGTTTTGAACCAAAGAAATAACAACAAATAAGAAAAATGATATTTTTTGAGTTCTATAAACTTTTCCTACAAATTTTTATAGAATTACATGAAAAAAAAGAAAAATTCCTCAAGGACCCAAAATATGGGAGAAATAGAGGGGACAAGTGAGGTGTCCCCCTCCTATTGGATAATGAGTTGGCCATCATTAATGATGGCCAACTCATTATCCAATAAGAAGGGGACACCTCACTTGTCCCAATAAATGATGGTCAACTCATTATCCAATAAGAAGAGGACACATCACTTGTCTCTTTTATTGGTCTCATATTTTGGGTCCCCGTAGCAAAGCTCGAAAAAAAATTTCTTAACACTTTTTATTTTCCTTTTTTTTATAGATATATCGAACCAAACACCCCGAGAGAATCAACAATGCGCTAGTTTTCAATGCTAGGAACAAGTGAACGGAAACAGCTGCAAGCCCTCAGCTATTGCATCTTAACAGCTTAGAGTGGGTCCCGGAACCGTTTACCAGGCTGGCATCACTTCGGGCCAGCTGCCAGACCGCTAGCCTTCGCCCCAAATTTCCCTCTATAAAACTCTCTCCCTGTGTTTCGTTCCCCACCAAAAAAAGAAAGGGAAAAAAAAAAATCCCCAAATCGTTTCTAAATCCGCCGCCAAACCCCTAAACTCTCAAGAAGAACTAATGGCATTCATCGGCACAAAGGCTCTCCTCTTCAACGCCGTCATGGTCATCCTCGCCGGCGCTTCCATGGCGGCCCGAGACTCCCGCCCCCAGCCTCAACCTCCCGCGACCGCCGTCGCCGCCTCTCCGGTCGCCGCTGCTGTCATGTTCTCCTCCGTAGCGATTTTGATCGGATCTCTCCGCAACTGAAGCACTCCAGTTATTTTTGCTTCTTTGCTTTTTCTCACCGATTCATGGAGTTTGTTGACATTCTTTTGTTTGATCTGTGTGCAAACTTGTTGTTGATCTTGCAGCGTATTTGACTTGTTATTATATTGTGACTCGTTTTACATTTCTCCTTCTTTTTTTTTAATTGTTTACTGGTGAAGAAAGGAAAATAAAAATCAAAGGGTTTCATTATGTGGTGGAGATTTGCATGAAAGATGAGAACAAAATAATTGTTTTTACCCCCTCATACTTACGAATTATTTGTAGCTAGATAATTAAACGACTTGAATAAATTTGATGTTGGTTGTATCATGGAATCGAATGAAAAGGGAGTTTAGCTCCGGTAGACAATATACGTTTTCTTCTTCAAATTTAATTAGATTTCAAAAACTACTTGTTCACAGTGCATCGATGTTTGTGAAAGCATCTTCGCACTATGAAGATGGAGGCATTATTGGAAGAGCTATGAAAATGGAGGCACAATATTTGGTTGTGTGTGTGTGCACTATGAAGATGGAGGCATTATCGGAATAGCTATGAAAATGGAGGCACAATATTTGGTATCGCGCGCGCGTGTATATATGTATATATATATATATGTATATATATGTATATATATATATATATATATATAGAGAGAGAGAGATTAATGGGTATCCTTGTCATAGGAGGGGATTCTCTAAGACCGTCAAATTCACAATAATTGAGCGATATTTGGTTATGATTCGCTCACGTTGAAAATGACTACTATTCTAAAACCCGACACAACCAAGTTTGGGGTAACCACGTCAGTCGTTTGACACCTTGCAACCCTCGTATCATTTTACAGGTTTTGAATGAAGAACTTTCACATGGTATCGAATGGGGTCAAAACGACGACAGGATTCACCCGCAAATTGTGTTTGGGGTTTAGAATAATGTAGCATCAATTCAAAGCGGAACGGATCATCCAAAATATTGCTCAATCATGTGATTTATAGAGGCGCATAGGAGAAATACCCTCCTTGACAAGGAGTACCCATTAATCTATATATACTAATATAGTATATATATATATATAATATAATAATATATAACAACCACATGTCCTCATCTTCAACATGAATTACAGTTTCGCTAAATCTGCAAGAAGCTTCGTGTAGATGTTCATAGTGATTACTAATGGATATCTCTTCTTTTTTTATCAATTTAGAAGCGAAGCCTCTCTTATAAAATGTAAGCGTTTTTCGACGCTCTTCGTCAAGTACTTGCTCTCTAGGACTTCCCAAATCTTCTTAGCTGAAGTCTCATTCATCACATCATATTTTAGATCTTGAGTGAGACAAGACCTAATCACACCACACGTTGTCTGATTCATCTTTTTCCAAACATTCTCATCAATATCTTCCGGTTTCCCGTCCAACTCCAACGTATCTTCTAAATTCTGCGCATTGAGCGTATCCAAGACTTCGCATCGCCAAAGTCCAAAATTGTTAGTGTCATTGAACTTCTTCACGTTAATCTTCATCGAGTGGATACTCAAACTTTGGACAGTCTTCACACCTGAAGAACCACCCTCAACTCCTTCTTTCTCAGCCATAATCCTCAACACACCAACAACCAGTGCGGAAACAAACCAAGAATAGATCCAAAACTAAGAAAAGAAAGAAGCTTTACCAAAAAGATCTCACCTTTCTCACCAACTGAAACCCTAGACGAGCTTCCCAAATCGATCTACTCCTCAAATCGCCTAAGCGTAGCCCGAGCTCTGATACCAATTGTTGTTGAAAACTGTGTCGAGGAACCAAACCAAACACCGATCAAAGAGGACCAAAACCAACCAAAATCAATACACAAACAAAACACCAATTTTAACGTGGTTCGACAAGTTGTCTACGTCCACGGGACAAGGGGGATGGGGTTTTCACTAACAGAGAAAGAGTATAAACTGAGATTACAAATCACTCGAAGGAACAAACTAATCTCACCAACAAAACTCTTAATCTCTCCAAAATAAAACCCTAATCAAAAGCTCAAAAAATATCTCTTTTTGTGCTCTAAATATTCCCCAATCAATGCTTAATCAAAGCCCAATCAAAGTCTAAACAAAGCCAAAGAAACCCTAAAAAAACGCGTCTCTATTTATAACAAAACACAATCCCAAACTGATTGGAATTCTAAAAACGAGTCTGCCACACCCTGATGTGGCACACACCACACCCATGGCAAACAGGACCTGATGTGGCAGACACCACACCCATGGCAGACACCACACCAGGGTGTGGTGGAGCCTGTTTTGCTTATTCTTCACGTTTTTCTCAATTCTTTCACCGTTTTCACGTTCTTGCCTTCACCGAGAAATTGTTAGAGGAGATAGAGCTGTGAAATATCGACTCTAAATTCTATCAAAACTATCTACATGTACATGAGTATAATATAAACCAGTTTAAATATTTCATTACCTCCTTTAGGGCTTAGGCATCAAGACTATCGTTGCACATGTGGGTAGTCCATGTCGCAGTTATTCATATACTGACACGACGGTTAAAAGTTGTTTACATCATCCAAGCATGAGAAATCTGAGGATGAATGATGAAAACATCTGTTGTTTGTGAACAATTTGTGTTGAAAACTCCATTGGTTTCTCTCTTTGCAGAGCACAGAAAGAGTCACAATAATTTCACAATTTCATTGTCTACATTGAATCGATGATTATTACCCCCGAATGATTAGTACAAGAACAAACTAATAGACACATATTTTGTTTTAATTTTCTCTTAAAGAGGCCAAAATAATAAGCCCAAGTTTCTGTAGGAGAACAATACAGCTGCAAGCCTCCAGCTCAGAATCAATACAACAGTTTGGAGTGGGTCCCGGGCCGTTCAATAGGCTGTCATCCCTCTGTGCAGCTGTCCAATAAAAAAAGGGGAAGAAAAACGTAGCCCCAAAATTTCCCTCTATAAAATCTCTGCCTCTCTGCTCTCTCCAATCTCTCCTCACAACAAAAAAATCCCCAAATTAATACTCTCCCACTTTCTGAAGCCCTAATAAATTCTCAATAAAAAAACTAATGGCATTCATCGGCTCAAAGGCTCTCCTCTTCAACGCCGTCATTGTCATCCTCGCCGGCGTTTCCTTGG
>NC_033798.1:115119285-115138073 GCF_001876935.1 Asparagus officinalis | reverse complement strand
ATCTTTATCGGATCTCTCCGCAACTGAAGCGTTCTGGTCCCAGTTATCTGTTTCCTTCCATTTTGCTCGCCGTCGCTATGTGAAGCTTGTTGATACATTGTTTTGTTTTCTTGTACGTAATGTTGGCGTCGTCCTGTTGATGTATCTTGGCTTGTTATTATAATCCGACTTATAAACAGTTCTCTACTTTTTTTTTTTGGGTTGATCTCGTGATTGTTGAACATTTTGCTTCGTGGAAAATTGCGGATAGCTCCTCATCTAAATAAATGTGAACCACAGAATTGTCTGTTTGTCATACTTTCATGAATTTGATTTTTTCGGTGGAACGTCTGTTTGACGATAATAATAAAAAAAGATTATGATCTTGAATAACCAGTTTAACTAAATTCAAATGGACGCTTTTGATTCACAGTGAAGTATGTAATTGTATTAAGACGCTTTCTCATATAGAAGGGGGATCCAGATTCTCCTCGATTAGGTAGTAACCGGAGAGGGTCTGATTCTCTCAATTGTTATCATCTATCTCAATTCAAATGGACGAAAACATATCACCTAAGGTTCCCATTTCCATCTCGAAACCAATTTGGTCTTGAGAACCACTTTAGTCAAAACCATTATATGTGATAGTGAAAATTTTACATGGTGTGATCTCATCCATTAAAATTGAGATAGACGGCAAGAATGGAGAGGATTTGAATCCATAGAAGGGTGACGCGTATCTTAATTATAATGTAGGCGATAAAAAATTCATATGATTTTTGCTTATTAAGCAATGGCTCAAGCCCATAGCAGATAAAGGTACAACATTAATACATAGTTATTATGCAATTCCGTGAGCTAGCTACATATAGGACCAATTATCTTTATTAATGAGGTAAACAATTATCTCTTAAGTAGTGATTTTTCTTCTCTGTTTTAAGGAGGGTTTAAGTAGTGCTCCTCCTCGTCATCCTTTTTATGATGTAAACTAGTTCCTGCAAAAAAGAAATTTTTTTTTACACATTCTTTTCCTATTACTAGAGACCCATGTTAACCCAAATCCCACCGTCAAAAGATATCATTAATTGAATATTGTTTAGTCCAAATGTGTTCTGTTTGAGTTCTGAACTTAATGATGTATATGTCTAGCTGGCCTAATCATTATGAAGCTAGGAAACACAACGCATGTGATGATGCCCATTGGTAGGTGCGACCCATGTGGTACTAAACAAAGGGGATCAAACCCAACGCATGACAACTACACATAGCCTCAACTCCTCATATCAATTTCATATGTATGTATGTATGACCATACATAAAGGTGAGAAGTACCATGTGGTTAGTGAAATTTCTAATTTAAAAAACCAAAGCCAAGAGAGGTCACTCATGTCAAATTCAATCCTCGTAATCTTTCATGCTAAATATTCCAAATCAAGGCACATGGCAGCCCATCTTCCAGCTCTCAGCAGGACATACAAAAGAGACAGTCCAACAACAATGATCTCATTCCTCTTTTAGTGACACCGTAAAAGTGTGGTGACCACTTTTTCTATTGTTGGTAGCTACAATATTTTTATGAGAGTCCTATTTTTTTTATTTATATATAAGGGTTGCTGTTAATCAAATTTGTTTATCCATAATTTGTTTGAGAGAACTTGGACCTTTCAGGAAGTATAAGATGAGTATTAAATCCCGCTCAAGAAAACAGTTGTCCTCCACCTGTAATAAAGAGATTAGGAAAGTTTTACTATCCATGTGAAGCTAAACTCCATACACTCATTACATCCGTATCTTGTTTCTATTATTTGTCTCCGTACTGAATTCCTAAAATATATTATGAATTCTACGGGTCAATTGAAAATACATCCTTTACGTCGAATGGGATTAGCCACTAGATATTCAATTAGCCGTTAATTTTTGATGTTAAAACCGAGTTATTTTTGCGTTATTTCTACTCATCGTATAGATGTCAATATTGTCGCGCGCCTTTGCGGAAGCCTTGCACGAACTCACAACGAACCTGTGATCACGAGTAGAAGAAAGACAAACTCTTGCACAAATCCAACCAATAAAGCCAAATCAATCCAAACACAGAGATATACGTGGTTCGGCAATTTGCCTACGTCCACGGGGAGAGGATGGGGAGATTTCACTAAATCAAGGAGAGTACAAAGGGTTACAATCACACAAATTCTCTCAAACTAACCCTCAACCAAAGATCTCACCTTGCTCACAATATCTCCCTCTCACAATGCTCAAAAGATTCCTCAATCTCTGATATTTTAACCTCACAAATCGTTTCCCTATTTATACCAAAACAAAACCCCAATCAGACTGCAAATAGGAAACCTACGTATGCAAAAAACCCGTCGTAAGTCGACTTAACAGAGCTCACAAGTCGACTTGACAGAGAGAAAATCAACAACTGGAGAACACTTCATAAGTCGACTTAACAGTCATGCTAAGTCGACTTGACAGAGGCTAAAATCACAATTCGGCTGCAGATCGTAAGTCGACTCGTGCACAGTGCATGAGTCGACTTATGCCAGTTTTTCTGGTTTTTCTGATTCTTTTCCTGATTTCTCCACAATTCTCCACCTCGGCGAATTTTGCCAAAAAATGAGCCGACACCAAACCAAGAGCATCAATGTGTCGTCTCTCCAAATACGGCTGCACCACCATGGTTGCCTACGTACCCCCTCTCCCAAGGGATCAAGCCGCCCGTAGTTCATCCAAATGGCCGTCAACGGCCTCAACAATCACAAATATTCAACAAGTTTCTGCAATGATCAAACTTGTTGCTTGGAACCACCTTCGTGAGCATATCCGCCGGATTATCCTTCGTATGGACCTTCACAATCTCCACATCGCCATCTTCAAGAACATCTCGAACGAAGTGATAACGAACGTCAATGTGCTTCGTCCTCGCATGAAAAACCTGATTCTTCGCCAAATATATAGCACTCATGCTATCACAATGAATAGTGACGGATCGCTGCGATATACCAAGTTCTTCCAGAAGTCCTCGAAGCCAAATAGCCTCCTTCACAGCCTCCGTAACTGCCATATACTCTGCCTCCGTCGTAGACAAAGCCACCGTCGACTGTAAGGTGCATCTCCAACACACCGGCGCACGGGTCAAGGTGAACACATACCCCGTTGTAGATCGGCGCTTATCCAAATCCCCGGCATAATCCGAATCAACATAGCCAATGCATAACTGCCCACCTGTAGTGTCCCGCTCATAAACCAAACCAACATTGAGCGTACCTAGAATGTACCTCAAAATCCATCTCACGGCATCCCAATGACCCACTCCTGGATCGTGCATGTATCTCGACACCATGCTCACTGCCTGTGACAAATCCGGCCTCGTACATACCATCGCGTACATCAAGCTCCCAACTGCGCTCGCATATGGAGTCTTCGACATCAACTCACGGTCTTCAACTGACTTCGGTGAAAGGTCAGCTGAAAGCTTCAAATGGGCTCCCAACGGTACACTAACTGGCTTCGTATCCATGCTAACATGGAATCGCTGTAGAACCTTCTTCAAATAAGCCACCTGTGTCAAACAAATTCTGCCCTTCTTCTTGTCTCTGCCGATCTCCATCCCTAAAATGCGCTTCGCCTCGCCCAAGTCCTTCATCTCAAACTCATTCGAAAGCTGAATCTTCAACTCATCTATAGCTGACCTGGAACTTGAAGCAACCAACATGTCATCGACATAAAGCAATAAATAAATGTACGCACCTCCTCTCAACTTGCGAAAATACACGCAAGGATCAAACTGGCTCCGAGTGTACGAATGACCAAGCATAAAACCATCAAATCGCCTATACCACTGTCGAGGAGACTGCTTCAAACCGTATAGCGATTTCTTTAGCCTGCAAACCAACTTATCTTTCCCTGCAGCTCGGAATCCCAATGGCTGAGTCATATATATTTCTTCATCAAGATCACCATGAAGAAATGCTGTCTTCACATCCAACTGATCTAACTCCAATCCATACTGTGCCACCAAAGCTAGCAAAATCCGAATCGACGAATGCTTCACCACCGGAGAGAAAACCTCATTGTAATCAATACCTTCCTCCTGTGCATAGCCCTTCGCAACCAACCTAGCCTTGAACCTCACTGGAGTGCCCTCAATGCCCTCCTTCTTCGTGTACACCCACTTGCACCCAATCGCCTTCCGCCCCTTTGGAAGCTCTACAAGCTTCCATGTATCGTTCTTGTGAAGAGACTCCATCTCCTCCTGCATAGCCACCTGCCACGAATCAGCCTCCGAACTCTGCTCGGCCTCTCTGAATGTAGTAGGCACCATCTCATCGATACTCTCCACCGGAAGTGCATATGCAACTGTGTCGGCATACCGTGCTGGCACCCGTATGTCTCTCCTCTGTCTCCGTGCCGCAATAGAATCCTGAACCTGAGCCGTCGGTCCCTGATCCTGCTCATGAGTACCCGTATCCTCCGCATCACCGTCGTGCTCGCCTGGCGTCACCTCAGTCGGCACTCTCATGGATACTGCACTATCTGGACTCTGTGGAGCTGCATCAATCTCCACCACCTGCGAAATCTCCTCTGTCGGGTTGCTCTCCACCTGATGAGAGCTGGGAAGCTTCAAGATAGAAGCCTCATCGAATGTGACGTCCCTACTCAGCACAATCTTCTTATCAACTGGATCCCAAAGCTTGTATCCCTTGACACCACGCTTGAATCCTACAAATATGGCCTTCCTAGCTCGAGGTTCCAACTTATCAGTTCTAACATGATAATATGCAGGGCAACCAAATACCTTAAGCTGGTCATAGTCATGTGCTGTCTCTCCCGACCACATCTCCATAGGGGTCTTCCCCTCAATCGCAGATGAAGGCAGCCTGTTAATGAGGTGGCTCGCATAAGAAAGTGCCTCAGCCCAAAAGATCTTCTCCAAACCACTATGCGCCAATAAACATCGAATCTTCTCCAGCAAAGACCGATTCAATCTCTCCGCCACCCCATTCTGCTGCGGTGTATGACTAACTGTGAAGTGCCTCTCTATGCCCTCGTCTCGACATAGCTGCAGAAAGGGGTCTGAGGTATACTCGCCGCCGTTGTCGGATCGCAACGTCTTGATCTTTCTCCCAGTCTGCAGTTCCAATCTCTTCTTCCACTCCACAAACAAATCTAGGACTTCACTCTTATGCTTCATGGTGTACACCCAACATCGCCTAGAATAGTCATCAACGAACGTGACGAACCAATGTCGACCACCAAGTGATGCCGTCTTAGTGGGACCCCAAACATCTGTGTGCACGTAGTCCAAGATGCCCCTCGTCCTATGAATGGCCGTCCCGAACTTCACCTTCGTCTTCTTGCCAAGTACACAGTGCTCACAGAATTCTACTTTACCACTCTTGGCTCCCTTCAAAAGCCCCTGCTTGCACAATGCCTGCAGTGACTTTTCACCTGTATGCCCTAGCCTGTAGTGCCAAAGTCTGCTCATGTCCGCCTCTGAAATCGCCGAAGCAACCTGGCCAATCTCGGTGCTCCCCTTCAGATAATATAAATTATGATTTCGGACTCCCTTCATCACCACCAAAGATCCCTTAGTAACCTTTGCTACAGCATCCTCAAAGGTCACCCTGAATCCCTTCGCCTCCAAAGCCCCCACTGAGATAAGATTCTTCTTAAGTTGAGGAACGAATCTCACCTCCTTCAGCTCACGGACTACTCCATCGTGCATCCGAATCCTCACAGTACCTATCCCACGAACGCCACAGGATTGATCATTTCCCATGACCACAACACCCCCATCGAGTCTCTCAAATGATGAGAACCAATCTCGCCTAGGAGTCACATGATAAGTAGCGCCAGAATCAAGCATCCACTCCGATGCATCCAAATGGTTCACCTCCGGAGTAATCAAAAGAGAAAAGCTCGAATCATCGGAATCATCGCCTTTCGCAACATTCACCTCATTGGCCTTCGGGCCCTTATTCTTGCTATTCTCCTTTTCTTTGACTTTCGGGCAATCTCTTTTCCAATGTCCCTGCTCCTTGCAGAATGCACATTGATTCTTTCCAAGCTGGTGACGACCTCTTGACTTTGACCTCCCTCTGTTTCCACCTTTCTGATATGAGCTTCTACCTCTCGCCGACAAGGCCTCTCCTGAAGTACTAGCGCGGGAAGTCTCCTTATCCTTCCTCCTCAAATCATAGTTCGTCAATGCGTTAGTCACTTCACTATAAGTGATAGAAGATCTCCCGTTCAGCAACGTAAGCACGAAGGTATCATACTCCTCATCCGGTAAGGAGCCCAAAAGAATAATAGCCTTGTACTCATCTGTGATCTTCTCATCCACGTTCGCCAAGTCCGACAACAACTTAGTGTAGTTGTTCACATGAGCCGCAAGCGAGGTACCTCTGGACATCTGGAATCTGAATAACCTTCGCAGCAAGTGCAACCGGTTCTCAACACTCTTCGTAAGGTACTTATTGTTGAGAATTTCCCACATCTTCATCGCAGACGTCACCCCAATCACATCGTATTTCAGCTCCTGTTCCAAACAGGACCTGATCACCCCGCAAGCATTTCGATTCATCTTTTCCCATATCGCCTCTTCATATTTAGGTGGCCTCACATCGACCATGATGGTCTCCTCCAGATTTTGAGCATTGAGCGCATCCTGTACGTCGCTCATCCACAAACCAAAATTGATCTTGCCGTCATATTTCACAACACTAATCTTAGTGTTCTGAAAACCCACTTGAACTGTGCCTGTCATCTTGCTGCTTTCACCAATTACTTCACCCATAATCACAACTTCCAAATTGTAGAGAAAGATCCAAACTTTGAAAGAATAAGAAATTACCCAACTGAACCCTAGATTGGATTCCAAATAGAACTCCTAACCACACGAGGAAAGCGAGATCTTCAACGGCAACTTCAAACCCTAACTCCACCAAAGCCTAGAACTCCAAGAACCAAGCTTCAAACTGAATCTTCCTCCACCTAATCCAAAACCCTAGATCTGAATCTGAGCTCTGATACCACTTGTCGCGCGCCTTTGCGGAAGCCTTGCACGAACTCACAACGAACCTGTGATCACGAGTAGAAGAAAGACAAACTCTTGCACAAATCCAACCAATAAAGCCAAATCAATCCAAACACAGAGATATACGTGGTTCGGCAATTTGCCTACGTCCACGGGGAGAGGATGGGGAGATTTCACTAAATCAAGGAGAGTACAAAGGGTTACAATCACACAAATTCTCTCAAACTAACCCTCAACCAAAGATCTCACCTTGCTCACAATATCTCCCTCTCACAATGCTCAAAAGATTCCTCAATCTCTGATATTTTAACCTCACAAATCGTTTCCCTATTTATACCAAAACAAAACCCCAATCAGACTGCAAATAGGAAACCTACGTATGCAAAAAACCCGTCGTAAGTCGACTTAACAGAGCTCACAAGTCGACTTGACAGAGAGAAAATCAACAACTGGAGAACACTTCATAAGTCGACTTAACAGTCATGCTAAGTCGACTTGACAGAGGCTAAAATCACAATTCGGCTGCAGATCGTAAGTCGACTCGTGCACAGTGCATGAGTCGACTTATGCCAGTTTTTCTGGTTTTTCTGATTCTTTTCCTGATTTCTCCACAAATATGTCATGAGTTTGGATGTGAATGTGCCTATTAATCATATATTTATTATTGAATAGCTGAAGCATCATCGCACCTCCAGTGTCCAGTTCAGCCTATTGCATTTATCAAGCACATTGTTTTAATCATAGATTATTAAAAAATTAATCAAAAAAACAAGGTCTTGGTTGTAAGTTCTTTTTTTTTAAGAAAAACTTGGCAGCAAGTTCTTGTTTCTTATAATACAATCTCAACCGAAAGAACATCTATAATAATCTTCCAAAAGTACCCAGCTGGCCACTTAAGTACATGTAACATGATTAATGACAACATTATACAACACATCATACATGAATAAATCAACCCGGGCCGCTACCCATCCTGCCCGAATTCGAATTCAAGCTACATAAATCGCCCTCCCTCCTCTGCTCCTCTCAAACTCAAAGCCTCTCAAAGCCCAATTAAGATCAATTAACGCCCATTTACCAAATGGCTAAGTTTTCTGCTGTCTGTGTATATCTCCTGTTTGCCCTTGTAATGACCGGCATCTCGACGGCGATGGAGGCTCCTGCTCCGAGCCCAGTCTCTGCGGCCGCGGCTGTGTCCTCTCCATTTGCTGTTGCTATCATCTCCTTCGTGGTTGCGCTCATGATCTTTTTGGTTCATAATTGAAGAAATTTTGGTTGATTTGGTCAGATTGATTGATGTTGGGATGTAAATGAGAAATATGATAGTTCATATATATGTTGGGTTTACTTTCTCTTTGTCATGTTTGTTGGGCTAATGTGTGATGAAGTTCTATTGTATATCTCTCAATTGCTCATTCTCTAATCTGTTTGATTTTCTGAATTTAAGACTTCTCTTGTAAATTGTCATTTTTTTGTATTGTATTATTCATATTTTTTGCTAAAACTCAAAAGGTTTGATGATGTTCAAGGATTATAATTCCATATTTTTCTCATGTGTTCAGCAAATGTCTTTTTGATAGAGTAAACAAATATTAAGTATTCAAATGTCTTTTTGATAGAGTAAACAAATATTAAGTATTACGGAGCAAATCAAGGTATCCATAATTATAATCGATAAATTCATCAAACAAAAATTTCTAAAATATGAAAATAGAGATTGAAACAAAATTTCTATTATATCAAAATGGAGACGGTCAACGTAATTGCTCTGTGAAAAATAAAAAGTTGTAATTTATAATTGTTACGTAATTGCTCTGTGAAAAATAAAAAGTTGTAATTTATAATTGTTGGGGTTCTTTTCTGAGAAAAAGGCCTCTCCCGTATGCTACTTTGAGTGAAAAGCAGCAATGTATTCTTTAGGGCCCGTTTGGATGAGGTATTTTGCTCCGAAAATTAGGAGGAAAGCTGCCAAAATGATAGCTTTCCCCCAAAATCGGCAATTTTGGAGGAAAGCTGCCATTTTGACAATTTTCCTCCTAATTTTCGAAACAAAATATCACATCCAAACATGCCCTTAGTAAAAGGCAAAAGAATAGTTCGCTCTGAGCTCGCCAACCGGCTGCGTACGGTTGTAGGATCAAACTCAAAGAATTATAAAACCCACGGCGTCCGCAGAGTCCTGTATCCCAACCGATGTGGGACTAAAACTTAGTTTTGGTAAATAACGAACAAATTCTCTCCTCAAACCCAATTATTTTCAAAACTAGCTCTCTATGCATATTAGCATTAGAGCCCAGCCCAACCAGCCCAATAAATTACAGGCTTAGCCCAATCTCATATCACGAAAGAACGAGTTGAGCTTCCTTACTCTCTTCCTCTTCCAATGAGGAAGAGCACAAACTCCAAATTTAGGGTTAGCAAATTCCTCAAAAAATGGCGGGACGAAGAGAAGGAGAGCAAACAAAGGCGACGGCATCATCATCGACACCAACATCAAAAGCTTCGTCGACGGCGAGCAAGAGGATGACGGAATCGCTGGGATGGCTGACGGAGTCGACGTTGATGCCGAAGAAGCACAAGGCCATCGAGGGCGTCGGCGCCGCCTCGATCCTCGAGCTCAAGGCGCAGCTCTATCGATCACAGGAACAAGCTCGAAAGGATAAAGCTACCAATCCCAGTTCCCAAGAATTTCACCGCGCCAAGAAGAAGATCCTGCCCTCTGATGTATTGTCGACGAAGAACTCCGGCGTCGATTCCCGCGCTCGAAAGTATGTAGTTTTGTTCTGATTTTATTCTCATCAATCCCATTGTCGGCTAGTTTTGTTTCCTTTGGGTAGGTTGTTAGGCTAGGGTTTCAAAATTTATGCCTGAACCCCAATAAAAACCATGGCATAATACGGAGAGCCATTGTTATGTTGAAGGAACTGAGGTTTATTTGGAATTTTAGGGCTTGTGTTCTGAGGTAGAGAATGTGTAAGGAGGAGTGGGCTCAACTAAGTTAGAAGTGCCAATTTGGGAAGAAAGAAAATAGTATGTAATTTTTTCATGATGTTGTTATTGTCAATCCTATTGTTGGCTGAGTTAGTGCAATTTGCATGGGTTATTAGGTCTAAGGTTTCAAAACTTATCTGAACCCTAGTAAAGCAAGGCATAATACAACTTGACAAAGGGTATTTGAAACTGAGGATGTCAAGGGAGAAGATTGTCGCCATCAGATGATGCGGATAAATAAGTCGAAGGAACAAAGCTCCGAATGGCATATTAGCGCAAGGTCTGATGATTGTAGTGTATGAAAAAGTGCAATGAATGGAGGGAGAAATGCTAATTTGGAGAAGATAAAATTTTGGATGTAATTGTTGATCTACAAGGAAATTTTGACTAGTTGCAGTCAGGGCTAAGCTCAATGTTTACGTAATATGACCATTGTGCATGTGTAGTACTTTGCAAGTCCCCAACACTTTATATATACATTTTAAATCTGTTGTGCCTTTATGCATATGCTTCATAAGCTTCAAGTCAGGACATCTACTTAATATCAAACTCAATTCGTGTGTTAATGCTGGGATTGCAACTCTATTTTGATCATAAATTTTTTTATTAGGTTACTACCATATTGGTGGAGAATGGATCAAGTGGTATAAGTTGGTTGGAGAGTGGTAATTGGTGGAAATAGTGGTGTCAAAGTTAATTGGTGTGGCAGTGATGGGTCCTTGTTCGTCATAATGTGTAGCAAGTTGCCAAGTTCGCTTTAGGTGGTAAATTGGGTCCATAAATTATAGTTATCTTGTGGGCAGAAGGTGGATTTTGCTAAGTTTGATTCAATCATTCAAGCAACCTGACTTACAACAGAGACTTAGTTCTATATAAATTGTTGTCACGGTCTGCTGTATTGAATTTGGTGCTGCACATCGCTTAATATCTTTGCTTTATATTGCATATTGTGACCATGACTTTCAGTACATCTCAATCATGATATCCATATAATTAATCATGGTATATTGGCTATGATATGTCTATATTTCATCCTTTTGCTTCCTTTGAGAAGATACACATATCTTTAATCAATTAACTAAATTAGGTTTTACCCACCGCGACTGACTTGGACGGTTGGAAGGTTCCAATATGGCTCCCACGGTCTTGGGTAATATAATTAAATAAAAAAATGCTTTTCAATTGTTGAGGTGGATAATTCTTGTTCTCTGCCTCTCACATCCTAATCAGCTGTCTACAATAGTTTTTTTTTTGTTTGTTAAGGTGAAAATCATCACAAGTTTTCCTATGACTTTGCTAGATGAGTAAGGTCAATTTTGGTAGTGGTCATATGCACTGTGCCAATCTGTTCAAGAGAACAAAGGAATCTGTAGCTCTCTGAAGGCAGTAAGTTCAAATTTACTTTGTCAACTACTAGTCAGCTTCATACATGACTTGGGTACGTCGATTACTTTAGATGAGTATCAACATTTGTGCATGTGGTGCCTCTCTGTGTTGTCTTCAGGATCCCAGTTACCGTATAATAGTCATTCCAACTACAACCATATCGTGTATTATCACAATTTTCCTTTGCTGATAAACTTGTATTACTGTTGCTTATCCTATTTAGTAGATTTACAGGACAAGATTCTGGAAATGTTGGCAAGTTCTAGAAGGACATAGTCTAATTCTGAATCATGACGTGTCCTTGTGGGTAATTGGGGGATTTAAGAACTATTAGCTGAACAAGTTGTTGGGGATATACATCTGCCCACATTATGGTTTATGAAGGTTAATCTCAAGCCCTCTAGCATCATTGAGACCTGAATTCTGTGATAGTATTGGCATGTTATTTCTGCAGTAATCATCTGTTGATTTGTTCAGCTGTCTGTATTCAAATGAGGAATTTCAGCCATGAGGATGCTTTGAACTTCATTTTCATATGTTATGTACACCTTTATCAAAGTCTTAGTTGATTATTTGGTTGCACAATATTCACGCAAATTTTTTTCCTTTTGATGAATCCAGAGATAAGTTGGAGCTGAAAGCTGAAACCGATGGTTCAAAAAGTTATGCAGCTTTGGAAAAGAAGGCTGAATTATATGAAAAACTAGCTAGAGGTGAGCTTCCTGATGAGGAAGAAAAAGAAAAATACTGTGTGGACTTTTTCCGCAAAAGCATTACGCAGGATGAACAAGAAAAGCCAGAAATCCAAGATACTGAAGATGCCAAAGAAAATCAAAACGCTGAAACTGAAGATAACGATTTGCTAAATTCAAAATTATTAAGACCTGGAAGAACAGGTCTAACACTAGACAGTGATGAGCATAAGCGATTTGTGAGGTATGCTCCTTTCTTCTTCGGGTTATTCATTTGAGAATCTATGTTGGATAAATTTCATAAAGACCTCTTAATCTTCGGCGGTCTTGCACAGTAACGCGAAATCATATAAATCACGAAAACGTGTGAACTTTCAAAACTATACTAAACCCCATGGAATTATTGGATTTTTTCATAAACGGGGTGGAGTAAAATTCTAAAGCACTTCCCTTTTTAAAAACTTTTAACTATCATTGGGGTATTTAGAAATTATATTTAGTAGATAGGATAAAAAGTTGAAAAGTTTCACGTGAAGAACCATAACAAGTTAAAGTAACGGCTGTGTCAGTCATGGTACTTAGTGAGACAAATTCAGGGATTTTTCAATGATTTATGAAGTACAAGAGGATTATGTGCAGAACCACACAATTAAAAAAAAACAATTTACCCATGTATATATTATATGAATAATCTGAAGGAAATCAATTTTTTTAATCATTCAGGGAAGTCCATGAAGAGGTTAACCAGGCACGGCATGAGGTTACAACAGGAAAGTTGCGTCGTCAAGAGCAAGAGGCTGCTCGCAGGGAGAAACTAAAGCAAGCCTATCTTAGAAAACGGCTTGAGAAGCTGCTCGCTTCCAAAAAAGAAGCAGATGCTGCTAGCTCCGAGGCTCTTGGGGTTTAAATTGATTGAGCTTACGCGCTTCTGTAATTTATATGCTGGGTGCTTTGGTTGAGAATTTGTTAGGCCTTAAGGATGTACATTGTAGCTTTCTTGAAGCAGTAAGGTTTCCAAGAGAAGTAATTGTGCATAAGGAGCCAAAGCACAGTGATTTCTAAATTTGTTTTGTTCAGATTTAATGACCACCTGGGATTGTGTTTTGTACAGTTTGGAGCATCCTTTGGACCTTTGATATCTGAATGACTCTTGAGATTAGAAGGTGTTGTGTATGCTTACGCTATGACTTTCTGAATGCTCCGCGAATTATGTCTACTTTTTTTATACAGGAAAAATGTTTCTCTTTGTAATACTGATTATGACAACATCTTGCAATACTTATTATGACGGAGGTTGGAATTTTTCTTCTTTTTAATGAATTAGGTGCGTGTTAGCTATACTTTACCCCCTGCTATCCTCTATCTAAATCCCCTTTTTAATATTCAATGGATATAATATAGCATTCTATTTGTACATTTGAAATTGAAAAATAGTCTTCCTATTTGAATAATATACTAAGTAGACATTGAGCTCAAATGAAACCAAATCATAGTATGGTCATTTATATAAATTTTTTTTTTAAGGAAAATGAAAGATTAAAGTCGAAGATAGTTGCAATGCTGCATAGTATGGGTAGACATGGACCCGCGGATCAAAAAAAAGGGGTTCCCCCCTAGAAACCACCTTAACGGTAGGACACTTATATGGAAAACCACTTTTATTTTCAATTTATACAAAAATCACCTTTAAAGTAGGTTTTGCTGCAATCAATCACCTCATAGTTAGATTTTCACTTAAAAATAAAAAATAAGCTTAAAAAATTTAAGTTCAGGATACGTGAGTTGTATCTGAACAAAACCTAAACACTAAAAAAACGAGTCATGTACGTTAAATGTGAGTTTTTAAAGGTAATTTTGGGTTTAAGTGTAGAATTTAGCTAGGAGATAATTGATTCAACAAAAATTAGTTTTAGAAATAGTTTATATATAAATTAAAAATAAAAGATGGTTTCTGTATTATCACCCCATTTCTAAGTTGGTTTCTAGGGGAGTAAAAGAGGAGAAGAAAAAAAAAAGTAGACATGGTTGCCGTCCAGCCTCTCTTGGACCAACTACATTAGGGCCCGGCCCAACTACAACAGAAGAATCAGACGTCTGTACATACATGACAAGCCGAAGTCAAAGCAACCTCAGCCCAAGGATTCTCAAATCCCAGGGACCAAGCTCCCTGCTCTCTAAAAACCTAGTCCTGCTTCATCAACAACAATGGCATCCCAAGATCACCACCATCATCGACATCACGATCACACCCATGAGTAACCCAACCCGGCCCTTAACTCACAGTCTCCTTCTAAAAACCTTTGCTAAAATTTCCTCTTTATTTTTATTTTCTGGTGTTTGGAATTGAACAGAGGAGATCATCACCATCATGGGCATGGCTCATCCTCATTTGTGGGCCCCGACGGTAGGGTTTACCACTCTCACGACGGCCTGGCCCCACACTCCCACGAGCCCATCTACTCACCGGGCAGCTTCCCGTCCCGGGCCCAAGCTATCCCTTCTAGAGACTTCCGTGAGCGGGCCTTCACCGTCGGCATCGGCGGCCCGGTCGGCACTGGGTATTATGCACTTACCCCCTTGTCATTCTTTTTATTTGGTTCATAATATAATTTACTAGTTGCAATAATTCCTGCAGGAAGACCGCTCTGATGCTGGCGTTGTGCCGGTTCTTGCGAGATAAGTACAGTCTCGCGGCGGTAGGGATATGGCTTTTTCTGAGAAGTTTGCATCTTTTTATTGCTTAAAATTTGCATCTTTTGCTCTCTTTTTTTTTTTTTTTTTTGAAGTTTATGTTAGAGAACAAAAAGAAGAACTTTAGGTGTGGTTATGAGTTGAATTAACTGCAAATAGTGTGGCTTGGTAATTATTTTGTCTTGGAATTCTTGGTTCAGTAAGCTAGTAAGTTTTCGTAGGCAGAAGAGGGCGCACTTTTGCTCGGGTTTAAGTAAAAGTAAGATGTTTGTGAGCTGTTATATAGTTTTTGAGCCTTTTCCCTCTGTGGCCACTCAATGTATTGGTGATTTGACATGGATTCAGGTCCTCTCCCCTGACAAAAAGTAGTGAAGAGACGACTACTATAAACGGTTGATTGTAGTGGAGAGAATGACTACTATATCATAACCGTTGATTGGTTTGCTGGGCGGTTGTGATTTTTCCTTTCAGTGATGATGAGTGCTAGATTTGGAATGAAGCACAACCACTCACTAAACATATTAACGGCGTTAATTAAAGTAGTGGTCTCTCCACTACTTTTTTTGGTAGTGGAGAGGATCTGAATCCATTTGACATGGGCTAATCTTCAACAAATGAGGATTATATAAGTTTAGTCAGAGACTAGCTAATAGGTTACTGAATTTAGAGATGCTAAGGGCATAGGAATTATATGAATTTAACTCATATTCTACAACGGTTTGAAACAGCTGTATGAAAACTTACTCTCATAAGATATTAAGCTTGGAAGTGATGGTTGAACTATTTCTTGCAAATGTTTATGTAAACCGGGCTTAAAATTGTCGGAGCACCTATTTATGATGAACACATAAGAAATCTAAGGTAACTTATTTCTTTTTATTTTTTATATTTTTTTCTTTAATTGCTGTTGGTCTAGGATATCAATCCCTTAATGCTCAAAAGAGAGTTTTCTGTTTGATGAAAATTCTTATGAATCAGGTAACAAATGACATATTTACGAAGGAGGATGGTGAATTCTTAGTGAAGCATGGAGCACTTCCTGAAGAAAGAATCCGTGCTGTTGAAACAGGAGGGTGTCCACATGCAGCTATACGTGAAGATATAAGTATTAACCTGGGTCCTCTTGAAGAGCTGTCTAACTTGTACAAAGCAGATCTACTGCTTTGTGAATCTGGAGGAGGTAATTTCTTCTAACCAGTATGAATATCTAAAAAATTGTTTGACTTGGGAATGGGTGGTTAAACGCAGGGATGTTTTTAGAGTTGAACTTTGAAAATGATACATTAGTAAATTACTGACAAGTATGCTATTAGCATCGGAAGACCAGGGAAAATAACACAAACTTCAATTTGGTTGTTTATATCTTTTAAATAGAAGAGGTTGTTGGTCATCTCACATTATTGATCTTTTATCTGAGTGGAGCGAAATGAAACACATAATTGAACCATTTTGCATTTTGAAACCTTGACTGTGAATTTTGAGATGGTAATTTTTTGTATGAGCAAAACATGATACTACGTATGGAATGGGAACTGGGCTACCCTGTTCTGAAACTAGAAATGTATCTTGTCTCAGTTGAACTATTTAATTTGAGAAAAAAATTAGTTCAGATCCAAAATAAAAGATGTCCAAGGTGTTGAAGAGTGTTGTCATGAATACTCACACAGGCTCTCTTCTGAGTTGGTTCTCCATGTGAAAAATGGGAAAGGTGCAGCTATCAATTTCTTAGTCATAGTAGTAAGGCCGTATTCATACCTCACATAAGGGATGGATGAAGGCCGAATAATTGAAGCAATGTAAAGCAGGATGGTACAGTATTGGGAAGCAAGAAATAGATAGGGTAAACTTTACTTATCTTCCTCATGTTGTAAATGAGGAGTACATGACCATACATGAGGATGGGATTGAAGAGAACATAAATCCTTGGTGGACGTTACAGTGTTGGTTCTTATTTATAGAAGATGTGGAAGACCTTGCAAGTATAAGTCTTATGGTTGTTTTGAAGGTTAGTGGACTTCTTTTCTATAAGAAGATAGACCTCAGTGTAGAAAAGGCCACGCCTTCCCTGACCATTTGCATCCTGTTCTGTATTGATAAGAAACTTTTGGTCATTATCTAATAACCATTGGTAGCCAAATTAATTTGGATATGGCCCTTGTATTTCCCCCTTAGCGTGTGATGATTCAATCAATATGTCAACTTCATACTTGGCTGACTTACATGAAATCAGTATGGTCAACTGTTCCAATTTTCCCTTATACTTCATGTGAAATTATTTTTCTTTTCTCTTTCCATCTTTGTTTAGTGAACTTCTTCAATATTACAAATCTTTTCATTGCAAGGAAGTTTGCTGTTCTCAGAAACATAGGTTGCATTTATAGCTTGTTGGAACACTAGATGCTAACACCATATTGTCATATTCTTGTTTATGCAGATAACTTAGCTGCTAATTTCAGCAGAGAGTTGGCAGATTATATAATTTACATAATTGATGTTTCTGGTGGCGACAAAATACCAAGAAAAGGAGGTCCTGGAATTACCCAAGCAGATCTCCTGGTTCGCAATATTTTACTGTTAATTCTCCTCATTTGTCTTCCTCCAAAGATACATAATTTATAGGAATATTCTCTTAGTTTATCTTAAATTACTTTCTTGCGTTTAGGTAATAAATAAGACAGACCTGGCACCAGCTGTTGGAGCTGACTTGGCTGTCATGGAACGTGATGCTCTTCGGATGCGGGATGGAGGGCCTTTTGTGTTTGCTCAGGTTTGTTGGAGTATTCTACAGTTCTACTTCTAGTGTGTTTCTTTTTTTGGCAATTTTAATTCCCCATTTGCAGAATAACTTAGAGTCAGGAGAGAGTATATTTTTGTTATTGTTATCCCTAGACAAGATTCAACTCAATGCTGTTATTCAACAACTTGTGATATCTGTTGTAGGCATCATGGTTGGTTGTTGAATACAGAGCAAAGAATGTTCTCTCTTGTTCTATCCAGCTTATACAGATTAATCTTTAATTTTGAGCCAAAGAAGTGTTTGTCCTGTTGTTTTTCTCGGATTTGAAACTTCTGTGTGGAAAACGTAGTTTAATCTGTTTGAAGAAGTAGGGGGTTACTAAAAGGATTATCTTCTGTATTTATTCATCTGGTTTTTGGATGGAAAAGTTTTAAATGATGTTGAGGATGATTTGTGGAGCTAAATTTAAAACATTAACAACCTATAGCCAAATGTCGGCAACCATCTTTATTTACTGGTTATTTTCACCCACAAGCGCTTTCTTCTTTCTCTTGTTAGGCTAACCTTTATGTCTTTCCAATTTTCTCCCTTAAATTTAAACATAACCTGTATAGTTTCGAACCTGATTATGATTTCCCATTTCTTTTATTTTATGTTGTAACTAAGCATCTTTTCAGGGGTTTGGGTATATTTTCTTAGCATCTAGAAACTTACCCTTCTTGTTGGTTTTTGCTGATTGTGGTCAGTTGGTTTCTTTTATCTTAAAACTTTTTCCTCCTCCGATGAGTGAGACTTTATTCCAAGTCCAATATCATCACGAATATATTTAGCAGGGAGGTTTGCTTGTCAAGTTAAAAAAGTAAACATAACTTTCAATGTTTTGGGAACTTTGGGCCCAAATAAAATATTTTTAAAGAGTAGAGCAATACCTTGACCATCTCGCCTTCTAGCTACTTTCATGTCTACTGAAGGGATAAAACAGGTAGGGGGTTAGACAAATTCATCAATGATGCTGCGCAAGAGGGTTCACTGATATTTGTCTCTCGGGTAGACTTGGTGTTAAATGTGAGTATGCAAACCTTTAACCGAATAGAAAGGTTTCTCCAACTTTTCGATGTGCAATTCTTTAGTGTTGCTTCCAATTTTACACTTCCAACTTGACGAATGGGAACCTCCAATAAATGCAGCATATACTTATGACTGTCCGTCTTTGCACAATAAGTCTGGTTCCTCTTTTTATACACATTCTAATCAAGTTCGCTGAGATTAA
>NC_033798.1:115103232-115119275 GCF_001876935.1 Asparagus officinalis | reverse complement strand
TTCTTTAGGTGCAACTTCATCTATTGCTAGATCTTCTTATAATGTAAACTCAAAATAATAAAAATGTATACTTGTATTCCGTTTCTTGACCGTAAATGATCAGAGGCCTTTTTCAATGTATTTTCTACTGAAATGTATCCCTAAAATGGAAGCATAGTTTCAGTAAATCTTACCCTCTCTTTGTCTAAAATCCAGAATTTGCAACCATTTTAGCTCATCTTATCATTTGTCAATATATAGATGGATGCTTTTTTTTTCAGGGAAGCTTTTTCCCATTAATACTTGCTAGCCCAAATATGGGTGGTCACTTATTCCCTTGAAATCACTTTGTGGATTCCAGAGCAAAGTGCAGACACTAAAGTATATTTTGCCATACTGTTGATTCATACTTAACTCTTAACAGCAGAAATCAAACTATACCCTTCCACTTTCTTTCCCTTTCACAACCTTTGTATGATTCTTATGCAAATTACGGTGTGCAGGTGAAGCATGGAGTTGGGGTAGAGGAGATTGTGAATCATATCCTACAAGCTTGGGAGATCGCAACGGGAAAGAAGCGTCACTAGTTTTTCTTCATTCGGATAAGAATGCTGCAAATTTGGAGCGTACTGTAGTTGCTCTTTGTTATGAGACCACTAAGTACTGAAACAGCAGTGCTTGTTGTTGTAGCTCATGTTGTATTAGTTGGAGTTGATTGCTGCAAATTAAGTAAATGGAGTGTAACTGGTGTACCAGAGAAATGCAGAGTCTATATCCAGCGAAAAGATTGTTTGTTTTCAAGCTGTTGTGTGCTTGAGAGGGGATTTTTCTTTGTTCCATCTTTTCTTGATGTAGCTTCTAGTGGCCTTGAGCTGCCTAAAAAATTAGCTCCCTCTTTCAAATTAGGCACAGCTCAAGCTGCTAATAAATTTCTTACTACGTACAAGTATTTTACCTAGATGGGCATATTGGGATTTGATAGGGAAAATATCAGATACGCTCTGACACCTGTTCTGTGGAATTTGCCCTACCTGATCTTGTGTTAAGCAATGAAAAAAAAATCACAACAAATCAAAAACAAGAACAAAGAACACCGAATTTAATGAGGTTCGGCAACTTGCCTACGTTCTTGGGAACCACACAAATAATTTTCTTTATGTTAAAAGAAGATTACAAAGCTTGTAAATAGCAGATCTCAACTTGAGATCTCTCAAAAAAGAAAGAAGCAGAAACCTCAATATGTTCTCTTTTAAAAGGGCGTGAGATTTTACAACAGTAAAATCTCCTCTCAAGTTTCGCTGAGAAAATCGCTACAGGAACTTAGGAGAATTTTCCTCTGAAAAATTCTCCCCTTTATGACAGCCGCCAAGAGTAAAAGCTCTGAGAAGAAAAATCGGGGCTGCAGCTTTTTCTCGTGCACAGGGTTCCCTTAAATAGGGAGCAGAAAGGGGAGTGAGATCCAGCTGGATCCAACACAGCACACAGGAGAACTTCGCCTTCGCCTCCACGTTCGTAGTAGGCGAGAGTCCCTCTCCACACACAGGCGACAAAAGGGGAAAGGGCGAAACTTCGAGCTCGCCCGCAGGAGACTTCGCTTGCAGTTCTTCACCAAGTCGCCTGACATTTGTTCCAAGAATCCGCATGCAAGGGGATTTCGCCAGCACGAGGTCACCGACCTCGAGTTCGCCAGGAGAGCATCGCCTGCAACCAAGTCGCCTTCGCCCGACTCCAAGCTCCGATCTCGAGTTCGTCTGAGCTCGCCTCCGCCGCTTGACCTCGCTGGAGCTCGCCGCCGACGAGGTTTGGGTCTACACCCATTTCCAACAATCTCCCACTTGGAAATCAAACCGTCGTCAGCAAGCTCTGTCTTAACAAGCATCTTCTCCTGTATGGTTCCGCCCTCATCTCTTACATATGAAGGCCAACTGAAGTTGCGCACAACTCCAGTTTTTGAATGGTGACTGCCTTAGTCAACATATCTGCAGGATTTTGGCTCTCCAAAATCTTCTCTAACTGTAACTTCCCGTCCTCAATCATCAAGCGTATGAAGTGGTAACGTAACTCGATGTGCTTCGTTCTGGCATGAAACACTGGGTTCTTGGCAAGGTGTATAGCACTCTGGCTATCACAATAAAGAACTTCGTTCCCCCGCTTCAGACCCAACTCTTCCAGGCACCCTGTTAACCAAATCATCTCCTTGCTCGCCTCTGTCACCGCGACATACTCTGCCTCAGTTGTGGACAACGTCACAATCTTCTACAAACGTGAGACCCAGCTCACTACTGTCGACCCTAAGGTATAAACATACCCCGTGGTGCTTCGTCTCGTATCATGATCACCGGCAAAATCTGCATTCACGTATCCCTGCAGTACCAACTCCTTTCTCCCGAAACACAGTGGCATATTCGTAGTCCCTCTCAGATATCGCAATATCCACTTCACGGCCTCTAATGCTGTTTCCCTAGGTTGCTTGCAAACCTGCTCACAACTCCCACTGCATGGGCAATATCCGGCCTCGTACAAACCATTGCGTACATCAGACTACCAATGGCTGATGAATACGGCACCTTCCTCATGTGCTCTTTCTCTGCATCAGTCTTGGATGATTGTTCACCAGACAACTTGAACTGGCTTCCAAGGGGCGTGCTAACGATCTTAGCATTCTGCATGTTGAATCTTAGCATTCTGCATGTTGAATCTCTGAAGTACTTTCTCAATGTATTCAGACTGACTCAACTTCAACGTCCCCTCAGCCGCATCATGGCTGATCCGCATCCCAAGAATCTGCTTCGCTGCACTCAGATCCTTCATGGCAAACTCCTTTGCTAACTGCTTCTTCAACTTGTTTATCTCCTGTAAACACGGTCCTACAACTAACATGTCATCAACATACAGCAATAACACGATATAGCTGGACTCGAACCTCTTGAAGTAACAACAATGATCTGAATTACATCTGCCATAGCCATTGCTTTGCATGAAGTTATCGAACTTCTTATACCACTGCCGTGGAGCCTGTTTCAATCCGTATAAGCTCTTCTTGAGCCTACACACCATCTCTTCATTTCCTTCCTCAATAAAGCCAACAAGTTACTTTATGTAGATTTATTCATCCAAGTCGCCATGAAGAAAGGCAGTCTTCACATCTAACTGCTCAAGGTAGAGATTTTCAGCAGCTACAAAGCTCAAACACCACCCTGATTGTTGTGAGCTTCACAACGGGGGAAAATATCTCCGTATAATCCACTCCTTCCCGCTGTTGGAACCCCTTTACGACTAATCTGGCCTTGTATCTATTCCTTCCATCACTCTCCTTCTTAACTCGGTAAACCCACTTGTTATGTAAGGCCTTCTTCTGTGCAGGTAGCTGGGCTAACTCCCATGTCTCGTTCGAGTAGAGAGAATCCATCTCTTCTTGCATTGCATGCTCCCACTGCTGAGATTCGCTCACTTGCATAGCCTCCTCATAGCATTCTGGTTCTCTGTCATCTGTCAAAAGTAGGTAATCTAGTGACGAGAGATACCTGGGATTCGGTTTGGGTACTCTGGATGACCTCCTAAGCTCCTCGCCCTGGGTAGTCGGTTCTGCACCTGGAGTCTCCTCCGTTCTTTAGTCAGAATTAACGTTGTCTCCCCCATCCGGAAGTTCCTCCAAATCCATGTACTCGAATGCGTCTGCATCTGTAGTGCTGCTCCCACTGCTTTGGCCCGCCTTAGCATTTTCTCTATTCTTGTACATCACTTCCTCATTGAATATGACGTCTCGGCTTCTGATGATTTTCCTGTTCTTCTCATCCCACAGACGAATACCCGAACTCATCAATACCGTATCCAATGAATGTACATTTCAGTGACTTAGCTTCTAGCTTGTCCCTGACATGGTCACTGATGTGGACATATGCCACGCACCCAAAGACTCTTAAGTGTGAGAGATTAATTTTCTTACCACTCCAAACCTCTTTCGGAATCCCAAAGTTCAATGGAACTGATGGCCCGTGATTTAACAGGTACGCTGCTGTATGCACCGCGTCCGCCCAAAAAGTTTTTGGTAGACCTACATGTAGACGCATGCTCCTCGCACGCTCTGTCAGCATTCTGTTCATCCTTTCTGCTATACCGTTCTGTTGCGACATCCCTGGAGTAGTCCTCTCCAAACGAATCCCGTTCAGAGCACAGAACTTCTTGATCTCCTCCAATTCATATTCCCCACCATTGTCTGATCTCAAACACTTTACTTTTAGATCTGTCTCGTTCTCCACTATGGCTTTCCACTTCTTGAAGATGCTGAACACCTCCGATTTGTGCTTCATGAAGTATACCCACACCTTCCTCGAGTGATCGCCGATAAAGGTGACGTAGTACGTCGAACCGCCAAGAGAAGACATGCTAGCTGGACCCCATACGTCTGTATGAACAAGCTCTAGCTTGTGAGCTTTAGGTGGTCTTCCATCCTTCGGAAAACTAACTCTCTTCTGCTTCCCGAAGATGCAGTCTTCGCAAATACCAACTTTCACCGAATCGATGCCGGTTAGTTTCCCTTCTGAGTGTAAAATCTTCATACCCTTCTCACTCATGTGTCTCAGCCTATTATGCCACAGATCTGCACTCTCCTTGTCTGCTGCAATCGCGAGGGTGTCACTCGCGTGTGAAGTTAAGTAGAGGGTACCGGTCTTGTTGCCACGGGTAACCACCATTGTACCGTTGGAGATTTTCCACGAATCTCCGGTGAATGTTGTAACATAGCCTTCTGCTCTAAGCTAACCTACCGAAATAAGATTCCTCTTCAACTTTGGTACGTGTCTGACATTCTTCAGAGACCACTTAGAGCCCTTCAACTGTATTTGCACGTCGCCTCTCCCAATTACACTACAGGGTTCATTATCTCCCAAGTATACTTTTCCAAAGTCCTCTGCTACATAGTTCTGAAATAGCCTTCTATTAGCAGTGGCGTGGAATGAGGCTCCCGAATCAATAACCCATGAATCAGAATCGCTATCCATAGCGAGAATCAGTGCATCTTGCACAATATGAGCCTCCTGCTCATTTTTCTTTGGTGCTTTACAGGTAGAAGACATGTGGCCCTCCTGGCCACAATTCCAACATTTCCCCTTGATAGGTCTCACCTTCGAGTTCGACCTCTTCTTCTTCGACTTCAATTGATTCCTATTTTGGTTCCCCCTGTTATGGCTTCTGCCTCTCTGCTCGAGACTTAGGGCTGAACCCGAACCTTCTGATTCATTCGATTTTCTTCTCACCTCCTCAGATAGAATCATAGCTACCACCTCCTTCAGCTTTAACTTCTCTTTTCCCGCCGAGTTACTGATTGTGGTCACGCAACCTACCCAACTATCTGGTAACTGCGATAGTATCAATAGGGCATGCACTTCGTCATCAAACTTGATGTTGACTGAGATAAGTTGATCAACAATCGTGTTAAACTCGCTGAGATGCATCGTGAAGGAACATCATTCTGCCATCTTGATGTTGAATAGCGTCTTGACGAGATGCACCTTATTTGCAGCTGACGGTTGCTCGTACATCGTTGTGAGTGCTTCCATAAGCCCAACCGCCGTCTTCTCCTTTAATATATTGTGTGCTACAGATTTTGCGAGGGCCAATCGGACCTGCCCCAGGGCTTTTCGATCCAATATTTCCCAGTCCTCGTCGGATTCTTCTTTCTTCTTTCCTTTTGCTTTACCCATCAACGGACGGTAAATATCCTTCTGGTACAGATAGTCTTCCATCTGTGACTTCCAGTAGGCGAAGTCTGATCCGTCAAACTTCTCAATTTTTGATTTGCCTTCTTCTACCATTTCTTACACACACAGATCTGAACAAGAACTCTGATACCAATTGTTAGGAAAAATATCAGATACGCTCTGACACCCGTTCTGCGGAATTTGCCCTACCGGATCTTGTGTTAAGCAATGGAAAAAAGAAATCACAACAAATCAAAAACAAGAATAAAGAACACCGAATTTAACGAGGTTCGGCAACTTGCCTACGTCCTCGAGAACCACACAAATAATTTCCTTTATGTTAAAAAAAGATTACAAAGCTTGTAAAGAGCAGATCTCAACTTGAGATCTCTCAAAAAAGAAAGAAACAGAAACCTCAATCTGTTCTCTTTTAAAAGGGCGTGAGATTTTACAACAGTAAAATCTCCTCTCAAGTTTCGCTGAGAAAATCGCTGCAGGAACTCAGGAGAATTTTCCTCTGAAAAATTCTCCCCTTTATGACAGCCGCCAAGAGTAAAAGCTCTGAGAAGAAAAATCGGGGCTGCAGCTTTTTCTCGTGCACAGGGTTCCCTTAAATAGGGAAACCCTAACAGAAAGGGGAGTGTGATCTGTAGGGTCTGATTTTGCTTATGTATACCAAGTGTAGGATCGTGACCCTTAAGAATAGAGTACGCTCTTATAAAAATCTGCGGAAGCTTTACACTTAAACACTAGAGGGTGAGTTTGCAAAGTCGGAAGCTTTACACTTAAACACTAGAGGGTGAGTTTGCAAAGTAGATTATAAATTACAAAGAAAAAATGATAATCTTAGAAAATGAACATCATAAACACAAACATGTATACTGGTTCCACCTCGATGGTGTAATCCAGTCCCCAAGTAAATTCCGCTTGAGAGTTTCCACTATGATTTTGAAACCTTACAAAATCAAAAGCAAACCTGACCAATTTGCAAGACCATGCAAATTGCAAACCCAATTAACAAGACTATGCCAATTGCCATCCAATCTCTAAACCAAGAGATCAACCCTCTCAAACCCGAGAGAAATCATTTTTGAAGCAAGAACACAATTGATCCTATAAACCTTGAATGTGTAGTGAAGTGCAGCAGTGGCTTAGAATTCTTTTAACTCTCTGAATATTGCCTATACAATCTCTAAGAATGATTGAAACCAATGCAATATCAGAAACTCTCTTTTTCGAAACACTTAGCATGAAAATCTGGAAAACTAGAGAGTGAATATGCACAAATGCTTGATCTTATGTGTATGAATTAGTTGTGCAAATTTCTGAACTTATAACCTATTTATAGTCCTTGAAAAGATAAGTTTTTAACCCCTAAAAACGTACACAAAACGACTATAAACAGTCACTTATTCAAAACCTAAAATCTGGAAAAGCTACATCTGTAGTCGACTACAAGTCATAGTAGTCGACTACACTGAGTCTAAACAGACTCTGCGAAGTTAGAAAATTGCTTAGTAGTCGACTACAAGATATAGTAGTCGACTACACTGTAAACTCACAGATTCTAAAATTTTCTTTTTAGTATTTTGACTGTAATTTTCTCATCCGATATCGGAATAAGGTGATTTAAGATTTGTTGGAAAGCTCTTGAAGAGACCTACAACTTTAATCTTTTGAGTTTTTCCAGATTCTAATTGATAAGGGGTATAAATAAAATGTTTTAAGACTCGTTCAATATCTATAAACTCTAATGGCTAACATATTGGATTTCTATTGTTAACCAACATACTAAGCATGTGTTAGTGTGTTCTAACACTATGTGTGTGCATGTGTGTGAGTGATAAATGCTTGTATAAATTTCTAAGCTGTAGGCTGTCTAAAAATCACAATAGATAGCTGATCCCCATCAAAACACCGATGATGAAAGTTACAATCTGACGACTTCCAGAAGGTTACAATTTGAAGACTTTCACGTAGATTGCTAAAGGTTACAATCTGACGACCTTCACGACAACTGATGGAAGCTCTAATCAAACAGCCTTCATAATCAACATCGGGAGTTACAATCTGACGACTCTCATATATCAGAGAGCTAAAGCAAAGATTACAAAATGACGATCTTTGCAACGCTTCGACAGAAAGAGACTACAAATCGACGGTCTCTTCAAATCAAACTGTGGAAGTCCTCCCCGCACACCAGCATCAAGACGCACCGCGTTCATAGCCACGAACGCAGCTCAAATGCAGCTCCAAAAGTTACAAACGCAGCTTAAATCGCCACTGGACGTAGCTCTATTCGCTGCCCGACGCAGCTCAACATCGCTGCCCGACGCAGCTCAACATCGCTGCACAACGCAGCTCTATTCGCCGCCCGACGCTGCTCAACGCAGCTCCATGCGCTGTCCAACGCAGCTCTATACCGCTGCCAAACGCAGCTTTCATCTGCTGCAAATGCAGCTTCCAATCACTGCGTTCAAGCTTCCAGACACTGCGTTTGGACACAGAATTCATGCCATCAAACAGCCTTCATAATCAATATCGGGAGTTACAATCTGACGACTCTCATATATCAGAGAGCTAAAGTAAAGATTACAAATTACAAAATGACGATCTTTGCAACGCTTCGACAGAAAGAGACTACAAATCGACGGTCTCTTCAAATCAAGCTGCGGAAGTCCTCCCCGCACACCAGCATCAAGACGCACCGCGTTCATAGTCACGAACGCAGCTCAAATGCAGCTCCAAAAGTTACAAACGCAGCTTAAATCGCCACTGGACGTAGCTCTATTCGCTGCCCGACGCAGCTCAACATCGCTGCCCGACGCAGCTCAACATCGCTGCCCGACGCAGCTCAACATCACTGCACAACGCAGCTCAATATCGCTGCACAACGCAGCTCTATTCGCCGCCCGACGCTGCCCTTAATCCCCTATAAATAACTAAGAAATCAACTTAGTTTGGGGGGGGAATCTTTGGCTGGATCTTTCGGGTGCGGTCTGTTAGGACTACTTGGCAGCGAAAAGAGGATCATTCATCCTTCGGTTGGAGCTTTGGAGATCGGCAACAAGATCTTCTTCATCCTTGGCTTATAACCGACTTTCGGTTAAATCAACTCTTTCATAGAGTTTCAAACTCGTTCAGAGTTCTCCACAACTTCAAATCGTGAGGAGAAGACCACGTTCCAGTGAAACAAGACGTCGGATCGTCAACGAGAAGCAAACTCGACGCGAGCATTCGAGGGAGGCATCTCATCGCTACCGTGAAGAACCCAGAATTAAACAAAGGAGAGGATCAAATTCATTCTCTTCTCTTTTGTAATCAGGAAATCCAATTGTAACTGAGATTAAAGGAATACAAATCAAATTTTCCTTTATTATCTTTTTACTGCAAATTTTCCACAAACATAAGCAAAGAAAATATAAAATTACATTTTGATAATAAAGTATATCTTCTTCTTTGCTTCATTTTGCCTTGAACTCATCTATGTTTTGAGTATCTCTTTGAATATAATTGTTGATATAGCTCTAATACTGCAAAACAAATATTAGCACATAATACACACAACATATAATATTTGTTATCATTAAAATAAACTAATCTTGGGGTCAAGATTCCTAACAGGATCCAGCTGGATCCAACATAGCACACAGGCGAACTTCGCCTTCGCCTCCACGTTCGTAGCAGGCGAGAGTCCCTCTGCACACACAAGCGACAAAAGGGGAAAGGGTGAAACTTCGAGCTCGCCCGCAGGAGACTTCGCCTGTAGTTCTTCGCGAAGTCGCCTGACATTTGTTCCAAGAATCCGCCTGCAAGGGGATTTCGCCAGCACGAGGTCGCCGACCTCGAGTTCGCCAGGAGAGCATCGCCTGCAACCAAGTCGTCTTCGCCTGACTCCAAGCTCCGATCTCAAGCTCGTCTGAGCTCGCCTCCGCCGATTGACCTCGCCGAAGCTCGCCGCCGACGAGGTTTGGGTCTACACCCATTTCCAACAGGATTTGGTCCTCTGCACCATAAAAATCACTTTCTTGATCATAATCCTGCTAATATTACCTGATGATTGTGATTTTCTTTATTAGTATAATTAATATCATAAGTCTCTTGAAGTATACTCGTTTTCATTTTTCATCCAAAACAATTATAGTCATGACATTGCATTAATTTCTATGTTGCATAGAAGGACAAATAAATAAATATCGAGAAGATGATTTTAGAGTTGACTTCTCCTAAATCCCTTTCAAGTGGTATCCATAGTGATGTTTGGAGCTCTAATATCATTTGTTATGAATTCAGAAGGACTCACCCCTCTAAAAGCTAGCTCATCTATTCCTTTATACAAATGGAAGAACCTAAGATTCACTATTCATGCCACAGTAAATACCACAGTATCATTTACTGTAGCATAAATACTGTAACAACCAGGAAACAATATATTAGGGCTGGGCATATTCGGTTCGGATCGGTTTTAAGCTCAATCCGCATCTAATCCGAATTTTTTAAATTCTCAAAACTCTCATCCAGATCCAGATTTTTTTCCCTTCATCCGAATATTCGGCCCAACCGAAATTCGGATCGGTTCGGATCGGTTTCGGTTTTGGACCGAATTAATACTATTTCACAAAAATCTGCCCACACCTGAGATCATTGCCTATTAATTTCTGATGAAGTATCATTATTTGTCTATTTTGTCTACTTAACTTTTCCCCCCAAACAATGAAATGTGGAGCTTGTTTGAAGTAACACCATTGCTACAGCTAACAAAAAACCGAAATCTGTGAAATGAACGCAAACCATATCAACAAGTACATATGGTTACGTAACATTCAAATATTAATTAACTATAATCAAAAGGTTATCTTTCATTTCTTGGAAAACAACTTAACATGCCTCTAGTAGAATTTGAAAGCTTATATGAGGTTTCACCGATTTTAATGCAGGCATATACGCTAGCAGGCCTAATGAAAAAGGAACTATACAATATAAACATGTATGTAAACATAACAATCAAATTACCGAGCAATTATATAGCTTAATGTTCAAGTGATGACTCACTAATAAGAAAGCTATTCCATCCGACTTCGTCCGAACCAAAAGTCCTTTCCATTTTGACCGAATTCCGAACGACGAAGTCCTTCCCATTTTGAGCAATATGAATATCCGACAAAGAACGAATTAGAAAATTCGGTTCGGTTTTTTCGGGCGGTTCAGGGGTTTAAACCGGATCCAAACCGGTTTAATTCGGTTCGGGCGGTTTAGAGTCTTCTTCTCATCCATTTAATCCGGTTCGGTTAACCGGCCCGCTTTTTCGGACGGTTTTTTCGGTTGAACCGGTTTTTTTGGGTTTTTGCCCACCCCTACAAGATATTGTAGCATTTTTGAAGATTACCGTAGCGGAAGGGAACGAGGTGGAATTTTAAAAAATTACTGTAGCCGAGTGGGATACTGTAGCAATTCAAAAAACACGGCAGCAGAGCGTATACTATAGTATTATTACTGTAGCAAATATGAAGCTGAACTTTTAAAAAATATTACTATAGCACACGGGACTGTAGTAGCGGGATACTATAGCAATTCAAAAAATTCAAAAAAATGTTATGACGGTTAAACCGGGATTACTATAGCGGGGGAAAATTATGCGGGGAAAAAAATTATGTCGTGCTTTGCACGGCGTTCACACTAGTAGAGGGAGGAAATCCAGATACCTTATATGCCCATATCAAATTATCCATATAATCAATGTGGGTTTATTAATCGATGTGGGATTAAATAAACCCTAACCCTGTTTAGCAAAAGGTTAAGGAAGAGGGGATAAAGAGAAAGATTAATGTACTTAGCCCATTTGATAATTTGAAGGACTAAATTATTAACCCGTTAAATAAGTTTTATTTTAGCCATTGTGATCAGTTTTAGTGTTTGGGAATAACAATGATTTTGACTATTTTCTTTATAATTAGAAGGGTTAACTTTTAATCTTTCTAAATAGGAGTATTAGTAAACCCCTCATTTTGAGGGGTTAACTAATTTTAATCCTTCTAGAGGGTTAGCTTAACCCTTTTATATTTTTTATATTTGTCAAATTATGGAGGGTTAACTCACTTTAATCGTTGTATAGATTTTTTGTATTTGACGAGTTAAGAAAAGGATTAAGTCTCCTTAATCCCTCACTTAACCCTTGTCAAACGGTACCTAACATTTTGATAGAGAATACAGATCTTATCAAAACATCTTACAAACTGCAACTAAATTTGTAACCTCTATCACATCTCTCATAAAAGAACTATTTCCATTTTCACGGGTAAGGGCAAGTGCAGCAAGCTCCCACCCCACCCCCTAAGGCTGAGGTGGCGGTGGGAGCTTGCTGGACTTGCTCCTAAGGGAGCTGTGAGAGCTTCCGTGGCACAAAGCCTAGGGCTTTGTGTTAGATCTACATCATAGAAGAGGGGTTTTTTTGATAGGGTTTTTTGATAGAAGAGGGGTTTTTGATATTGTTGGAGCTCCTAACTAGGAGCTTGTTGGAGCTCCATAAAAGAAGAAGTGCCTCTCAAGGCTTAATTTGTTAATTTTTTATTCTAAAATGCTTGAGAGCTCTTGAGAGCTTGCTGACTAGGACTCCCAACTGGGAGCTTGGTGCACTTGCTCTAAGAGATTGCCTTTCCTTTAAAATGAATTGATAATATATAAGGAAAACCCTGACCCAAAGAAAGATGAACCTCAATGCCCAGTAAGTAGACGAGTAAAAAGAACTATTCTTTTTACTCTATCACATCTCTCATAAAAGAACTATTCTTTCCTTATTCTTAATCACCAAGTAAACGAGTAAGAAGCCTCAATGCCAGCTACTTCTCTGGATCCGTTACCAAATTAATCGAAAAAACACACGCTCTCATTAAAAGCCCCTTTTCAGTTACGAAGCAAACATCCAATTTCAAGAAAATATGACCGTTGGAGCCTCGATGCGTTTCATCGTCACCGACAAAAAAAAACCCCGAAAACAAAGCGAATATTATTATTCCTCCCCTTAAACACAACAACAAAGTTCCCATAAATTCCTTTCCTAATCTAATCTCGCATCTTATTCTGCATTATTATAAAGGGAGCATCTCATTCTCTCTCTTTCTATTTTCGACCGTTGCTCTTCTTTCTTCTCTCACTCTCGTTTCACTCAGAAAAATGCAAGAAATGGAGAAACCCAAACCCAACGAAGAAGAGAACAAAATTGCAGAAACCCCCCTGTCCCCATCTTCTCCTTCTTCATCAAATCTTGAAGCCCATCCTTACGATTTCCACGTCAGCGGCCCGCGCAATCTCTCGTCTCCGAACTGGAGAGATCTCATCAGATCAAGCTGGTAGCATATCAAACTTTACTCACAAACCCAATTTCTTTCCAAAATTTTTCTTCAACTTCTTGAATTTTTGCAGGAAAGACCCCAAATATAAAAGAATGGCGATGGCCTGCTTCGTCCAAGCAGTCTACTTACTGGAACTCGATCGCCAAGACAAAAGAGACGAACCCAATTGCCTGGCTCCGAAATGGTGGAGGCCCTTCAAATTCAAGCTCACAAAAACGCTAATCGACGATCGAGACGGGTCGATTTACGGCGCAATTCTCGAATGGGATCGATCCGCCGCGCTGTCCGATTTCGTGTTGATGAGACCCAGCGGAGCTCCGCGAGCAGTCTTGGCTCTAAGAGGCACGTTGCTCAAGAGCCCAACAATTAGAAGAGATTTGGAGGATGATCTCAGATTCCTGACTTGGGAAAGTTTGAAAGGCTCCGTGAGATTCAATGGAGCTCTTGAAGCGTTGAAATCTTTAGTGCAGCGTTATGGAAGTACTAATGTTTGTGTTGGTGGGCATTCTCTAGGTGCAGGGTTTGCATTGCAAGTGGGCAAAGCAATGGCTAAAGATGGAGTCTTTGTTGAGTGTCATTTGTTTAATCCCCCATCAATTTCGTTGGCGATGAGTTTTAGGAGTATAGGAGAAAAGGCGGGATCTTTGTGGAAGAGAGTGAGGTCTGCATTGCCTTCGAGCAACGCGGGCGAGGTTGAAGGAGGAGAGAAGAAGAGGATTTGTGCAGAGATTAAGAAATGGGTGCCAAATTTGTATGTGAATAATAGTGATTATATTTGTTGTTATTATAGCGATCCTTGTGAGGAGAAGGCAAAGACTGATGCAGAGGCGAAAATTTCGACCCAAAAGGGAAATGGGGACGTTGCAGCGAGGATGTTTGTGATGGCGAAAGGGCCACAGAAGTTTCTAGAAGCTCATGGACTGGAGCAATGGTGGGCTGAGGATATGGAGCTTCAAATGGCTTTGAATCATAGCAAGCTTATTAACAGGCAGCTTAGGTCTCTGTATCCTGCAGTGCAGTAACCCACCAAAGAATCAGCAGTAACTCTTGTTAAGAGTACTTTTGTTTAGTCTTTGTTCTTATTGTTCAGTATCTTTTTTTTTCCCTTCATAAATTAATTCGATAAAGAGCACAACTCGAATGAGGTTCGAGGAGTTTGCTGATCAATTCTCTGATGTCAAGCAATGCCTTTTTGATCTGAAGTATTCACTTGTTTATGCTATTTTGAGAACTAGTGTAAATCACTCTCTAATGTTAAGCAATTTCTAACGTTTAGTCTTTGTTCTTAATGTTCAGCATCTTTTTTCCCCTTTTCATATATTAATTCGATAAAGAGCACAACTCAAATGAGGTTCGAGGAGTTTGCTGATCAATTCTAAGCAATTCCTTTTTGATCTGAAGTATTCACTTGCATATGCGATTTTGAGAGCTTGTGTAAATCACTTTCTGCAATGTTAAGCAATTTCTAATGCTTAGTCTTTGTTCTTATTGTTCAGTATTTTTGTTCGTATTTTTCAGTATCTTTTTATTCTTTCACATATTAATTCGATAAAGGGCACAACTCGAATGAGGTTCAGAGGAGTTTGCTGAGCCATTCCTTGTTGATCTGAAGTATTCACTTGCTTATGCAATTTTGAGAACTTGTGTAAATCACTTTCATGTAAATTTTCAAGTTGCATATTTGACTGAAATTTGTGCCATGTTGCAATTAAATGGAGAAGTCATATGTAGTGTCAAGATCAGAGGGACTTGTTTCGTCAATTTTATACGATGATGAGGAACTAGGCACTGTACAGGGCAAATATACAAAATTTCACCAACAGAAGGGAACAATTGGGCTAAAAAAAGCTCTACCCAGAAACAATGACCTCAAATTATCTACATGTAAATAAATCAACTAATCTAGTTGGCACAGTCAATTGGTCGCTCGTTCCTCTTAACTTTGATGAGCAGGAATATTATAACAGGAGATTATGCAAAAACAAACTACCGCAACTGTAGATATTTATTGCAAATTATAATCGCAATTTCACTTGCAATTTTATGCAAAACAAAATACCCCGAAATGCAGGAATCAAAATTTCCCAGAAACTTGTGGTGCTGATATTTTCCTATATGTGGCTGAAAGTGGACCTTAAACAGAAGAAAGAAAGCTTCCAGAACTGCAGAGAAATCAATGGCACTGAACTTTGCCCCTTCCTCCTCTCTCTCAACTGCTTCTCTCAGGTTTCAGATTGGGAAAGGAATTGCAACCAAGAATCATTCTTCTGTTCTCATCAAACCCGCTACCTCGGAGAAGTATATATATCATTGTAAAGCAGCAGCTCAATCTGAGGGAGTTGCAGAAGAAGAATCTAATTCAACAGGTAGAGAACTTGCCTACTTTGTTTCATCATACAGTAATAAACGAGAATCGATTTTTTCGCTAGGATTGAGCTTGAGATCCTTGGTCTGTCGAACTTCTGCTGATACTGGGGATTCATAGATACATGTAGATTATTTTCTGGATTGGACTGGTATATACTAGTTAATAAGAAAAGAGGACTTTATGTCCTGCAACTCTTCAGGGTAATAGGAGCATCGATCAAATAACAACTTGATTAATAGGAAAGGAACTGATTGAAGGGTTTAGAACAGTTTTAAGGACTTCTCTAAATAAGAGCAAAATTCAGGGCATCTTACCTTAGTTCTCGTTTTTAGCTAATTTCAAGTGATGAATTAAACGCATGACTGATTAACAAGTCTCCTTATTGGTGTTTTTCTCTATGCTTTTCACCAATGACTGTAAATGACTACCACTAGTGAAATCAGTGGCCAAATGAAGCACTTTTAGGGGGGAAAAAGAACCACCTTCTAAAAGGAGTCGTTTCGAGTCGTTTGTCTAAGTAAAAAGATAGGGAAATTTGCCTTATGTCTTTGAGGAATCATAATGAATCAAATTACATCAGAAGGCCGTCATTTTACGAAGTTACTCTAGAATATACATTATAAGATTTAACAGAGGAGATGGCCCTTA
>NC_033798.1:115091411-115103222 GCF_001876935.1 Asparagus officinalis | reverse complement strand
AAACTTAGTATGAAGGCTCTGTTGTAGTTGTACACTAGTATGCATGATGCATGGGAACTACCATCTGTAGCCAATACTCTGTTACTTCATTGGTCTGGCATGGCATCAAGTGATTCATCTATAGTAAATCCTACTGATGCTTTGTTTCGGAATATCAAGGTTCTTCAGCACGCACCCAGTTGGATCTCCTCGAACAACTGACATCTTCCACTTCCTCTACAAGCGGTAAGCACAATAACTCGAAAAATTATATAACTTTGTTTCTATCACTATCTTCCCTTGATTTTCCTAAATTTTTTGAAAGGCTACGAGAGTGATGGTTACACTCCAAGGTCTACAATCAGAGAACAACTTTCTGAATTGATCAGAGACAGAGATGGTGAATTCATCCTTCCATTGGGTAAAAAACTGAAAGCAAGCTTGAATTCCTTGACCATCTCACAAAAGAGAAACATCAAGAGACAAGCTTACCTCAATGAAGTCTCTCGAAGAAATGATTCAGTTTTCTTTGCAACCATTGGAGCATTTGTGATTCTACCACCTGTCATCATTTTGTCTGTGGCTATATTAACTGGTTATGTCCAACTCTTCCCATAATAATGTATATTCTTCTTTGATCATGTTACTGTATATAATAGAGAGTACCTCATGAATGAACTCTTTTGGTATGTATTGAGGATCACCTGCTAAGAAAACATGCTTTTGATTTCTAACTTCAATCCAACTACATCCGGGTTCCTTTACAAGCTTCTTATCTTTTATCATAGCTCGTATTTTGGCCACATCTTCCCACATCTTTGCAGTTGCAAAAGTTTCAGCAAGAGCAATATGCGCAGCTGAATTGTTAGTTTCCAATCGAAATATTTGATCTGCTGCTTTTTTTCCAAGCGCTGGATCTCCATGCATTTTGCAAGCTCCTAACAATGCTCCCCATAATGTTGCATCTGGCTCAATTGGCATTTTCTTGATTAATGCTTCAGCTTCATATAGAAGACCTGCTCGTCCCAAAAGATCTACCATACAAGTGTAATGTTCCCTGTTTGGATTGATATTACTGTCTTTTTCCATCTCATCAAAAAACTCCTGCCCTTTCTTGACCTCTCCAATGTGGCTACAAGCTGAAAGTAGACTTATGAAAGTAACATGGTTTGGCTTCACTCCTGAATTCTGCATTTCCTCATAAAATGTTAAGACTTCATTTCCTTGTCCATTTTGTGAATAGCATGTTAATAAAGCATTCCAAGATATCATATCAGGATAAGGCATGATTTTAAAACACTTCTCTGCTTCGTTAAGGCTTCCACATTTTCCATATACTGAGATTAATGCATTGCTTACCCCAAGATCTAACTCGAACCCTCTTTTTATGACTCGGCAATGGATTGATCTGGCTTGCTCCAATGCTTCATTTTTAGCACAAGCAGTAAGTGCACAGTTATAGGAGAAGTGGTCAGGCTTAATCTTTGATCGTTCCAAATCATAGAATAAAACTAGCGCGTCATCAAGAGAACAAGAATTTGGTTTTATACTTTTCCCATTCTGAAGGTAACCAGACATCATTGTGTTCCAAGATATTAAGTTTTTTTCTGGCATCCTATCAAAGATATAGCGTGCTTCATCTAAATAATCAACATAGATATAAGCAGACACCATAGTTGTCCACGAGACCACATCAAGCCAATTCATCTCTTCGAACACAAGACGGGCTTCTTCAATATTACTTTGTTCCCCGTACATTTTGATCAATGAGTTACTTATTGTAAGATCTGATTCTAATCCTACTTTCATCAAATACCCATGAAAAGTCCTTCCTTTTTTAGTATACTTCACAATTGAACAGCCACCCAATAGGCTTGTCATTGTGAAGCAATTAGGTGTCATATCCTCCTTTATCATATCAACAAAAAGATCAAATGCTCGATCTTGCATTTCATTCTGCACATAGCTAGTGATCATAACATTCCTAGAAACTATATTCTTCTCCGGCATTTCTTTAAAAACCATCTCCACATCTTCAACATTACCATTCATTGCAAAGCCTGACAGTAATATGGACCATGAGACTGCACTATGCTCTGAAATCTCGTCAAATGATTTACAACAAGCTAACATGTCACCATGTTTAGCATACATATCCATCACTGTGCATTTAATCATAATGTTATTTATCCACGATGATTTCACCAAAAGACCATGAACTCCGATACCCACCACAAACAAACTACTAAAACCAGAGCATGATTTAAGAACCGCAATAAAAGTTATCTTATTAGGAGGCTCGCCTTCTTGCCTCATTCTACTAAATAATTTAAGAGCTATTTCGTCATTACCTTGTATCTGATATCCATTGATCAGTGAATTCCACGAGACAGAGTTCCTCCTTGGAATCTTTTCAAATAACTCCAAAGCTTTCTTCATTTTTCCATTGGAGGCATACCCGGAAACCATAATGGTCCAAGAGAACACATCTTTATCAGACATTCCATGAAATATCCTCTCTGCATCCTCAATACATCCACACTTGAGATACAAGTTGATAAGAGAATTCATTGCTGTGATATCCATGGGCACATTCCTCTTGAGCAAGAAAGCATGGAGTTGGGTACCGTTGTCCAGTGCATTGAGATCGAGTGAGGATGATAATGCTTTTGAGATTGTATACACATCTGGGTCTGACCCAGATGCCTGAAACTGTCTAAAGAGATGGAAGCGTTCATCGATTAAAGGTTTGTAGGAATATGGGCTTTGTTGGTAGCTGATGGAATTTGGCAAAGAATGGAATTGGGTACTGCTAAATGATCTAGAGAGCGAGGAAATGATTGTTCTTGTGGTGTTTATAGTTGGTCTGGGCATTTCATCGAACACGTCTAAGGCAAAACAAGCGCTGCATCGTTCCAAGCGCACTTGTCAAAATTCTGATTATTGCTGAAATTATGCAATAAGACAGTCAAAATAAGAAATTGTTTTTCAATGAAAATTAAAGAGAGCATAATAGAAGACAGAAGATTTTTGGAAAGAAGATGACGGTTTTCTTCTTCACTGTCTACGAAGTCTAATGGAGCTCCTGGAGACTTATACTAATACTTTAATGAAGCGTATTTAGGTTCCTGAAATTGGATGTCCATCTAAGTTCAAGCCTTGGGTGAGCTTTGCTAATGGCAGTGTTTTCAGAGAGAGCTTTGCCAAGGGCAATGTTTGCCTCTGTGACAGCGCGAGCGAGCGAGAGAGAGAGAGAGAGAGGGAGGGAGGAGAGGAGAGGGAGAGAGAGGGAGAGGGACTGTGCGTGTTCACGATGAGAGGGAGTCTTTTTTTTTCAGTTAAGGGCCTCTTTGTTTGTAGGGAAGTAATTGTGAAGTAGCTGAAGTAAAAGAAATAGAGGTTACTTCTGCTACTTTCAAGCAAAAAAGTATATTTGGTTTTCTGAAAAACTTATTTCCAATACTTCCCTAAATGATTATGTGGCGCCTACGTGTCATCCTTACTTCCAAAAAAATTTTCCAATCCTTAATACTCAGAAGTAGCTCGGAAGTAGTTGAAATGCATATTAATTATGACATAAATAATTTTTTTATTAATATTTCCTTTATTAGTTATTTCTAACAACTTTTCCTTGATAAAATTACTTCCTAATAATATTTTCAAATGTTATCCAAACAAAAAAAGTAAATGAAGAGGAAGAAGTTCTACTTCCATTACTTCTAAAAATATATGAAACAAACAAAAAAAATGTTATTTCCCCTACTTCCTACTTCATAGCTTTGAAAGTTACTTCTATAACATACTTCTTACTTCTAATACTTCCATTATCCAAACGGGCCCGGGGCTGTTTGTCTACAAAAAGGAAAATGATAGGGGCACACCCCAATTAGGGGTGAGCACGGTTCGGTTCGGATGGGTTTTTACCAAAATTTGAATAACCGAACCGAACCACCTACAATTCAAAACCGAACCGATCCATTGCAAATCGGTTCGGTGCGGTTCGGCTCGGTTTGTTCGGTTCTAACTTAATCAAGTATAACTTCACTTCAATTTATCTTTTATATATTCTTATTACCCTATGCCAGCATGTATTTATTTTTTAACTTCACTTCAATTTATTATTCTTGCTCATGTATGTATATTGTTTTTAAGTGAAGTAACTTGTCCTTTTGGATTAAATACTAGACTCTGACGTTGTAATTTTTTAGTAACGGACTTGCTTTGTCTTTGGGTAAACAGGTAGGGTTTGAGGTAGGGGAATATATTCGGTTGGTTCGGGTCGGGTCGGTTTGAAAAATTATCGACCCGACCCGAACCACCTTACTCATAAAACCGCTTTTTTCGGGTCGGTTCGGGTCGGTTTGGTCGGTTTTTTCGGTTTGAACCGAACCGTGCTCACGCCTACCTCCAACCACATTCCAAACCACACCCCCTCTTTCATATGCTACAGTGTACCTGGTCCCACATGAGATTTTAAAATTTTAAAATTCCATGTGGGCCCTGTGCACTGTAGCATATGAGAGAGGGGGTATGGTTTGGGATGTGGTTAGGGGTGTGCCCCTAGTGCCACCCCTGCGAAAATAAGGAGAGAGGGGAGTTGAAATCTGATAAGAAGGCCACATGTTATTTTGGTTTCAAGACATTTTCATTCTGTGTTTAGTTTGCTGGGTGATTTAAAGAAATTTGGGTGCAATAGGTTGCTATATCAGATTTTTAAGAAAGCTCATCTCAGATCAAAAGTGGCTGAAATAAGTTGGAAATGTCATATCTGGGCATATTTAAATATTTAAAACACTATTGAAACAACGACTTGAATTAAAGGAGAATATTTAATGTCATGTTGTTGAATATTTAATTAGAAAACTCATTTGATTTCTTGATTTCTGGATGTTCAAACAAACTCAAGAAATAAGAAACAATGTTTTCTAGCCTATGATTTCAATGTGAAACAAATCAAAAAAAAAAGAAAAGAAATGGGGAAACCCTCTGAAATGTCCAGAAATGGTTTCCAGCCTAGTTTTCTGATTTCTTTGTTTTTTTTGAAAATGTACCAAGTAGCTCCTAAGGGTAATTACTTTACGGTTTTTAGATGTTACTTCCTTAAATCTGAGCTATTTTGTATTAGTCCCTCAAATCTGAGTATTTTGATATTAGTCCATCAAATTGTCTAAAGTTGTTGATATTAGTCTTTCTGTTAGGTTTTCTGTTAAAAAACCTAAATCATGGATGATAACCCATAGTTTAATTTGCCCCACCAAACAACTCTCTCTCTCTCTCTCTCTCTCTCTCTCTCTCTCGTATTACCTCTTTCTCTGCTGGGTGATAATAAAGTCACATCTTAGGGCCTATTTGGTTCGTTTCCTTTATTTTCCAAATCTCATTTTCCTTCACTTTCATCATTTTCCATCCTTACAAATCTCCCACATCAACCAATAATATGGTGATAACTCATTTCATCTCATTTCTTACTTTTAAAAATAAACTAAACACAATAAATATGTCACATCAATCAATGTGTCACATCAATCAACTCATCAAACTCATTAAAACTTACCTTTCATCCATTTCCTCCAAAAAAATAAGAAAATTGATTTTCCCAAGTATGGGTCATATCATCCAATAATATAATGACAACAACTCTTCTCTCATCTATTTTCTTAGTTTTAAGAATGAACCAAACACAAGAAGAAAACCTAAACAAGAAAAGTGGAGGAAAACATCAAAAATTACTCATCTCATCCAATAATATGGTGACAACTCATTTTCTCCCCCACTTTCTTTTATAACTTTGACACACCAAACATACGAAAGTGGAGGAAAATATCAAAATTCATCTATATCAATTTTCTTTCCCCCACTTCTCTTATTCAAAAACCCCTTTTACCCCTCAGACCTCCGCCCTCCTTTACCTACAAACGCTTCATGCTGGATCCTCACAACTCTCCACAGCCCGTCGATCTTTTACATGCTTTTGTCAGTATTACATCATCCCCTAACTCAACTCTGGTGTTGAGAAAGAATGGGTGCTGGATGAAGTTTCATGATAACAATGGGTCCCAATTAGAGCTGGGGCTCTTTTGTATCAAGGTTTTGATGGGTTTGAGTTAATATTTTTTGAGTTTTGGTAGGATTGCTGAATTGGGTTTGTTTCGTTTTACCTAATCATGCATTGCGACCCGCAAAAACATCTTTTGTTAGCTCCATGATCACTAACTCCATTTCCAATTGAATTTGAACCCAAAAACTCCATCAACAGCTTGGCGGATCAAGAGGGATTGCGGGTCTAGGCTAGAGAAGGAGAATTAGGGGAGTAGAGGAGTATTAATGGCCTTTTATAGACTCCACCATTGTATAGAGCTGTTGGTTTTTAGGGTCTCCTTGAAATTTCCCGCTGGGGAAGAAGGAAGGTAAAGGAAACGCGTCTGGGTTTTGGAGAGCTGGTTAGTTGGTCTGTTCTAATTAGGTTATAGGTTTGCGTGGGGCATGATTGTCCCATAAATGCCAGAGTTATGGATAACTAAATATTCAACAGCCACTAACGGGTTAAGGGACTAATATCAAAATACTCTACTTAAAGAGACTAGTGTCAAAATAGCTCAGATTTAAGGGACTAATATCTTAAAAAAAACCATTTCCAGTTAAGAGTATTTTAGTAATTTTTTTTGTTAAACATTAAGTGATGGGGGATAAGTTGTAAAAAGTTCAAATTTTGGGGTTTTTTTTATATGAATCCCCAAAATCTTTAATATTTGAATTAGTCCTTAAGATCTTCATAATCTGAATTAGTCCTCCAAGTCTTTAAGCGCTTTGCTATTAGTCCTTCAAATATTTTAAGTGTTTTGAAGTTTGTCCCTCTAGGTAGCACAAATTTGAAAGTTGTGTGTGTGTGGTGGTGGTGGTGTGTGTGTGTGTGTGTGGGTGGGGGGGGGGGGGGGGTGGGGGGGGGGGGGGAGGGGGGTGTTAGGATATGTGAAGCCTAACTATCAGACATGCCCTATGCTTCAGAAGAGAGGAGGAACAAAGTTGGAACAGGAGGAACATGATCGACGACAACGAAGTTCAAGCAAAACGACGAAGGAGACAGTTTTCTGCATCGCGGTCGACCGGCAATGGCGCGGCGGTCGACCGACGTCGTGCACAGCTGGGTGCACAGGCCAGGAGCTCATCGCGGTCGACCGCATGTGGCGCTGCGGTCGACCGCTCAAAGTCCAGAGAGCAGGCCAGAGTTCTGTCTTCGTCGCGGTCGACCGAGCATGTCGCTGCGGTCGACCGCCCAAAGTCCAGAGAGCTCGATCAGGAATAGGATTCGTCGCGGTCGACCGCACGTGGTGCGGCGGTCGACCGGAGTCGGGTTTTGGCCCAGTTTCGAATTTTAACCTGTTTTGTTCTGTTTCCTTTTTTATTGGTTAAACCCTTAAGTCTATAAAAGGGTTGGCTAGGGCATGATGTATTGAGACGAAAATTAGTGAATTTTTCTCCTGCGGCGGCCGTGGACGTAGTTTCTCACATTGAGAAGCGAACCACGTAAATCTTGTGTGTTTGAGATTGTTTGATTTTCTCTCTTCTCTCCTAAATCTCTATTTCCAAATCGCATCAGGGGGGTTGTGCATCCCCAACAAGTGGTATCAGAGCCAGGTTCGGCGCGAGCGATTTGAGGTCAGAGACAATGGGATCTGAGAAGGAAACATCCAAGATTGAGAAGTTTGATAGAACAAACTTCGGGTTCTGGAAGATGTAGATGGAAGACTACCTCTATCAGAAGGATTTATACCTACCATTGGGAGAGAAGCCGACGGATATGAAAGATGCGGATTGGAAGCTATTGGATCGAAAGGCCCTTGGAGCGATCAGGTTGACCTTGTCTAAATCAGTAGCGTTCAACATCAAGAATCAGAATACGACGGCGGATCTCATGGCGGCGTTGTCCAGTATGTATGAGCAGCCCTCTGCGGCGAATAAGGTACATCTCATTAAAAAGTTGTTTAATTTGAGGATGTCCGAGAGCCAGAAATTCAAGGAACACCTGAACGAGTTTAACGAGATCACGGATCAACTAAACTCGGTCAATATTCAGTTTGACGATGAAATCCAAGCCCTCTTGATACTTGGTCAATTGCCCGACAGTTGGAAGGGTACCGTTATCTCGATCAGCGGATCATGTGGCAAATCAAAGCTGAAGTTTTCAGAGGTGGTGGACATGATTATGACTGAGGAGATTAGAAGACAAGAGGAAGGGATTTCTAATTCAGGGTCGGCGTTGAACCTTGAGGGCAGAGGAAGAAACAGAAACAGAAATAGAGGGAGTAGCCGAGGAAGATCTAACTCGAGGAACGGAAGGCCAAAGTCCAGGAACCGCAAGGGCAAGAAGGAGATCGATTGCTGGAATTGTGGCAAGTTTGGCCACTATGAAAATCAGTGCCGAGAACCCAAGAAGGACAAGGAGAACAAGACTGAAGCGAACGTGGCCTCAGGAGAATCAGATGATGCCCTAATCTGTTCGTTGGAGAGCAAAACTGAATCGTGGGTGCTGGATTCAGGAGCTTCGTTTCATGCTACCTCAAATAGAGATTTATTTGAGAACTACGTTTCAGGAAACCTAGGAAAGGTCTATCTTGGTGATGATCAGCCTTGTGATATTGTTGGCAAAGGAGTCGTGCAAATCAAGCTCAATGGGTCTACATGGAAGCTGAGTGATGTGAGACATGTTCCTAGCTTGAGGAAAAATCTGATTTCCATAGGACAATTGGCGAAAGAGGGATACGTATCAACCTTTGCATGTGATACATGGAAGATTACAAAGGGATCCATGGTTGTTGCCCGTGGTACGAAGACGGGATCTCTCTACATGACGATAGATGCACGAGGCTCCATTGCAGTGGCTGAAAGTAATGAAGACCCAAATTTGTGGTACCAGAGGCTAGGTCACATGAGTAGCAAAGGCCTAAAGGTTATGCAATCGAACGGGAAGTTACCAGGTTTGAGATCGGCTGATATTGACCTATGTGAAAGCTGCATTCTAGGGAAACAAAAGAGAATAAGCTTCAAAAGGGTTGGCAGAACTCCTAAAGAAGAGAAGCTTGAGTTAGTTCACACAGATGTGTGGGGTCCAGCATCAGTTCCATCCACCGGCGGAAGGTTATATTTTGTGACCTTCATAGATGATCACTCGAGGAAGACTTGGGTCTATTTCATGAAACACAAATCAGAAGTGTTTGAAGTCTTCAAGCGATGGAAGGCTATGGTTGAGAACGAGACCGGTTTGAAGATCAAGAAGCTTCGTTCTGACAACGGCGGCGAGTATGAAGACTCAGAGGTCAAGAAGTTCTGTTATGACAGCGGCATTAGATTAGAGAGGACAGTGCCAGGTACACCCCAGCAGAATGGCGTAGCAGAACGCATGAACAGAACATTGACTGAGAGAGCCAGAAGTATGCGGTTACAAGCAGGTTTTCCAAAGCAATTCTGGGCAGAAGCAGTCAACACAGCTGCCTACTTGATCAACCGGGGACTATCAGTGCCCTTGGAGCACAAAATACCTGAAGAAGTATGGAGTGGAAAGCAGGTAAATCTCTCTCACCTGAGAGTATTTGGATGTGTTTCATATGTACATCTGAGTGATCATGCTAGAAGCAAACTCGATCCTAAGTCCTTAAAATGTTTCTTTGTTGGCTATGGCGGCGATGAGCTTGGCTACAAGTTCTGGGACGAGCAGAACAAGAAAATCATCAGAAGCAGGGATATGGTCTTTAACGAATCAGTCCTCTACAAAGACCGTGATGCAGTTCAGCCCACTAGCTCGATGCAGAGTGATCCTACGTATTTTGAGTCAGATGATGCCTCAGGTGGAGGCAATCCCGAAGCTAGTTCTGATGAAGAAGAAGAGATGATGGATGAGACCACTTCAGAGGGGGCAGATGAAGATGAAGAGCCTGTTTCGCCCATTAGAGAGTTGAGGCGGTCAGCTAGAGTCCCTAAGCCTAATCCAAAGTATCCATCACTATAGCCCAGAGCTCATCTCAACTACCTATTGTTGAGTGACGGTGGAGAGCCAGAAAGCTATGATGAGGCCCTTCGAGTGGATGATGCGAGCAAGTGGGAGCTCGCCATGAAAGATGAAATAAAATCCTTGGACACCAACAATACATGGGAACTTGCGAAGCTACCAACGGGGAAAAAGGCCTTGAGCAATAAATGGGTGTACAGAATCAAAGAGGAACATGATGGTTCCAAGAGATACAAGGCCAGGTTGGTGGTTAAAGGATTTCAGCAGAGGGAAGGAGTTGATTACACAGAGATCTTCTCTCCAGTAGTCAAACTGACTACCATCAGAACAGTCCTGAGTATTGTTGCAGCTGAAGATCTACATCTCGAGCAGCTAGATGTGAAGACAGCTTTCCTCCACGGTGACCTAGAGGAAGAGATATATATGCAGCAGCCAGAGGGGTTTACTCAGAAGGGAAAAGAGAGGATAGTATGCAGATTGAAGAAGAGCTTGTACGGTTTGTCAAAGAGTTTGACAAGAGTTACATCATCCTACTCCTATATGTCGACGACATGCTAGTAGCCGGTTCAGATATGACAGAGATCAAGAAACTGAAGGAGCAGCTGTCGAGTGAGTTCGACATGAAGGATCTAGGCGCAGCGAAGCAGATATTGGGAATGAAGATCAGCAGAGACAAACTCTTAGGCACACTACGACTATCTCAGGCCGAGTATATTCGACGGGTGCTTGAGAGATTCGGGATGAGTGGTGCTAAGGCCGTTAGCACACCGTTAGCTAGTCATTTCAGATTGACTAAGGAGCAGTGCCCCGAGACTGATGAAGAGAAAGATTACATGGCTAAGGTTCCTTATGCTTCAGCCATCGGAAGCCTTATGTACGCCATGGTATGCACGAGACCCGACATTGCCCATGCAGTGGGAGCTGTGAGCAGATTTATGTCAGATCCAGGAGAGCAGCACTGGGAAGCAGTGAAGTGGATTCTTAGATACCTGCGAGGTACGATAGATGACTGTTTATGCTTCAGAAGAGGCAAGTTAGTTCTGCAGGGTTTTGTTGATGCAGACTATGCTGGTGAGATAGACCAGAGAAGAAGCACTACAGGATATGTATTCACTTTGGGCTCTACAGCTATTAGTTGGATTTCTCAGTTGCAGAAGATCGTTGCTTTATCAACGACAGAGGCTGAATATGTTGCTGTGACAGAGGCAAGCAAGGAGATGATATGGTTGCAGGGTTTCTTGGAGGAGCTGGGACAGAAAAATGAGAAGAGTGTCCTACATTGTGATAGCCAGAGCGCAATTCATTTGGCAAAGAATCCCGCTTTTCATGCAAGGACCAAACACATACAGGTCCGCTACCACTTCATAAGATCAGCGTTGGACGAGGACATGTTGGAACTTGTGAAGATTCAAGGAAGCAAGAACCCAGCTGATATGCTTACCAAGGTTGTCACTACAGAGAAACTGAAGTTGTGTTCAACTTCAGTTGGCCTCAGCACTTGATGAAATGGAGGCCGTCGCCGCAGAGAGAGCTGAAAGAGATTGATAGTTAGTCTCCAAGTGGGAGATTGTTAGGATATGTGAAGCCTAACTATCAAGCATGCCCTATACTTCAGAAGAGAGGAGGAACAAAGCTGGAACAGGAGGAGCATGATCGACGACGACGAAGTTCAAGCAAAACGACGAAGAAGAGATTTTACAGCTTTGCGGTCGACCGACCATGGCGCGGCGGTCGACCGCCTATGTGCACAGCTGGGTGCACAGGCCAGAAACTTGTCGCGGTCGACCGAAGGTGGCGCAGCGGTCGACCGCTCAAAGTCCAGAGAGCAA
>NC_033798.1:115091116-115091398 GCF_001876935.1 Asparagus officinalis | reverse complement strand
CCCGAGCATGTCGCTGCGGTCGACCGGCAAAAGTCCAGAGAGCAAACCCAGACTGCAGACAGCATCGTGGTCGACCGCACGTGGCGCTGCGGTTGACCGCCCAAAGTCCAGAGAGCTCGATCAGGAATAGGATTCGTCGCGGTCGACCGGATGTTGGTGCGACGGTCGACCGGAGTCGGGTTTTGACCCAGATTCGAATTATGACCTGTTTTGTTCTGTTTCCTTTTTTAGTGGTTAAACCCTTAAGTCTATAAAAGGGTTGATTAGGGCATGATGTAAAAA
>NC_033798.1:115052116-115087832 GCF_001876935.1 Asparagus officinalis | reverse complement strand
CTTTTTTATGCATCAATGCATGGTTTATCATTTTTGTGATGCCTAAATGATGATTTGTAAAATGCTTATGCCAGTTTCTCATTTTGTGATCAATGCATGGTTAAGATAATACCCATGTTTTGTTTCTTACATATTTTTTATTATGCATACGGTTGGTGGATCGTTGTCAGTTTAGCTCCTGTATGTCATCTAGTCTATTTGACAGGGGGAGTTTTTGACATAAATTTCTTTACTTCTATTATCTATGCTTATATGCAGGGGGAGCATTGCTCCTATCTTTCATTTTTCCCTCTTTTTGATGTTGTCAAAGGGGGAGAAAACTACCACATATATAGCTTACAAATTAATTCTGTTATATATGATCATGTGTGTTTTATATATATGGTCATGTATGATTTATTCTTGTTTTGGGTTATATGTGGATTATCAGTGTATACTTTACATTCATGTATAAATTGTTTGCCATCATCAAAAAGGGGGAGATTGTTGACCCTATAGTTTTGATGATGATTTGACAAACAATTTATTACTAATAAGTTTTCTAGTGTTTTGTGTTTATGTTCTCTTTTCAGGTATTTCAACACAGCGTTAAAGATTCAAGTTCATCTGCGTGGATTTACCTAGGTATTTGTTTATTTTCTTACATATATAAGTATGATTATATCTAAGCTCAATATATATACACTTAACACGATCTTTGCCATTTTCTATCATATAGATGATTTTTCTTTAAACGTTGTTAAAATATCTTTATCTCTTGTTTACAGCTCTCTCATACTTTATTATATACATATAATATATGCACAATATATATATGAATATTTACAAGTCCTATATCAAACTTTCACTTTCATAAAAATACAGGTTTTCTAATCATTTTTCAAAAACAGGTAGTTTTCACAAACGAAATTCGTTTTTCCAAAAATTCCTTTTCAAACATGTTCATTTCATCATTTATAAACTTCCCCAAAGTTTCACTATTTTTGGATATGAATTGATATTTTTAACGAATTCTCAAAACTGACCCAAAACCTGTCATTTTTCACATATCAGATTTCGGTCGACCGATACGGTCGACCGACGGTAGTCTGTTTTCTGAGAATTTCTTTGAGTATTTTCCGGTCGACCGGAATTTCCGTCGGTCGACCGAAATATCCATTCGGTCGACCGAAATTCACGTCGGTCGACCGCCTGCTTCAAAACATGTTTTCTCTGGGTTTTTGAACTAATCGGTCGACCGTACCGGTCGACCGACGAGTTGACAAACTGAGCCTAACGGCTAGTTTTTCAAATGGGCTTTTTGGTCTTTTTCTTATTTTTAGCTGTTGTAATGGGGTGCTATATATACCCCATTGCTGCTCTTCTTCTCTATTAATCAAGAAATCCAAGTTTGCTGTTTAACAAGTTGTTAATCGCGTTTAAGAGCTGTTTAAGAGTTGTTTCATCAATCTGTTTTCAAGAGAAGTTTTTCTACAACAAGAAGTGGCCTTCAAACCCTATTGGAACCATCATTTCTTCAGCTCTTCTTGTTCATTGAGAAGTTTTCTAAACTCTTTCCTATATAGCTTATTATTTCACTTTCATTTGATTAGCTATATTCATTGAGTTATTTATTGAGTTTGATTCACTATTATCACACACACTTATTGAGCTTTATATTCTCATATTATATTGTGGGTTGTGGTGTGGGATTTAGTGAGTGTGAGCTTCATTGTGTTCTCACTTGTCAATTGAGAACAAATTACTGTATTTGACTTTTGTTTGTGAGAATCACTTGTAATACACTTGTACACCGAGAGAAGTGTGAGGAGAGAGAGACGGGGTCAAATCCAATAGGAGTGGCGTCGATTGACGAACCTAGGGAGAGGTTGTAATCGAGCACTTGAGGAGGAGGACACGGGCTAGGTTCCTACACTTAGTGTGTAAAGTGTGATTGTTGAGTGATTGTGTAGTGTGAGAGTTTTCGGTGAACTTGTAAACCGAGTGTGTAGAAGTTCCGGCTTCCAAACCGGAGTGTGATAGTGGATATCTCCTCGAGGTGAGGAGCGGGGACGTAGGTCGTGGGGACCGAACCTCGTGAACATATTGTGTGTTTGAGTTTTGCTTGTCTCATTTTTATTTGTACACATTCTTACTGATCTTATTATTCATATCTATCTCTTGCAAGAACTAATTGATCAACATAATTTTAAATTGCTATAAATTGGGATTAGATTAGCTTAAGACCCTAATCACCCCCCCTCTAGGGTCTAACAAGGAGGAACAAAGTTGGAACAGGAGGAACATGATCGACGACGACGAAGTTCAAGCAAAACGACGAAGGAGACAGTTTTCTGCATCGCGGTCGACCAGCAATGGCGCGGCGGTCGACCGACGTCGTGCACAGCTGGGTGCACAGGCCAGGAGCTCATCGCGGTCGACCGCATGTGGCGCTGCGGTCGACCGCTCAAAGTCCAGAGAGCAGGCCAGAGTTCTGTCTTCGTCGCGGTCGACCGAGCATGTCGCTGCGGTCGACCGCCCAAAGCCGCACGTGGTGCGGCGGTCGGCCGGAGTCGGGTTTTGGCCCAGTTTCGAATTTTAACGTGTTTTGATCTGTTTCCTGTTTTAGTTGTTAAACCCTTAAGTCTATAAAAGGGTTGATTAGGGCATGATGTATTAAGACGAAAATTAGTGAATTTTTCTCCTGCGGCGGCCGTGGACGTAGTTTCTCACATTGAGAAGCGAACCACGTAAATCTTGTGTGTTTGAGATTGTTTGATTTTCTCTCTTCTCTCCTAAATCTCTATTTTCAAATCGCATCAGGGGGGTTGTGCATCCCCAACAGGGGGGAGATTTGAGGAACTAATTCAGAGTATGAAGATTTATGGGTTTTCTATCAAAATAAGAATGATTTTGGAGACTATTATTGGAAAAAGTTTGGCGATTTCGTGGGAAATACCCCAAACTTTTTTTTGGAGGTTTTGTGAAATTTACCCCAGTTATTATACAGACTAACCTACAGAAAGAAGTTTTATGAGTCTATGAGAATGTGAAAAAACTAACTACTTTGTTAAACATAGATTATGGTATTTCTGATACTTATATAATGGTAAAAAAACGAAAAGAGAAACCAATAATTTTTACATTCAACCTTCGGGTACAATCTAATCACAAATTACATTTCTCAAGGTATACATATCACAACCATCTCATAAAAAGTACATCTAAAAGGCAAAAACTGAAGAATGTACTCTCAAATTAACTATTTTCCCTCAGTCAACCATTTGAAGCATCACCCCTAATTCTTTTGGGCTTTTGATCCTTGGAGGTGTAGAATGGTCAGTGGGTGCAATTTGCTCCTGGCCCAAAATGACTCCTTGCTTTCTCATGTAATCCCATCTATCTTGAAACAAATAAATAAATGCAAAAGCTACTACCTCCATAGTGAAGAGAATTGTCCATAATTTTACACTTCTTGACGTCTTTTTATGGTAAGCATGTAAACCAATGTATATGTTCATTATACCAGCTATGCATATTCCAGTTCCAAGAAGCCAATGCGCAAAGTACCATAAACTTCTTACTTTCACTCCTCTGTTCCAAAAAAGAAAAAGAAAAGTTAGAACTCGAAAAATAATACCTTTTTTAGTTACATACATGGTTGATTTCAGTTAAATATCTACCTGGGTACGTTTTCACTTTCTATGTCAACACAAGACTTGTAAATATGAAATCATGAGAAACTACTTTAACAACGGAGTAGTTTATCTTAACCTTTTGCTTTCCATTTACTTTTGGGAAAATGTGCAAAATAGTCCGTTTTTGCTAATTATTTAGCAAAATAGGCCGTTTTGCTAAATAATTAGAAAATAGACATCTTTTGGAAAAAAAAAAGGTCGATTTTGAAAAACAAGATTCAGAAAACATACGGGACTACTAGTCACGTATGTTTAGAGCCAACTTAATCACGGATTAGTGACGTAGAAAACATACGGGATTAGTAGTCTCGTATGTTTTCTGTGCTGTTTTACAAAATAGACCTCTTTTTGGCCTGTTGGCCAAAAAGATGTCTATTTTGCTAATTATTTAGCAAAACGGTCTATTTTGCTAAATAATTAACAAAAACGGACTATTTTGCAAATTTTTCCGGTTGCTAGACATCTTTTAGGTCAAAATGTCATATATTACGATGTGAATATCATCACATTGAGATGTTTTACCAAATTTCTTTATCAGACAGGTAATTGTTTAGGTCCATGATATCTATCTTAAAAGTAATGAGATTTTGAGATGTTTATCAGTAACTAACCCTGACATATATAGGATGTAGAAGTGACGAACACGGCGAAGAACAACTCAAGAAACAAGCAGGAAACAAGCAGGCAGCTTGCCGGTCGACCACGAGATCAGCTGCGATCGACCGGCAAACGTGCACACTACATGGTGCATTTTCGGATTTCTGTCTGGTCGATCGCGGCGTCAAGTGTGGTCGACCGCGGACCCTGTAATCGATTTTTCCAATTTCTGTCATTCTGTCTAGTCAACCGTGCGGTCGACCGTGACTCGGGTCTGAGCCTGGGCTTTTGTTTTCTGACCCGTTTCGTTTTGCGTTGATATATAACACTAAACCTGATTAATAGGGTTAAGCAAGGACGATTTGAGCAGACTTTTGAGAGAGTATTGTACATCCTTTGTGGGAGGATTTGAGAGAGATCTAGAGAGCTTTGTTTGAGAGTTTTTCGTGAGATTTGTAACCATATTTGTAATTCTCTTCATCTCTAATAGTAAGAACTCCCCCCTCCTTGCCTCGTAGACGTAGGCAACTTGCCGAACCACGTAAATTCATTGTATTGCTGTGATTTGTGATTTGTGGTTGTGTTTGGTTTTGATCTTTCTCGTTGTCTTGTCGTGCACTATTTGGTCTTTCGAGCTTCACTAAGCACAACATAGGAAAGAGTATGGTTTGAAGTCAAATTACCTGTGAGGTCTAAACAATCCAATCAAGGGTTGAATCAATAGCAATGCATAGAATGCCAGCCCAATTCTTTGATGAGCGTTGTTGAAGGAGTTCTCAAAATTCTTTACTGAGAGAACTGCTCCAGCAGTAGCAAGCAGCACTGAAACTATCTGTCAGTTCAGAGAATAAAAAAGTAAACATAATGGTATAATCAGTCTCTAAGTACAGCTTAGTATAAAGCAATAATTGACTTTAAATAATCTTGAAAGTGTCATCATTATGAGATGTCTAGCTTTAAAGGCTATTGAATGTAGGCAATATTTTAAATGAAATAGTACTATTTAGTGTTTTGTTAGTTAGATGCTTTGCAGAAAGTAATTAAAGGAGAGAAAATTAACCTGAAGGATGACATGAGAATAGAAGAGAATTTTAAGTCTCTGACCACATTCAACTCTTTGTGACATTCTGATTACTAGTATTCCAATAGGCATCAAGAAACCAACAGAAGCCCATAGCAGAAAAGCATGGAGTTTTATTTGGAAGGACAGCTGAGGGGTTATCTGCAAACATCAGAAGGAAATAGTTTTTTTTTTTTTTTTTGTCACGGAAAAAAAAGAACTTAAGATGAAGAAAATCTCTCTCAGGTTCCTGAAAGAAAAGACTTTTGTGAGGTACGTATGAAAAATTAGCATAACTTACCTTAATAAGAAGCAGTGAGATTCATGTAAAAACGTAAATATTTTCTCAAGCAGAAACACAAACAATGATGACAACTGAACCGTAATTAGAATAAAAGATTCAAGCTAAAGCAATGCAAAATGTTGTAAACCTTAACTTGTAACTTAGTCTCTTGAAGATTGCTAGAAAATAGTACCATCCTTTTTTTCTCAAAAAGTTTTAAAAAAACCAAGAAAAAAGAGAATACCTTGGAAGAATGTGGTTGAGTGATCTTGTGGGTATGAACTGATCTTCGGGATTCTGTTGATGAATCCACTAGTTCTGAAAGAAACACTAGAATCGCAAAACCTGACAATAACACTGAAGTATTCTTTCGTCGAGAAGCTAGCATTCTGAAGGAAAGCAAAATTTCTCAATACAATTGCTAACTGTGAACAGAGCTTCTATAAAAGATAAAAAAGCAAAAAAATAAAATTTAGAAGAAACCACTCTAGGAAGAAATACTCTTAGAAGAGTGTTGATGTCAGTAAGCCAACATTCCAAACAAAAGGATAGCATTAACAATCATAAGGTACATTAACAATCATAAGGTAGCTTGTTAGCCAATAAAAGAATCACAAAAGGAGAAAGGCGCGCTAAGGCTATAATAAGATGAGATAGAGGCTTTGGAGGGGTGAATATATTGGCAGAACTGGATGTGGGGTATAGTATTAGAGAGTACTGAAACTTTTGGCCAACCTTGCTCAGCTTTTTGTTGAGATTGTGGAGTTGCAGAGAGCACGAAGTAAAAGGTGGCCACTGTAAGTAGAGATTAGTCAGAGGAGTGGGAAAAACAAAAGAGAGTGCAAAATGGTTGGTGAGATGCAATGAAAATGGAATTGCATTCTGTTACTTGATGGCCCCTTTTGTCACTGGTCTTTGTATAATTCGAACTACCGGAAAGCGGTTAAGGGCGGTGCGACCCACGGCTGTGGGTCGGGTTATTTTTGCAACCCGATTCGAATCCAAGTTCAGATTTCGGTTTACAATGCAATTGGTGGTTATCTTCCTATTTCAGACATTTATTTAGTCTTGAATAGAAGACCTTCCATAATCAAAAGCCATGCTTAATTTAGTCCCGCAGAATCCTATTACTCCCAAAAATGTAGGTTTTAAATGTTACTTAAATTATCTTTAAAGGTAGGAACCAGATTACTAAATAATTCAATGTACATGTGGAATAAATAAATTAATCACAGCTAAATCAGAATTATGCCAAATTCAGACACATCTAACATACACATCTAACAAACTAGGTGCAAAGTGCAGGCCACATTAAATACTGCGGAGCATTTCTTAATAAAAGTTTGAAGTAGTGTTGTAGAAACAAAAATGGAGTGCAGAATGTAGTAGACTCCAAGCCGAACCTATGTTGTTCATCGTCTGATACATATGCAATATTATTAACTTTGCTATTTATATGAATATCAAAATTGAATATTATATATCCCCTCCTCTAGATCTTGAGATTCTTTTAAGTTGATGAAGTCATAGAAGAAGAAAAAACATCATCATGTTGATGTTGAGGTTGATGTAAGAAACTACGTAACACTTGCCCTTACAAATTACCATACAGAGATCACCTTTATTGTCCTCAAAGAACCAAAAGATTGGTTCATTTCTTACTAACAACTTGCTACTATGGGAAAGGGTAGGAGAAACGTTGATGTCAACATGTCATAGTCTCTCTTTTATAAATCAAGGTTGCTGATTATGAAGAATATGTAACTTAGAAACACAGAGAACAAGTGCATAAAAGTATATTATGCCGTGTGCTAGTCCCCCACAACTTATTGTATGTACTTCAATTAACAGAAATGTATAGATTCAGACAGATTCAGATATTTTCTTTTGTTAGGATTGTGGTGCATACTGTTACTTTTGTTTACAATTGACCCCTTTAGTGGAGCACAAGGGGGGTTGGGTCTTGACAATTTTTTGAACAATTTTGCAATCTTGTTTTATGTAATTACGTGCCTGTATGATTGAAAAAGTACATGATCAAACTTAAGGTTTGTGTTTATTGGATGAGGAATTACTGAGCTAAATATTGTATTTCATCGGTTGACGGCTGTGGAGAATATATCAGATAACTGCTTTATGAAATTTATTCAAAAAGTGCTCTATGCAAAAACTTAAATTTATGAGCAGAACAAGGTAATGTTTTGAAAGGAGCATGTAACATTAGCTATAAAGTCTATTCACTTGTGTGCTAATTTTCATGCTCATAAAGTTTCTGTGAATCCTTGCTGACTGATGCTCTTCTCATGAACATTGGAAACTATCAAACAAAGTGTTACTTTAACAAAGTTATGTGCTCACCCTAACCTAGTATCAATAGCATATTTGTTTTTGAAAAAAAAAAGTAAAAAAAGATGATCCATGGAAGCCAATCAAATCAATTACTGTTGCATCGGAATAAAGTGAAAGCACGTTCATTATCTTTTATCTACCTCTGAAAAATTTTCCCACTGTAACATCATCCACCAAGAGTTGAAAGCACTGATAAACAAAGGAAATATAAGTTTATCCTGCTTTGATCTGTTTTCCTCTACACTTCGTACTTTTAACCCATTGTATTGTCTCTTCATCCTAATTTTTTTTATAGTACTACTTGCTTAAAGAGGAAAACTAAATTAGAGAACACAGTCTAATTATGTGCACACCAAGTTCTTTTGTGAGTATAATCATACAGCATGACATGAATAAATAATATGAAGAAGATAAATAAAACTAATCCATGCATGATTTGCTTATATATGCAATTATATACTGATATCTATTCTATAGATTTGGATTGGGCGGGCCACCATCCACTTGATTTCTAGAAACTCTAATTATGTGATGGTGGAATAGTACAGCTCAAAAAAAAAAAAAAAAAACCCCACTAGGCTTTGATCTTTCAATATATATGCTCCCTCAGTGGTTGCAAAAAAAAAAAAAAAAAAACCCCACTAGGCTTTGATCTTTCAATATATATGCTCCCTCAGTGGTTGAACAATATAATCTTACCTCTCTAAGAACAAATTAGCATTGATATCGCTAACATTTTCCAATTCTGAATAATTTTCTTATTCTGATAAAGCTTTCAGGTGATGAAGTTGACAAGTCACATGCTCGTGTCAGAATATAATCATTGCTAGCTTGAAAGAAAATGGTTGAAATTTTCACAAAACCTCCTGAATTTTTGGGGAATTTTGCACACTTCCTCAAAACTTCGAAACTCCAAGAAAACATTCTTGAACTTTCAAAATAATACTAAATCACTCAAACTGTTAGAAAATATGATAAATGGCATTAATAAGTAGAGTAATTTGTTACAATTATGACAAATCAGGATTTCTGATGAAAATTTAGAATGAAGAACATCCATGTAGGAGGACAACACAACAATAATCAGGTCTCATTTTTAGAGTTTTTGATCTGCACGTTATTGTCGCCTAAGGAGTTTAGTTTACTTTTGAAAGTTCAGAGGAGCGTTCTCTGGTTTATAAGCTCGGAGGTGTTTGTGAAATTTACCGAAAACTTTTTTGAGCATTGTTCATGATTAGTTCATAACAAAGAGAGGAGTTGAATTGAAGGATAATCATGAGCTTGGTCCTTTCTTAACCACCATATAATTATAAAAGCATGTGTACTAATTGCAAAATGTCAAGACTCAAAAGCACATGTGGGTCATGCAAGCACAACTGTTTGAGACCAAAAGAGGTCAGATGAATGGAGATTGGAAGCAAATCCTTTCACAAGATTTCATAAGCTTTTGCTTTCTCTTTGAAAACCGATGGAGGAGCAGCTTGTTTCGTGTCAAAGAAAAAGACCTGTACAGGGAGGTGGAAACTTCTACAGCCTTTTTCAATTAGGATGCTGGAGGATTACAACCCATGTCAAATCAGAGAGAGAGAGATTAAGAAACAACAATGATTTGCCTAATTGGCTAAATATTCTAAGTAACACTCAAACTGAAGGTAACGTATTATTAGTTAACAATATAGCATAAAGACATCCGAAGCATCTCTAAAGACTTGTAGCTTCACATTTTACTCCCTTTGATAAAGACTGGCTCATAAATTTTCTCTCAATTATTACTTTTTTTTCATGTTCGTGCGCCTTCAGAACCTCCTTTTATCCTTTACCTTTTGAAATATCGGCATGATTGACTCTAGTTACATGACATGGGAAGCCTCTTGGATGGTACAAATTATCACTGTTGAAATCTCAATAGTTGAGCAAGAAACAATGGGAAAAGACTCGCCAAAGAATAGCCGTGTACAGTCAAGAACCAAGAAAGATGCTTAAGATTAAGGAAATTCTGTTCCTAACGTTCATGAGAGAATGCTTGAGAATGCTAGAAACTTTATAATAAATCAGATGAATACAAATACACCTCAACTTAAAGCCTAAATTCTAAATGCGGCTTCATTAGTTCGCTGAAAGAGAACATTCAAGACAAAATTTTAGATGTCACTGGTGTACCCCGTAACTTCAAACAGGTTGTAGGAGTTTCTTTCTGCATTTGTTGGTGCGATTGATCTTCGAAGATAATCACAAGCATGACTTAAACTAATAAGCCTGGATACTGAATTGACACATGTGAGCCTCATCCCCATCACATTTCATTGTCAATAATGTTCTTTATCATCTCTGGAGGAATCAGCCCTTCAGTTCGGATTGCATCCTTATTTGGGTCTGGGCTGATGAAATACAGTGTCGGTAGCCCCCTTACCTGTCACAGTTACAGTAATATAGCATTTACATTCGGCAGGCTCCTGAGAGAAAAATCTAAGTTTTCTCAAGAAAATAGCTGTAATTTTCCTCTTACCTGCATATCACGTGCGAATTCATACTCATCATCAGTATCTACTTTGACAAAGTGTACACTGTTCTCATACTCGACAGCTAGCTGCAAGAAACATTGGCATCAGTTTCTAAGTTTCACCAGGGCACTATCTACTCTTCAACCCAGAAAAAACAGCTAGCATATGATTTTTGCTAAGTAATCTCTATAAACTAGTCTGAGAGCCTACAACTATATGTCTTGGCAATAAAATGTGAGTAAATAATATTATTTTTAACTGGTTTGGAATAATCATAATGTTGGTTCTCAATATCTGCCTCTAGAAATAAGGTTATATAAATAAGGTTGCTGGCAAAAAAACACATCTTAGTAGATAAGAAATGTATAACTGAAAGCAATACCAGAAATACTGAGGTCAAGTTCTTTTGCAGTGAGGAATGTGAGAGGATACACATGATAAACATGGCATAATAAACATGACAAAGCTCATACTAATGATCCGTTAGTCTCCTGAGACCCTGACAGCAAATCATCATGAACATTATGCATGCGAATGCACTGAAAATATAAGATCATTTCCTCTGCACCCCCAAAACTAGAAATAGGGAGTCAAAACGCTTTTCCAAGTATTAGAATGAAACACGGCTTCTGGAGTATGGAGCATTAGCGGTTCTCACCAAAACAAGCTACAGAGAAGGCTTTGAAGACCACATTTAACATGAAAATGAAAAGTAGGAAATATCAACAATTATATGCTCCCAATCACATAAAGCAGTTCAATATGCTTAGGAGAGCGAAACATTTTTTACAGCATGACAGGGGAGATGAAATAATTTCACAGCAGCATTCTTAAGCGTGACCGCCATTCTGGAATCCTTAAATTAAGTGCAAGGGTGCAATAAACTCACCATATCTCCAATGAAGACAATCTCAAAGGAGAGACTAATTATCAATAAGAAAAGAGAAACAATGAAGTAGGGAAAACTACTTCTCTAGATAACCATCCAAATATATTAAAAGTCTCACGCTAATCTTCAACAAATTTCTTTGCAGAACCCAAACAAACTGTTTTCTGATTTTTAACCCACAAGAATCAGAGAAGTCATATTTATTATGATTTAGGACCCACAAAAATCAGACACCAAGATTCATACTTTTGCTGCCAATAATCTTCAAATTAGAATGCTATTTTACAAAGTATGTTCTGCCTGCATGCAAGGCATGCTTCCAACATATGGGAGATGCAAGCATAAGTCTATATCATATTTTAACCAACAATATGATCGTTTGGGACCTTTGTTCAAACTTCAAAGCATATTTACAGCATTCTTTTCTGAAAACGTCTCCATTTAGATAATATAACAAATTCAGACTACTTAGAGACTTTATGAAGGCTCAATGGTTTCATCATCTTATTAATAAGTGAATCACAATATTGCATCACTTCTTCAGTGTTAAACAAACAAGGATTCACTTTGAGAAACCATATGACATTTACATCCTGTCCTCCTGCTTTCTCTGAGCAACAATGATAACACAATCTAATAATCTAAATATAATTCTCCAAAAACTACATGGTCCTTTTATTATAGTATATATTTTAATCATAAGACATCCAAGACATAGTAAAATATCTGCATATATAGCTAGTGCACACCAAATTCAAATTCTTTTATCCTACTAGTACATATTTCCTGTAGGTAGTTGACTGGACAATCAATTCCTTTTTGATTTCAGTTAAGCAGTGATGCTTTGTAGAAAATAACAAAGACGTTCTTGATGCACCAAGTTAACTCAACACAAATTTAACCATGAAATTTACTTCAGTAATTTGTATAGGTGATTCAACTTTCTTATAACCAACAAGCTTTTCGGGATGTGACTTTCTAAAACAGGTATTAGAAGCCAAAGTAACTCAATGTTTCAGGTTCTTTGTTAGAAGTCATATTAAGTTGTGACATTGTTAAAAGAAAAGAAAGAAAATTTGCTTTTTCTTCAACAGAGTCCCTAAGTTGGTGAAGTCTTGCTATCCAAATAGTAGCAACAATTATGAAGCATTGTTGAAACTATTTGGTAGAGGAACCATGAATCTTTCTTTAAAAATACTTCTGAAACCTGAGCATCTTATCTCTCTGGCTGGTGGTTCTTTTTTTTCTTTTTTTTTTTCTTTTTTTTTAGAGTTGGGGGGGGAGGGGGGGCGGGCGGGGGGGGAAGGGTCGGGGCCGGTTCGGGTTGTGGAGAGACAATACGAGTGGAAAAACCATAATAATGCTGTGTAATGGGTAATCTCCAAAAGGAAATCCAGTTGCAGTCTTGCAGAAGGGTAAATTGTGAGATTGTGGACCAGTTAATGGATGATAATTTCAGATGATCTCTAATTCAAAATAGCTAATAAGATATATGTGGAAGATCATAGGTTCAACTTGAGCAGATGCCCAGATCAAACCCCAAACGAGGTAGCGATCAAGAAGAATTTGAACAGGTTGCTACTTAAGAACCTGGCTATTGCTAGAGACACTTCACTACAAATAGATAGAACTCAACGTGTTTACACCTAAAGTCAATACAATTTGTCTAAATTTTGGCAAATGCAGCAGCAACAAGTTAAAACTCTTAATTTTGAGAGAGACCAAGCAGACACTTTAAAGATTAGATGGATATATCTAATGGAGATGGTAAGGGTCATCCTTTAGTATATCTGTCCATATAGCTGCTTAATTTATTCAACAGTTCATGGATATCCTACGGTCAGATATTACTCCAGAGACAACAACCATGTTAAAAATCACGCTTTAATTATATGGCAGACGTCCTCCCTAATCCCACCATCTCCTGCAAATGGTTCATTCTGAGTACTGAGAATCATGTTTTTACATCCACGAAGGCAATATATAGAGAACACGTCGAGGGAGTCTCAGAAGAGACATCACTATCAACAATTGCAAACACATAAAATGTCTCTTATGAGAATCTATTACCCAGTGTGCATAACAATTGTAGCTACTAGCCAGTTGTACGAAATGCACAGAAGGATGGCCATCAGTACCTCTCATGTTTTTGCACAAGAATAGATCTTAGATCTCAACAGAACATGTGGACGGCAGCCTTAATTTAGCAGATTGATACCGAAAAACATGTCTTTTAAATTAATCCAAATGTCAGGCAAAGACAATAATTGGCTTGTGATTCACTTAAAACGTCACAAAAAAATCACTGGTTAAACTCACAAATCTCCAAACTAAAAGTCCACTCTTCATCATCATCACGTTTTTTCAACATTCATAAATATTCATCGGCAAGACTAATAGCCTACAACGAGTCAACCATGCTCTATTTACATCCCTAGGCATCCATCCAGAATCATATCGTGGAATTTAAAGCCGAACTTCAAACTGGCCTATAATACCTCCTAAAAGTTCTAATTTTGATTAGATAACTCGACTATCAAAATCTAAAGAAACATGGGTCTCTTGCCAAAATTGAAACTTGACTAATTTTTAACCAGCAATGTAACAAATAATAGGACATAACTAGCCAGAGAATTACTGTTTCGAGCTCTTGGGCCATGAGAATGCACGGCCCACACCAAGTAGCATAGAAATCCACAACAAGGGGAACGCTCCTCTCTCCCTTCACCATATCCTCCACTTCCTTCGCCGACACTTTTTTCTGCAAAAACAACAAAAATCGAAATCAAAATCGAAAACCAGCAAACACCCAAAAGATAAAATAAGAAAAGAGATGAGATTCATACAATGAGATAGTCCTCTCTGATGTACTTGGATTTTGCAGCAGCCAAGGCCATTATTTTGCTGGTTCTGCTTCTGCTGGTGTTCCCTTTGAAGCTGAGAGAAGAATAAGATGCTGGGAAAGTGATGGGTCGTTGAGCATTGGTTGAATTTAGGCCCATGAAGCATTTGGAGCTTTGGATTATAGTGGCCATGGCCGTTTTCTGCTCAGGGGGCGAGTGGGAGAGAATAAAGAGGCAACCGGGGAAGTTCAACCATGGAGGAGGCCCCTGCGTCTTATCCGATCTACTCTCTTTCATATTGCCCCCGAAATAAAGAGTAAATTACAAATATCACCTTACATTGTATATAGAGGGAAAAGCAAATGAATAATTTTTCACTTTAGCCCTTTTAAAATTTTTTATTATTAAAATCGACCATTTTTTCTTTTATTTATCAAAACCGACCCGATTTCTTAATTAGCGGCTTAATCACATTCCTAATTAGTCGGGGTTGCCAACCCCGACTATTTAGGAGGGTCTTAAACCCTAATTAGAAGCCTTAAACCCTAAAAATTAATATCCTAAATAGTCGGGGTTGGCAACCTCGACTAATTAGGAATGTGATTAAGCCGCTAATCAAGAAATCGGGTCGGTTTTGGTAAATAAAAGAAAAAAATGTCGATTTTAATAATAAAAAATTTAAATAGGGTTAAAGTGAAAAATTGTTCGAAAAGCAAATACATAAAAGAAAACAACGGGTTCGTTTCATGTACCCCTCAAATCTTTCGTATTTAAATTTCTGATACTGAATTCTTGTAAATAACCTCCGAAATAACTCAAAATCTTGAATATTACAAATAAGGAGCGATGTCATTTTTGTTAAGAATTCACTTTCCTCATCAGCCATCATGCAGCTACGCCCTCGATAGAGGGAGGCTGCGATAATCCATTAGATCTTCCTCGAGTGTTCATGATCTTGAACCCTAATCTATAGCTTTTTTCTTCTCTCTTGAGAAATTTCTCTAAAAGTTTTATTCTGGTAGCGAATATTCTTTCAAGATATATTCGATGGTCTGTTTGGTTATTTCCTAAAAACCAAGAAATGGAAATGAAAAAGTGGAAATCTCAAAAAATATAATTTCATCAATTTCCATCCCTAAAACTCACCCACAGCATCCAATAAAATATTATTTTCATCCAATAACTCATCTACCACATCTAATAAAAAAATATTTTTATCCAACAACTCATCCACCACATCTAATAAAATATTATTTTTACCCAACAACTCATCCACCACACTTAATAAAATATTATTTTCATCTACAACATCATTCAACTCATCTCATCTCATCATTTCAAATCATTCACATTATCCAATAAGATGGTGACAACTCATCTCATCTCATTAACATTTTATTTCCATCCATTTCCTCCAAAAAAGCTAGGAAAACGATTTCCCTAAGTGTGGGTCACATCATCCAATAATATAATGACAAGTCATCTCATCTCATCTATTTTCTTATTTTTAAGAATGAACCAAACAAAAGAAAACAATCTATTATAAGAAACATATAGAAATATGTTTCTTATAATTCATTTCCTTATTTTTTTTACCAACCAAACAACATCAAAATAATTTTTCTTAAAAAATCACTCATATCATCCTATAATAAGGTGACAACTAACATCATCTCATCTCCATTTCTTTGATTTCCTTTTTTTTTTAGCCAACCAAACATTCCCAAAACAATTTTTCTTAGAAATAGTTTTCCATTTCTATGATTTGCCTCTTTTTTTAGGCAAACAAACAGCCCCTAAAAGAAGAAGGAAATTAAAGAAATGGAGATGATATGATGTTAGTTGTCACCTTATTATAGGATGATGTGAGTGATTTTTTAAGAAAACTTGTTTTGATGTTCTTTGGTTGGCAAAAAAAAATAATGAAATGAAATATAAGAAGCTTATTTCTTGTAATAGGTTATTTTCTTTTGTTTGGTTCATTCTTAAAAATAAGAAAATAGATGAGATGGGATGAATTATCATTATATTATTGGATGATGTGACTCACACTTAAAGAAATCGTTTTCCTAGCTTTTTGGGATGAAATGAGTGGAAATGAAATATTAATGAGATGAGATGAGTTGTCACCATCTTATTGGATGATGTGAATGATTTAAAAGGATGAGATGAGATGAGTTGAGTGATGTTGTGGATGAATTGTTGGATGAAAATAATATTTTATTAGATGTGGTGGATGAGTTGTTAGATGAAAATAATATTTTATTAGATATGATGGATGAGTTGTTGGATGAAAATAATATTTTATTAGATGTTGTGGATGAGTTGTTGGATAAAAATAATATTTTATTGGATGTTGTGGGTGAATTTTAGGGATGAAAATGGATGAAATTGTACTTTTTGAGATTTCCACCTTTTCATTTCTATTTCTTGGTTTTTAGAAAATCAACCAAACAGACCCTTAGCCAACCAAACTGTTAATGCTCGTGAACAAACAGTCGATGAGGATTTTCCCGCAGTCGGATGCAGTTTCGATCCTACCGACGATGGGGAAGAATGAGAGGATGAATGTTGGGGCCGCTTTCCTTCTTCAACTTTATGCCTGGTTCTCAGAGCTCTGGTGAGCGGATCACCTGCACACACAAGAATCGTGGGAGTACGGGGCTTGTTTGCCTCGTGGTACCTCCGACGATCAAGTCAGCTGGTGTGCTTGGTCCGGTCAATAGAGGAATAGTACCCCCCTCTAATATGTAACTAGAGATTTTTTTAGGTAGTGATGGAGAGACCGAACCTCTTTTCAGGATGAATAGCGTCTGTATTTATAGAGGATGCCAAGGACAGAACAGGTATTTAGTGAGGAGGCGACAACTGTTGATGGCGAGAGGTGAGCTGGAGGCTGAGTCATCCTTTACCCTATTCGTGTCGATTGATGAGTGATGGCGGGTCACTTCAGCGACATGGGGAATCAGCAGCCGTTGAGGCTTGTCAGCGGGTGATGTGGAGTCACTTCTGTGGCATAGGGAATCAACAGCCATTGAGGCTTGTCTATGGGTGACATAGAGTCACTTCTGTGGCATGAAGAATCAGCAGCCGTTGAGGCTTGTCTGTGGGTGACGTGGAGTCGTAATGATGATCATAGATGGTAAAATAATGCTGGGAAGTAATGTTCTAAGTCGCCCCGGAGGAAGTGTCGGCCTGTTGTTGAGTAGCAATCTTTCGCCCGACTGAGTCCGCCTTTCGAGTCGTCTTTGGGGAGCGACGCCGGCTCGACTAGATTCATTCTCGGGATAACATATTTGTAAGTAACAGGGAACACTCTATAACACAAACATTCACAAAATAATTTTTCTTAGGGCCTGTTTGTTTCGTAAAAAAATGCAGAAAGTGGGGGAAAGAAAATTAATATAGGTGAATTTTGCTATTTCCCCCCACTTTCAGATGTTTGGTTTGTCAAAGCTATAAAAAAAGTGGGGGAGAAAATGAGTTGTCACCATATTATTAGATGAGATGAGTAATTTTTGATGTTTTTATCCACTTTCCTTGTTTAGGTTTTTTTCTTGTGTTTGGTTCATTCATAAAAGTAAGAAAATAGATGAGAGAAGATGAGTTGTCATTATATTATTGGATGATGTGACTCATACTTAGGAAAATCAATTTCCTTGTTTTTTTGGAGGAAAATGATGGAAGGAAAATTTTAATGAGATGAGATGAGATGAGTTGTCACCATATTATTGGATGATGCGAGTAATTTTTAAAGATGATAGAAAGTGAAGAAAAATGGGATGAGGTGAGTTGGATGAGTTGATTGATGTGACACATTTCTTATGTTTAGTTTATTTTTAAAAGTAAGAAATGAGATGAGATGAGATGAGTTGTCACCATATTATTGGTTAATGTGGAAGATTTGGAAGGATGGAAAATGATGAAAGTGAAGAAAAATGATGAAAATGAAAGAAAATGGGTTTTGGAAAATAAAGGAAACTAACCAAACAGGCCCTTAGAAGTAGTTTTCTATTTCTTTGATTTCCTTTTTTTTAAGGGAAACAAGCAGCCCTTAATAGTAAATAGTAAATGTAATGTGGATTAAAAAAAAGAAAAAAGAAAAAAGATCTTCCCTCTTCTCTTCTCAAAACTTTCAACTCTCCTTTCTCTCATCTTCGCATAACCCCTAAATTGAACCTCCAACAAATCGAGATCTAGGGTTTCTAACGGCCAACCGCCCATCAACAATCATCGGCGGCACATCTCCGTGCGCGCGGAAGCTGGCAACTCCTCTTCACCGCTACTACCGGCAAGCCGAGCCTTTACTCCCTCAGCGGGCCCTCGCCATGGACCTCTCCGCCCGACCGCATCCCGCCTGCCGCTCCCTTCGGTGCTCGGCGCATCGCCGCCATTTAGAGACGACTCCGAAGATCGTCCAGCTCTACGCCCGAGTCGCTCGCCGCAAGCTCCTCATTCGTTCAACTCCGCCGGCGCTCCGTCTCCTCCACCCCCTCTGGACCGCCGGCGGCCGCCCTCCGTCGGCGCGCGTGTGGACCGACGACCAACCCTAATCTGCGTCGCCTCCAAGACGGCACAGTTCTAGCAGCTACAATATCCACGCGCGAGCTCGTCCGGCCCTCAATTCTCTATGGAAAGCAGTGCTTCGAGCAGAACGTTGTTGAATGTGTCTTTTGTCGGGAATGGGTTGGCTTTGTGTTACTGAAGGCGAACCAGATCTTGCGTTGCAACGACTTCAAGACAACCGAAGCCCCCGATAAAAATGCAGATTCGCGGGTGATTGAAGGAGTACCCGATTTTGCGTGGCGCTATGAGCCGCCCAGTATACGATGTCGGGCAATGCTGGAGGTGCTTGCTTGGGTGGGGAATTATGTGTTCGGGTTGAGGAAGAGGGGTGTTCAGCAGTTGCGGCGTTAGCGGCGTCAGCGGCCGATTCAGAAGATGGCGGTTTCGCAGAATGGGAAGTATTTGGCTATGTTTACTCATGATGGGAGGTTGCTTGTGGTGTTGACCGATTTTTCGAGAATCATTTTTGAGTATACTTGTGAGGTATGTTTTATGCTCCTATCATTTGTGGAATTGTTTGTTGGCGGTTCCTATGATGATTATTATGTTACTAGATCCCCCGATAAACAATGTTATTCAACACAGCGAACGGACATGCCAATAATTTTTGAGCCTAGTGAGATATAGAAAAACTTGCATGAAAAAAGAAGCATTTTGTGTGTTAAAAGTTAGGTGTTGTCATGGGTTACGTTCATACTCCTTTATACAATTCTATGAGAACCTGTTATATAATTTTGGTTCTCTATCTTTTAAAAACAAGCAACTTTCCTATAGAATAGTAAAGAACCTAAATCACCTCAATTTGGATCTTTGACAACTTGTAACCAAGCAAGAACCGTAAGAATGCAAAATAGGGAGATAGAAGAAATATATTTACAATTTGAACCTATGTGATCTTCCCATAATGCAATTTTTTCCCATCAAATGGATGACTATCTGTCGAAATAATAAGACTTCATATAAAATTTTAAGAAAACTTTACAAAAAAATTAATAATCCTTGCGCAATGCTCCTATGCCAATTTTTGCCTAGGAATTTATGAGGAATACGGAGTCTCACTAAACAACATGGATGGACAATTTGTGATCAGGATAGCTTTAGTCATGTAATTTAAAGCTATTTTTGTGGAAGAGAAGTGGAACATCTCATCCCCGACCCGCACCTCCTAAATAATGATCATGCATCCAGCGTTTTAAAAGCAAAAGGCGAGGTCAAGGCGATGAGGTCCTATGTTGTCTGAGGTTAGGAGTGCCAACAAAGGTGATTGCCTTAGTGAACCGAGGTGATAAATATTCAAAAAGTTAATAAACATTATAAATTAGATGCAAATATCAATAAATAGCAACAAGACAAATTAATCAGCGCCAAATTTCCAAAGTCACAAATCTAATAATTTATAAATCATCTAAATGAAGTAGTAAGTAACCAATACTAAATAGTAGTATTGACTAATACTAATATTGACTAGTCCTACTAACACAGATTATTAAGCAGTAAACTTTGAACTTTAAAGTTCAAATTATAGCATGTCCCCAAAATGATATAGGTAATAAAGTACATTACAAGAAGATAAAGGCAAAAAATTGATCAAGAAAGAAGAAACATAGAAATTCAGTAACAAAAATAAACTTTACTTTATCGAACACCTTTCACACCCTCAAAATTTTGAAACAAAGACAGACACCATGCGCTTTGCGTCACATGCCTTGGGCGAGCGCCACACTTGAGGGGCCAAGGTTATGAGGCGCTAAGGCGAGATCTTGAGGTACCAAAGGCGCTTGCCTTAGTAACCTTCGTTTCCTGGCAATACGCAAAACACTAAGTTAGAAGATCACCTCGCCTAAGCGCTTGATGTGCTAAGGCACATTGCCTTCAAAACACTGCATGTACCATTGTATAAGAGCAACGGAACATCTGCCATGCACCTTGCAAATTGTGTTTCAAGTTGTCTATAAGCGGTACAGTTGCAATAAAACATTATTTCATTCACTTAAGAGGATTATGCACGTAGTTTTGTTTCTGATGTGGCAAGTGTGAAGACTTCTCCTACGTGCAACTGTAAGACAAGATGTTGGGAGTAGTTTTGTGGCTGACATGGCCGAAATATCACTTACAAACCTTTAGCTATAACCTGAAACTCCCCGCAGGTTATAGGCCCAATTATATCGATGCGTACACTAGAAATATATTAAGTGGTATTTCTACATTCCTCTTTACAATCAAGATATTACAATTTTCAGGAAGTTGCACTTGCCTATGGGCATGATTTAAGATGAAACATATTCTCTCTCTCACACACACATTGCCATTTCCTTTGATTGAAAGTGGTAAATAAAATAAATGCAATTTGCACTCTAGTGTTCCACTTTATTGATTATAGAGGCAGTACTTGATAGATTTGTGCATGCTGCTTTGTCGAAATCAACATTTTCTTAATACATATGGTGTTCATGTAAATAACTTTCAGAAGAAAACATGTTCTTTCGGATTGATTACAGTTTCATACTATGTGTAGGACATGGGTAATATGCACATATAATTTTAATATATGTCAAGATGTGAAATATTTCTTCTTTGTGCAATGTATCATGCAGACAACATTGCCGCCGGAGCAAATTGCTTGGTGTGGACTGGACAGTGTGTTGCTCTATTGGGATGAAATGCTTCTGATGGTGGGCCCCAATGGCGATCCAGTGCGCTACATGTATGATGAACCAATTATACTTATTTCAGAGTGTGATGGGGTAAGAATCCTTTCTAACTCAACTATGGAATTCCTACAACGAGTTCCTGATTCAACGGTCTCAATCTTCCAAATTGGAAGCACCGAACCCGGAGCTTTGTTATATGATGCTTTGGATCACTTCGACAGACACAGTGCTAAGGTATCTGTTTTGTTTGCTTTTATTCCTAAGTTTGGTAATTCCTTCATTGTTAGGCTGTAATTTATTTTTAGTAGCTCAAAGTACTCAATTTATAGTCTGATAAAACTTGTTAACATGGTGATAATCAACAGGCTGATGAAAACCTAAGATCTGTGCGCTCTAAGTTGCCACAGGCTGTTGAGGCTTGCATAGATGCTGCTGGACATGAATTTGATGTCTCACGCCAAAGAACCTTACTGAGAGCTGCAAGTTATGGTCGGGCCTTTTGCAGGTTAGTTTCTTTTTTACGGACCCATTTCAAACTTCCATTCCATTTACAGTCAGTATATAATGCTCTACAGTTGCTTTTTCAAGGAGCTTTAAAATGTTATCAAAGTTGATGTGGATTTTTTTCTTAAGGTTTTAATTTTAGCTAAATTTCATCTGATCAACATCTTGCCTGTCTTCTCTCTCTGGTTGCTATTTCAAAACAGTTAGAATTGTTTAATAAACACATTTCCACATTTGGTTTGGTAAAATACTTGGAGGAGGTTTTCATTAAGAATAAGATTGTTGACCATATGTGCTTAAGTTTCTTTTGTAAGTTTTCTCCTTCTTCAGCCTTTATCTGGATAGTAATGAGACCATATTACTAAGTGCTGGGATATTAGTATCAGAATTCTCGTTGACATCATACATATGAAAGCAGTTGGTTTTTTAGTTATCCAATTCATAGTTGTAATTCTGATGTACGTATATTCATCAATGTAGTTACTGAAGATTTTGCACGAATAGTGTCTAAAGAGTGTGAAATCATCACTCAGCTCTAATTGCTTAAAATGGATATGAAGAATCTGAAATTGGAGCCGCTAGTGTTTCTTCCCTTGATTTCTAGCGGACATAATAACTTGCTCATCCTCTTCCCTTGCCATGTATCCTGCTTGATTAGCGCTAGCCATTGAGAAATTTGAAATCAACTTCAGGCATGTTCTTGTTCTTATTGCTAACCGTCGTGATTTAGGAAACTTCTTGAAAAACCTTATCAGTTTGGATGCTGAATACTCGTTCTTGCTTTTGGTCTTCGTTAATTTGAATCATATATGAATCCTCTCTCAGACTTCTATCAAATGCTTAAGACAGTTGTTCTTAGTGCTTAACCATTTTGAGAAATTGGAAGTGATAATCTCTTGTGTGCACCTAGGCTTGTTGTATAATGTGATCTAAACTTACCATCATGGTAATTTAGTTGAACCTTCACTTACCATCATGGTAATTTAGTTAAACATTGTCTGAAGTCAGTTATCTAGTATTATACCTTTTTTTCACTGAAAACTTATCTGTTTCTCAAGCTTTTGCGCTTTGTCGCTTATGGATCATGCAAGAATCCTTTTTCTTCTCAGTCTTCTGTCAACAGGTTTGAGAAAAGTGTCTTTAGTGACCAGTTGGAGATGTTGGATGTCTTGATCTGCTAAGGGTGTGTGTGTTGATGTCTGCATAAAGTGATTACTCTTAAACCTACCATCACCTAATTCGGCTACAGAGTTGGTTATCTAGTTTTGCAAAGACAACTAGTTGATATCCCGTATTTACATGTTTAGTAATATGCAAATATATTTACTTGATATAAATTGTGAGTAAATAGCCCATCACCTTATGCTTTAGGGTGAAGTAATTTCCTAACATGATATTGGAAGATGCAGTTTTCAAATTAAATCATGTTAATTTGCCACATTTATTCTTTCTTGACGAGCAAGTATGTTTTGCCAGGGGCCATCATGTGAAACAAAGGATGATGACCAAATACTTAAATATTATAAGTTCGCTTGATAACATTGTTTACTAGACAGTAAATCAGTGTGAGCTTTCGGTTAAGTGGTCATGACAAGTGTAATGATGCATCATACTCTAGATAAACTTGATTCTGGAGAGGAAATATTTTTTTTCGTTGTAATGTTGGCAATGATACCAAGTTGTCTTTGACAGTCAGTTCCCACGTGAACGCTTTCCAGAGATGTGCAGAACATTGCGAGTGCTAAATGCTGTTCGGAATCATGAGATTGGTATTCCCCTTAGCATTCAACAGTACAAGGTCTTTTACTTCTGCACCTTTTATTTACTTGTTGAACATGATAAAAAAATCTATTTCGTTAATGATGTGCACATATTGTTTATTTCAGTTGCTTACAGCACCAGTTCTTGTTGGGAGATTGACTAATGGGAACCATCACCTTCTGGCTTTGAGGATCTCTGAGTATCTTAACTTGAATATAGTAATTTTTCGAAACTAGTTCAATTTGCTTATATATATATATATATATATATATGAGATTAATGGGTATCCTTGTCATAGGAGGGGATTTCCTCCTTGACGCCTCTAAAATCACATGATTGAGCGACATTATGGATGATCCGCTCCGTTGAACTTGATCTACATATTCTAAAACCCCAATACACCAAGTTTGGGGTGAATCCGTCGTCGTTTGACCCTCCATCGAGCCATGTGAAAAGTTCTATTCATTCAAAACTGTTAAAATTGATATGAGTGGATGAAGGGTCAAACGACGACGGGTTCACCCCAAACTTGGTGTGTTGGGGTTTTAGAATATGTAGATCAAGTTCAACGGAGCGGATCATCCACAATGTCGCTCAATCATGTGATTTTAGAGGCGTCAAGGAGGAAATCCCCTCCTATGACAAGGATACCCATTAATCTCTCTCTCTCTCTCTCTCTCTCTATATATATATATATATATATATATATAATATATATATATATATATATATATATATGAGCTTATAAATTTTCTCTCGCATCTAGGAACTTATGTGCTTCGAACTTCCATTTACTAGAGTGTAACTCTACTTAGAATATGCAAGTATAAACTTTCCATGTTCCATGGTTCGTTGATCTTACGGAGAGAACAAGAAAAACAAGCAAGCATTTATTTTATGCCGATTTTTTTGAGTTGCTTGTATGGGAGCTTTTTCTTTATCCAGCTATATTGATGGCTTGGCTGCATGAAACTAGGATTTCAATATTTTCCCAATTCATGTTCCTTTTGGTGTATCCCCAGTACTAGATAATCTCCAACTATGGTGGTATTATTCAACCTGCACCTGTCTGATTCTTACTGCACTTGTTCGGAAAACCTTCAACTGTTTTTCCTCATATTGTCCTCGATTAATGCTGTGCTTTATTTTTATGATTGCACTTGATGCAATCCTTTGCTAGACCATTGTTGAAGTAATTGTTTCTTAGTTGCCTGATATTTTGACTGGTAGACCAGGTTATATTCCTAAAACTATCTTATAATATTTCTACTTTCCTTCAGGTGGACTTTATTGTCACACTGATCCAAAAGCACTCTCGACATCAATCACTATGCTTAGTACTCTGGAAAACTCTAAACTTCAAGAGTACTTTGATTTTTTCCTTCACATTCACAATCAGTGATTGACCCTAAATTATTAAAAAAAAATGTTGGTAATTTTATCTATAAGACTATAAATACAAATTACTCCTAACTATTTCTCTTTTTTAATGCAACGATTTCCGGACTAAAACCTCAAGCATCCTTTTTTGTATTATGTGTTTGCATTGTCTTATATTGTCCTCTTATTTCTTCTTTTTTTCCCGATTCTGAAGCTTCATTACTCATTTCTGAAAACAACCTCCTGTAGTCTCATTTATTAATATTGGGTCATTTGTAGACAGCACTTTACTTTAAAACCTTGTGCTTTTAACATGCCTAGTGGGCTCATTTGTGAGGAAAAAAAAAAAGGAATGAGTTAATGTCCACCTTTGATGCAAGCATAACAATGATAGGAAATGGTACATCCTCGATTTGCTCTTACACTTACGTCTTCTAAATTGCGTTATTATGTTACTTTTCTTTTCTATAATCTGGTGAGGATCTCCTTTGGGATCCTATTATGAGTCTTGTCTTGATCTATGAAAATTGTTTAGAACTCTTTCCTCTAAATGCTTTATTAGTGGTGCTTTGTGTCTTCATGCCCGACCTCCATGACATAAGATCAAGTTGATTTTTAGAATCAGTCTTCAATGAAATTGGATAACCAAGAAAGTAGTAAAGGAGTGAGAAGAACTTCTTTTTAATAATATATTTGAAAGATGAAAATTGAAAAAGTGGTGTTTGCTTTGTGAAAAATTATTCGCAGCCAAAAAAGGAGTTCCCCATTGATAATGTTGGGAAACACAGGAAAATCCTCTTTTTTATGTTATTCTTTTTCCAATCTATTTAGGAGGTGGTTATCAGGCACTGGGCTTGTACAAAGATAACAGCATCATCATCTATCGATGATATTGCACTTTTAGATATCCTTCTGGAGAAGGTAATTCTCTTGAATAAGTAATTTCAATGATAAGATATTTTGCTTTATTGTCATGTAATTTCTGAAGTAAAACTTTTTATTTTACAGCTGAAATTATGCAAAGATATATCATATGCCGCCATTGCTGGTCATGCAGATAAGAGCGGACGAAGAAAGTTGGCTGCAATGCTTGTTGATCATGAACCACGGGCAGTTGAACAGGTATGCTAATTGGCTTAGACTAAGTACCTCTGTGTATGGGCATGTGTGCGCGTTAGCAGTGCTTGTTGATCTTGAACCACATGCATTGCAACAAGCATGCACATGTGCTTAGACTGGGTACGTTTGTACCTCTGCGTGCGATCGTCAAGATTGATCTCAGATGTTGCTTTGAAATTTGGTGGAACTTAGCATACTAGTTCAGAATATACACATGCTTATGTATTGAACTTCTTCGTATGTTTTTGCTTTGCATTTAGAAGTATGTATTATGTAATGGATGCTCAACAATTTTAGGCTGCTTCAAGGTGAAACTTTTACCAATCTTCCAACATTAATGACACTTAGAATGTTCTTTTTCTTTTTTTAAATGTTCATAGCTTTCACACTCCCATCTAACATTACTTGTGTTCAAGAACAGAGGTGTACATGTTTTAGTGGTGATAATGAGGACTTATTTAATATCTATTCTGTTAGAATTGATGAAACAATTTATTTCAGATGGAACAGCTTAATAAATACAGTTAGGCAATAATTCTCCTGTATAGTGACTTATACAATATAAAATACTAGATAGGAATTGGTAATCAACATCTGCCTAGCATTCCCATCATAGTTGTCCTACAATGGGTTTCTCGACCTTAGATTTCCTTAGGGAATACTAAAATTTAAGTTTATGCAAGTCTTTTCAAATAAGTGTTCAATATGACTAGTTGCATAAGAAACTAAGAAATAAGAAATTGAAACAAAACAATGCTCTATCCCTCTGTGCTTTGTCTGCTTCAGAAGGAACTAAGAATTATTAATGTTTTAAGTTTACTAGAACATTGCCACCTAGAGATTAATAGACTTTCGCAATATTGTTTTATGCGTCTATCGACGGAAACAAACATCTTATGCCTAATTTTCTTAGCAATGCTATAGAAAGTGCTAGGCACTGGACCTAGCACCTAGGATTCTAGGTGGGCACGTAAGCGGCAAATAAGCGTTTTTTAGCACCAAGAACGGATTTTTATTCTTTCCAAAGATTCAACATCCTATCCACGCCATTTTATCATAGATGAACTTGGATAGATTTTTGATCTGATCCATTTTGACTTGACCCTTTCTCTTCACCCATCATTATGCTTAAGCAGGCAGTAAACCACTTTATGATGGGGTGAATCCTCATAAGCGGCCCATGTTAAGTGGGCAGCCTAGATACCACTTAGGCCTAGTCGGACGCCCATATTGTTTTTAAAAACAATAGTTTTCAGTGCAAACTGGGGGCTTTGCTTTTGAAAATACTATAGAATCTACAACAACAAGAATAAATCTTTATCCAATATTTCAGGGTTGACTACATGAGTCCTTTTCTTCTATTTTGCTCTATAAGGGCTAGCTAAAATACTAAATTAACCAATACCATATCCCTTTTAGTCGTCCTTGCTTTGGAAGAGTACTTTTGCAAACTGTGAGCTCTGCATATAATGTTGATTTATATGAATCAGGTTCCTTTGTTGCTAAGCATTGGGGAGGAAGACAGCGCTTTGGGAAAGGCAACTGAAAGTGGTGATACTGATCTTGTTTATCTGGTTCTTTTCCACATATGGGAAAAGGTACTAATTTTTGCATGCATGCATTTTAAACTTATTCATGTAGCAGACACATGTCAGACCATGCTTTTTCTTCTTAAATCCAACAGATCTTTATAGGTGCCTTACTGTACATTATATGTGATTGCAGAAGCAACCAATTGATTTTTTTGGAACAATAAATGCTAGACCTCTAGCTCGTGATTTGTTTATTACGTATGCAAGGTATGCATAAGGTACTCTGTAGATCTGATTGTACATTCCACCGCATTTTTTAATATTTTAACGCTATGTGAACATCCCATAATTAATTTTTGATTCTTATTTTTTGAAGGCATCATGATCGTAAATCCCTAGAGGATTTTTTCCTATCAACTGGCCGTCCCCAGGTAGGCTGATTTTCTTGAGCATTTTCTTGCGGTAATAGATTATTTACTTTTGTCCTTTTCATTCCTGTTTGTGATCTGATTTAATTTTTCCTGTTGATGTGGTTGAAATGAGGAATTCTAGCTACAGATGGGAGTGGTGGCTCTCACTTGCGCTGTGGACACGTGTCCCTAAAACAACCTCAAACCTACACCTAACCCTTTCCTTTATTGATTTAGGGCGAGTGTCGAAGGATAATCCGGCACTCGTGACTGCCCTTAGACTTTCTCGGTTGAAATTGAAATGGTCCACTGGTTTTCCTTTCTTTTTGTTGATTACTTGGGCTCCTGTGGATTGGTAAGTGATAGAAAATTAGCGGCAGATGCTGAGAAAGGACCCACGAATTTGATTGAGAAGGATTACCTTTACTAGTTAAACGTGAGATAAAAATCTAGCTTGCATAAAATTAGGAAACATTTGGAGGCTCAAAAACCCGATAATTGCATGATGAACATACAGGAACTGCTTAAAATTTTTGGCTATAAAAGTTATATTCACAGTTTGAGATCACTTGATGCATATGTAGTAAGTATTTGATCTTTTGCCCTGATTTTATCAAGGGATTCCACTTGGCTCCTTTAGCTTATTTATCTGCAGTGATGAATGTGATTCTGTATGGCAAGCCACACTCTATCCTCTTTCCTACTTCATGAGTATTAGGCAGCTTGTTACACAGCCTTAAATTAATGACTAGTTAATAGCCCTACTACTAACCCAGCTTATCTCTAAGGTTTTATATCAAACTTTCTTTTCGTTAAGAGATGTCTTATGAGGTATTTGGCACCAACATGCACCGGGCCTCTTCTCTTCGTGTTGAACGAGTATCTGACACTGGCGTGTGCAAATTGGTGGCCATGTGCGGGACATATTTGATGTTGAAAAGTATATTTTATATTTTATGTTGGAACAGGTCTGGTTTCTATCCTGGATTCTATCTGTCTGTTTTGTGGTTTTAATGTTTACTTTTCACGGTTTTTGTGATTTGTCAAACATGTTATGGAACTGAAGGACAAGTTAGAGGTGGTTGCCAGGCGTTTTTATGGAACAGTTGTTTTTCTTGTTTTTCTTTATTTTTTCCTTGGGCGAATGAGTAGGTAGAATAGTCCCATAATCACTTTGCTAAGGGAGAAAATTCCTCTTATACTTTTTTTTAACTATTTTTTTATTTTACGAAAGGAGTATTGAGGCAGCATAGTTAACAACCAACATATCCAGAAAATGCATATGGCTGAAATGAAAATGTTTGAGATGGATTAGCAAAACCTTTAAAAACTTGGTCTAAGAATGAATGCATTGGTAATTGGTCATAGGTTGCTTCATATTTCCAACCAAGGATAACATAAGGTAAATTTTTAAGACAATGTTTTAAAAGCGGTCTGGGCATCCGCTAAGCCTAAGCAGTAGTTAGACCACCCTCCTAGGTTGTGGGAGCACCTAGACTATCACGGGCCACTTATCCGGATGTTGCACCATGTTAGAAAGGGATATATTGCTTGCTTAGGCATAGTGAGGGATGAAGAGAATGATCCAAGTCAATATGGATCAGATCAAAACTCTATATCCAGGTCCATCTTAGATAAATGGTGATAATAGGAAATTAAATCTTTCAAAATAGTATTTTCTTACTTGAGGCTAAAAACGCTTACATGCCGCTTAAGCGTCCTCCTAGGAGCTTAGAAACGCCTAGCCTTTCTAAAACATTGGTTTAAGAGAGTTTTCACTTTTTACATGTTTACAGGGGCTCAGTCATTAATGTGCATCAGCTAGGACTGAAACTATGTAGTTCTAGGAGCTGTAAGTCTATGGCTAGACCAGAATGTGCTGCATTGAGGAAGAAAAGGGATTGCGTCGTTCTGAGTCGACAGGGAAAAGGGAACTTAAAGAAGTTCAAAGGGCCCTTAAAGAAGCTGAAAGGGAAAAGCAGTGTCCGTATAGCGACCCAAACCATTGCAGACATATGAGTTGATTGTTATTAGAACACTTGTTGAGCTTGTCAGATACCGTTGTGAGTAACCTTGCGCCTTCAGCATGCATCAAATTAGGGGATAGAACTCATCATATTCCAAATTTGAAGGTGTATCATTGTTCTGGTGAGATATGCAATTTTATCGACAATGATGGAAAATCTTGTGGATAAAAAGTTAGATTCTGAACAACTATTTGTTGAGTAATTCTAAATTTGAAATAGTCTTTGTCTTTCTTTACCTTTCTTTACTTTCTTGGTGCTTTTGCAAGCCATTAGAAAAATCTATGTGATACAGGACTCTTTTCTCAATGAAATTTATATCGTATTAGGTACCAGGAATAAATTAACATGCCTTTGTAGAGTTTTCATTATGTTACTTTTATTGCACAAACACACTTTTGATTTTGTCTTAATGGATTTTTTAGGACGTTGCTTACCTCTTGTTGGAGGAGTCATGGGAATTAGAAAGGAAACCTATGGCTACCAGAGGATCTGCCCTACAGGGTCCACGGATAAGGCTTATTGAGGATGCTCAAAAGCTTTTCTCTCAGACCAAAGAACATGCATTTGAAGCAAAAGCTGCTGAAGAGCATGCCAAATTGTTGAGGTAATTGAGATCATGAACTGATTTTCAAACGCATATTATTACCTACGAACTGAAATTAGGTAAATTTATTCAAGACAAAAGGTTTGCTATGACATGAGCCTTCCTGATTTGACGGTCTCTTCTCTGTAGAAAGTACCTTGTTGGTTTTAATTATTTATTCCTGGAATGTTTTTTCCCATTACATCAAGTTTTGTTTATGTGGAATGTGTTTTGAGTGAAACATGGACCAAGGACCCTGCCTATATAAGAGAACTCTGGGATTGATTTCTGTAAGTAGTTAAATTGATGCAGGACCAAAAAATGTTACCCACAAATTACAAGTTCTGCAAATTTTTGGGATAAAAGTGGTATGACGCAAATTTGCAAGTTGTGCAAATTTTAGTTTACATCGTATCGACTCTATCCCAAAAATTGGGATATATATCGTGCATATACTCTGCTTTGCAAATTTTAAACTGGGATAGATTTTCTTTTATCCCAAATTTTTGTGTTCGGCTACAAATTATTAGTCCATTCAGTTAAGGGCCATGTCATCTGTTAACTGTTATCATATCTGTGAGTCCTCTGATCTGGGTACGGTATATTACTAAGTATACTTGTATAAATATGGTGAATAAATGCTATGCATATTTGGCTGAACTGGAAACGGTATTCAAAAATGTATTTTTATGCAAATGAATACTTCCACAATTTTTCTGGGCATGTAAACTTGTGAATTAGCCTTTTGGCTTTCACAAAAGTTTTCTAACTTTTGGAAACAAATCCGACTGTATTTTATTTTATTTTTCTGACACTCGAAAAATGGGTCCTTAGTAGGTCCTGTTGGCCCAATCTGTAGGAAGTAGGGTTTATTGATATTTGGGCTGATCTGGAGGAGACTTAGGGCATTCACTCCGGTGGAGATTCTGTCAAAAGGCAGGTGTCTTGCTCATGTTCCTTTTTTCCCTATCATTTCTAGCATGTTTATCCTCCTCCTTGATTCCATCGTTGATTCATCTTTCTCCATCATTTCTTGCATGTTTATCATCTTCGTTTTAATTCAATTGTTGATTCATCACAAATACCATCCATGATCTTTAACATGATTTTTTTGTTATATGTTTTCTATTGATAAATTGCAGATCTTGCATGAAAACAGTGTAAATAACTATTAACTAGGGTAGGATTCCAAAAAAAAGGGTTTTAATTTATCAGGGTTTGTAAAAGATCCATATTTTTTGTATTCTACAAAATAAACGATGTTAGATCCTCACCATTCTTATGTGAAAAACACGAATCTACATGCAAAACCCTAACTTGGATATGAACGGCGATCATGACGATGCAACGAGAGGGGCAAAAGTCACCCAACCCCTGAATCAGGTCATGATCGTCGACTAGACCCGTCAATGGTAGGCCGGCCCAACCTAATACCGCTGATCAGACCCATTGACGGTCAGTAGAACAGGCGAAGACTGCCGACTGTCCTGAACTGGATCCATTTCGTTTTGGCAGACCGTTGATTGTACTTTGATGCTCTGCTATGATCCATACACATGTACACACTTGTTTAATTATTTCGGGATAATGTAGACTATCAGATGCTCATGATGACAGATAATGATGTGTAACATACTTAGCATGGTTACCTGAAAACCGGACATGAAGTACATGATTGTTGTTGTGACACCTTGGTACTAGATAATGTGACTGAATTTAAATCACATGATAGCAATGTTTTAAATGTAGGATGTCGGGTTCATGTCGGTCGGCCAAAATTCATGTCGGATAGCGAAAATCGGGGATATATCGGGGGACATGAAAAAAATATCAGATTGCCATATCGGATAGGTTGATATAATATCATAAATGGAATCTTCACATACTTGATAATTATATTGTCTAAACATATAAAAAAGTACATAACTTATTGATGTTAGGATCACTAACCAATTGTAGACACCTGATTTTCGAGTCGGGTTTTTCAAACTTGACCCAATAAGCTTAAACGGCGGCCGATATTTAAAACACTGCATGATAGGTTTGCTACTTGAAATGTACATGGTGACGAATTGCAGGTGTCAAGCCTGCATGACATGAAGAGGAGTTTGAGCTATGACATGATAATAACTGTTATCTGATGATTGATGGAATTGTCCTGAGTCATGTGAAGTATGACCAACAACCCCGTGGGAAGCAGGAGGTCACTCAAGTACATTGAGCTCGTATGGTTACATGCTCATAAGGACGATGGATACAAGCCTGAGATTGTTCATTGCATAGTTCTATGGTATTTCGAGTATGCGTCGTAGGAGGAGATGATCAATCTGGGATGTAGTGGACGGCTTAGTCTGACTTCAAGTTGATTACACATGCGAACCAAATTGTTATTTACAATAATTGAAATTCCCTAGACCTAGTGCACAACATATCATGTACATTTCTTAATAAACTGAATGACGTGGGCAAAAGGGGTTTGTATATGACCTTGCCTTGGTCATAGTTGTCCGTTCGCAAAGGTTTTAAATGTCGGATGTCAGGAACATGTCCGAATATGAAAATTAGGGAAATATCAGGGATATGTATTAAATGTTATATTGCTATATTGAATGGTGTGCATATGTAATATAATATACTAAATGCAATCTAAACGTAATAAAATCCATAGTCTAAACCAGTGTTTTCAAAGGCGCGCGCCTCATTGCGCCTCATGCGCCTTACAATGCGGGACGGTGGTGAAGCGCCCCACATCTGATGCAGCAACGTCTTTTGCTACTCGCGTACATCCGTACTTTGTGTAGGATGCATGTAGTACATTTCCTCATATAATTTTTTTTATTAACATTTCAATCGAGTCTTTATACTTGATATTCCATATCCCAAAAAGCAAAATAAATCCATTGGGCCTTTTTAATAATCTTCAATTGAGGACCATTACTAATCCTTTGTTTGGATATTAGTCTTGATTTAACATTTAATTTGAAAATTTATGACATTTGCTACTATGTTGGGTGTTAGCATTAGAAATTAAGGCAATATATTGTGATTTTGTAGTAAGATATTATTTATCATGATATTTTTCATGTAAATTCTAAAAACATGGTGATTTTGTAGTAAGATATTATTTATCATGATATTTTTCATGTAAATTCTAAAAACATGTTCTTTCACGCTTGATTACATATATTGAAACATGATATTTTTCATGTAAATTCTAAAAACATGTTCTTTCACGCTTGATTACATATATTGAAATATTATTTGTGCGGTGTGCGCCTCGCATCACTCGGGCGCGTGCATCGCGTTGCGTCTTGCGCATGTGCGCGTAAAGATACTTTGCGCTTAGCATTGCGCCTCGTGCATTGACAACACTGGTCTAAACATATAAAACGTAAATAACATTTGACGTTTAAGATCGCTAACCAATTCTAGAAATTTGCTTCTCAATTGCAAGAGAAAGTGAGCAAGGGAGAGAAGACATAAAAAGGGTGAGATAGAACAAGGAAGTGAATGCTCAGTCTATTTCTTTGGAACCTCAATCTGACGTCGAAATTTGTAGGCAAACGTTCTATCGATTTTTCCCTAGAAAGGAAGTGAACTAGGTTACCTGGACACTTTATCTAGGCTCCTGTATCCATGTTCATATCAGCATCTGCGTCACTTCTTGAATATATACATTCATTTTCAGACATATACTCAATTATGTAACACATGTTTTAGTTCACAATACTTGTGATACACTTCTTGAATATGTATTATACACTTCAACTCAAATTGTGCAACTCAATGGACGCAAGACAGGTTTGTTTTAGCAAATACCTCGTTCATAAGTATGCTTTTAAAGGGTCGTTTGGGTATCTAGTGAAAGAACAAGCAGTTTATTTTATTCATAATCTACTCGATAAAGGAAACATAAAAATGATATAAGAATTTTAGTTCTCATAACATGTGAATGAAAAATAATATCAGTCTCATGTAGATTATTAATTTTAATATGTATGTATATAGGACAGAACTAGTAACCCTCCCTCCGGTCGCCTCAGGTTTCCTTCAGTTAGTGGAACGAAGTGCTTCCTTTAGAGAAGAACGAGTGTCATGGATGTCGTGTTCGACTAGTTCCTTGGCTTACGACTCTCCGGTTAGAAAGACCTCCTCCTTACAGACTTTGTCCTTCGCTTCCAGCAAGAGCTTGGGCGTAGTAAAGTGAAGCCGTATAGCGCAGGAGCCTCTATTCGAGTACAGTATCGCTTTTATTTAAAGCAAAAGAGCCCATGTCCTCGTATCCTAACTTTTACAATTTTTCCGTGTCCCGTTTCCGCACCCATGTCCGTGTCCGTGCCTGTGTCCATATCCGTGCAACATAGGAAGCGAATGAGTTAGTGGAACAATTTATTTTCGGGGCACAATTTTGCCTAGACTATGGCTGACATGTTGGCCGTCATTTAGAACCTTGTCTGCTCCTTGCATTCCAAAAAACATACTAAATATTGAATAGAGTGACATAGTACTTACTATTATTTCACCTTTATGCTAATGCTGTATTTATTATTTGTTTTTATTGTTTACACATGGCTTATTCATTTCATGCTTATGCATATAGCTTCTCACTCGTTAATCATGTTTCTTCTATATTTCTTCTCTTTTCTCTCCGAGCATCTGTTGTCCATTCTAAGGACCGTCTTGTTTTCTTACTTTCTCACCAGAGAAGGGCGTGATAGTATTAGACCAGATATATATGCGGAAGCAAGCTGAGAACAGTAGCGGATCGTATACAGCATTTATTTCATTGTTGCTCAGTTAGCTTTTCAGTAGTTCGAGACTATTTACATTCGTATTGGGGATTAGGCTTGATCTATTTTCTGAGGTTCATGTTGGAATACTTCTCGACCGTTGTGTGCCAGCCAACACTTTATTAGTAAAGACATCGTTTGGAGACTATCCTCTTTTTTTTCCCTTTTTTTTTGAAAGGGTTAAGAGGTTGTTG
>NC_033798.1:115019506-115052106 GCF_001876935.1 Asparagus officinalis | reverse complement strand
GTGTGCAAGGACTTGGTGTATATATTGTCAGCCAGTCATGATCCTTGTATATGATTTGGAACACAGGGTCTAGGGGTGTTAAATGGGTGGGTTTGGGTATTAATGGGCAGGCCATAAATGGGCGGGCCATAAATGGACCATTTGCCCATTTATGGCCCATTTAACATTTTCTAAATGGGCGGGTTTTTGCCCGCCCATTTAATAAACGGGCCGCCCATTTGCCCGTTTATAAATAGTATTTTTGGGATATTTTTTATAGTAGTATATATATAGTACTTTTGGAGTATTTTTTATAAATTTTAGGGGGCTTTTCGCAAACTATTGGTGGCTTTTTGTAAACTTTTTAGGGGCTTTTCGTAAACTTTTTGCACCCCCCCCCAAAAAAAAAATTTGTACTTCTCACAATGCATATCCAAAACCTATACAGCCCCAGCGCTAATATTGTTGTTCGTTTTAAAAGGGACCTACGTTTGAATTCCCCTTTAATCATAGCATTATTCACATGGCTTGCAGAATCAGTGAACAATAACATTTTTTTCATGAAGAATACACTGCAATTGAAACAAACAGATATAGAATTTCAACCTACTTCAAAAATGTAAACCAATAATCAAGAAAAAACTTACCCTGGCTCTTTTCAAACTACTACAAAAGTCTAAAAGTTATTTTAACAATTATAACCACTACTCATCATAGCTCAACATTTCATCTTTAAATAAACTTGCTCAGTTTCTAATCAAGATAAGAACCAACGAGGTAAATCTCAAAATTTCATTAACAACATAAAAAACTAGAGCACCAAGTCATTGTCACACATGCTCTAGTTTGGTAGCAACATAAATAAACTAGAGCTCAACATTTCTTCCATTTGATAAAATGGGATCTGCACAAGTTATAGCTCGAACAGGAAAAACTACTGAGTCACAATCTACTGGATTATCAGTATTCTTATTTGGCATTTGCAATGAAAGAAGATCTTCAGTAAATGTTTCTGTGACAGCTGTATCCTCTTTAGAAGCAATAAATAAGCTTTTATAAGTGCTACATCCATCAGAGCACTCATTATCAACAGGCTGAAAACAACAACATGAGACATGAGTAAGTATGAGACAAGTTTGGTTTATGCAAGAAGGGACACATTGATTATACAAGAAACCAGTGGATACGAGAGAGGAACTTTAGCTCTCTTCTTATCCCGCGTTATATATATTGTATCAAATTTGTGATGGCAGATTCCTTTGACAACAACCATGAACCATGCTCTAACAGTTTTTGGAATCTCAGTGTTAGCTTTAGATGAATAACACAGTTGAACAAGCAATGTAAATATGTGAATTATCTCTTAGAGTTGGGTGATGCAGACCAACCCATCCACAGAGTTAGACAGTTTGTAAGTCGAGTGGTCGTTACGGAACTGGGGTTTGAAATCAAAAGAGCCATGCATGAAGCTCAACACTTACTTCAGAAATCAACGTATTTAATTTACACAATCAAATGAATAAAGCCATGTTAACATTTCCCCCAAAACACGAACTTTTTTAACATAAAGCTATCAAAATATGTCCATGAACAAACCTGAAGGCAAACAGAACAGCAAATTTTCTCTCCAGAGTCATCAACAATGTTCTCCTTCGAAATCATACTATAATAAAAAATGACTGACTTTGGTGTGGTCTTCGTTAGATATCAGTCAATACCATTGCTTGTGATTTAATACCCCTCTTGTTCGCTGGCTTCAGATTACAAAGAACACAAACCTTTCGATCCTTCACAATTGGCGTTGTAATAGAATTTTAGTAAAGAACGAGAAATACAAGGTAATGCTTAATAAAAATATTAGAAAAATAACAAGGTAAGAGGAAAAATACCTGCATTTCTTCAAGGGGGATGTATTTGACAAGGCCACTCACAACTGTCCTAGGCAACTCCTCACCTATATCAATCTCTTCCACGTCCATTTCATTTCTGTGCCAACCTAAACAAAGTTCTTGCCTTTCAAAGTGCTATATTAGAACATACAAGAAGATTCTAAGAGAAATTTTATAACAGGTAGTGCAAGAATCGCGATAGGAAACAAGGAAATGCATAGTAGTTGAGAAAGTCCGAGCTGCCTTGTATTGTGTTTTCATTCTCCTAAGAGAAAGATAATAACTGCTCAATATCAATAACAATAACATCAATATCAATAACATACAAACACAGCCTTGTGCACAAAAGCAGGACATGAATTCAACTCAAGTGAAAAATTCAGAAGCAATTTCAGAACAACATGACAATGAAGAAATTGACATCCAGTGAAATGTAAGAAAAAGGAACCCGATCCAAATAAGATTTCTAAAATGATAAAATTGCTCAGTGAATTACAAACACATTAATATGCATACAATCAATAGAGAACCAACCTGTACACTATAAACAATAGCAATTGATAGGGAATCATTACTTCAGGTCGGAACATAATTTGATAAAAGCCAATTCAGTTCAACAAAATTTCACCCAAAAGGGGAAAACCTAGGATTCTAAAACCCTTCTTAAATAAAAGGACGATAACTGTCCAAAATCATCAAATTTTCTACTAAATTGAGACACCCAAACGGGAAAATGGTCCAATTTCGAACAAAAAAGTTCTAAAATGACAAATTTATATCATCCAAAACTGAGAAATTTAGGGGGGGGGGGGGGGGAATGAAAAAAGAGAAGATGGGCGACGAACTGTTAGGGTTGGCGACGAGTGAGAGGAGAGAGAGAACGAAGAAAGGGATTTGGGTTTGCAGAGAGGATCCGTGGCGATGAGAGAGAGACGAGGGAACGAGAGAGGGAGAACTGGATCGCGAGGGTTATTTCACTCGGGCGGGTTTATGGGCAGCCCAATGCCCGCCCATTAAGTGCCCTTTTATCCTCTATTCAATTCATACCCGCCCATTTAGACCCATTTAACTAAATGGGTGAGTTATAGGCGGGCTAAATGGTGGGGGGGCTGGGCGGGCAATTGGGCATGGGTCATAATTGCCATGTCTAACAGGGTCTGACAATATCTTTCTTAATTGTTTTAACCATGTTCTTTTGGGCCTAACTCTAGTCTTTTGTGCCCTATTAACTATTACTTTATCAGTTCTGCTGAGGGTGCATTTAGTGGGCTTCATTGTATATGATATGGCGTTAATCTATTCTCTCTCATTGTATCCAGATTAATGAATATTAAAATTACATTATAATTCTTGTATATCTTTGTTGTGGTTGTGGCAGTAGTGATGAGCTTAGGAGACAACCAAATTCTACGTACGAGAATAGAATTTTGGTGAGCTATGATAAATGATAAGCCTGTTATGTTTACAGCAAGCCCTTGTAATTTGAAGTGTTCTAGCACAAGAACGTAGTTAAGCTTCTATGATGTCACTTATACCTTAGAGCCCACAGAACAAGCGAATCTGTGTATGGATGTTCTGTAGCTTCTGGACAAATGGACTTCAAAATCTAATTTTACCTATTCGCGGAATCTTAGATCAGAAAAGAAATTAGATCTTATAAATGTAAACCATCAAAGAAATCACATATCATGCCTGTCTGAATGTGCTTTATTCTTAACAAGTGATTGATGTTATTTCCTGCAGATTGCAACTGGACCTTGAAGCATCAACGAAGCAGGCTATTTTTGTTGGTTCCAGCATCAGCGATACAATTAGAACATGTATCGTACTAGGCAATGAACGAGCGGCGATGAGAGTGCGGGCAGAATTCAAGGTTGGTTTCATATTTATGGTTTGTCTTTTTGGATGTCTTATTCTTATGATGAAGCCTTCGTTCAGGTGTCAGAGAAGAGATGGTACTGGCTAAAGGCATTTGCACTGGCTACAGCGAGGAATTGGGAGGCTTTGGAGAAGTTCTCCAAAGAGAAGAAACCACCGGGTGGTGAGATATCCAGTTCTATATTTTCTGATGATAATTTAGGGTTCAATAGCTGTGCATTCGGAGGAACAAGTCCTCCATTAATGTCCTTTGCGGTATAAGAATGAATGAGAATCAAATTGATTCCCAGCATCACGTTAAGGTTACATGTATTTGTACCACCAATGTATCATATGGAAGCATAATAACAAATTGACAACATTAAAATATGTATTTGTCTCCTATTTAAGTTTACTTATCAATACAAGCTATTATAGGAACATTTATCTTTTTTTTGGGGGGTGATGCAAACAGTCGTGATCGTGTGTATTTTTTTTTGTTGTTTTAACTAAAGGTTTTAAACCATTTGTGGAAGCATGCATCGATGCTGAAGAAAAAACTGAAGCTCTCAAATACATTCCGAAACTCACAGATCCTGGAGATAAGTCACAGGTGCACTTTTCATTCTCTTACCTAAGTTTAACATATTCTTACTAATGTTGGAACTGTTAGTTTACTAGCTGTTAACTTGTTCCTTCTAATGTTGAAGTGTAAGATTAATTGCTGTTATGTCTGAGATTAAAGCAGGCCTTTGCACGCATTGGTATGGATAAGGAAGCTGCAGATGCTGCAGCTCAAGCTAAGGACAGCGAATTATTTGGCCGCTGGAAATTGAATTTAGCCCAAAATTCTGGCACTGCCTCCATTTTGGATACTCTGCGAGATCGCTTATCTTTTCAAGGTGTTTATTAATTAGCGTGACAACTTCATGGTGATGTATATAGATAATTTGTGCTGTTATGGTGCCTTTTTCTGCCATCAGTTTCATGTTCGAGATAAGTATAATTCATTTTGTTCTGGTTTACTTTGCTTTTCTCGGCAACTTTCTGTTGCAAATTAGATATTCAAAATGTATCTCAGTCATCTTGAATTCTGAGTGAAATTGTTCAACTGTGAGCTTATTTTGTACTAAACAGTTAATAATAGCCTGTTAGTTTCTAGAGTTCGTGAGTTCTCAATGTACTCATAATGGATATGATGTTAGTTTCTGCCATAGCATGCATGATCAACCTTATCAGGACTATAAAACAAGTCAGTAGCACTTGCTCACTTTTTGGGGGAAAAACACATGCAGCTTTACTGATGAGCTAAAGACGTACTGAAGCTTAGATGCTCTCCATTCTTGTAAGGAGCTCTTTCCTTCATTTTGCTTTCTCCTGTATTACTCATTGTGTGTTCTTGGTGTGTGCTGATTCATTTTGATAATTAATCCTCGTTGGAGTAAGATCTTAATCATCCTCTTAAGTTCTCTTTCATGGTTTTCTTTTTCAATGTTGACTGTATTTATGGGTTTTGGTTCAATTTTTTGTTTCGTTTAAGAGTAATAAACTCATTATAATAGAAATTACATTTTAAAAGATGAGGACGCTTGTCATCTCGTCTCGATGTTCATCCAAACAATTTCCCCCCCTTAACCCTATCATGGGAAAAACAGCGCAAGACAAAAATTTTCAAGGAGAACTTTATTCGGTATATCCTCAAAGCTCAAATGGTAGACGATTACACAACACGAAACTGAATCCTAAAATGCAATTGAGATGGACCTGAACCCAATAACAGAGCACAATGGGAACTATACTTTGGATGCATTATTAGCCTCACGTAGGAAATCACTGAAAGCAGCATCATAAACCAAACATATATAACCAACAGCTGATTGATCATGATGTTCGGCTCGGCGCCTACCACTGTTGTTTAGCTCTCGTTTTCAGACAGAGACTCTGATTACTTTCCCTTGAGACTGGGATAGACTGAGTGCTCATACTTCCCATCCCATCTGTAAATTAGCATCCACTTCATTAGCACAACAAAAGAAGAAAAAGCAAGCTGGGATTTTTCTGAAGTAGTCTTTTTTACAAAAAAAAAAACGAAAGAAATAACCTGCGAGCTTCGTCCTCAGCTGGTATTGGGAGTTCCAGTTCAGTACTAAATGGCTGAAAAGCGAGGTCAATCTTCTCATTGGCCACTTCTCCGAGTTTAGATGGTTCCCACTGATTCAGTGTATTGAAAAATATGAGATTATGCTCGGACTCACAACTTCACACTGATTCATTCTTAAGATGAATATGGTTACCTTAGGGGCATTATCTTTGTCTATGGCAAGGGCTCGAATGCCCTGAAATTGCAAAATGGAACATTTAGGGATCTCATATTTGCGTAATCGGTTAGAAAAATAATAAAAGGACCGTTCAATACCTCATACACATCACCAGAGATCTTAGATCTTAGCAGGTTTATAGTAAGTCTGTACTCTTTCTTAAGGCATTCAGGTAGAGTTTGCTTCCTCCCTTCTCGGATCTGAGAAAAGATGTACAGAGCAAAAGCCTAATTATATATTTCATATTTTATAATATATATGCAAGTGAAAAAAGATTAGATGCAGTTCAAGTATTTTGGAGTAGTTGTGACATGTATGATGTTAAGTTACCGATCTTAAAGTTATCTTCAGCCCAGTTGGTGATGATCTCTTTAACCCTTTGAGAACCGGGATTATCCATTCATTTCCTTCAGTTCTTGATTCATCTTCCTGCAAAACAAACCGACTATGTTACACTATCACAGAAGCAATTGTCCTTCGTGTATCAAACCTCTTACAATTTTGTTGTTAGGAAAACCTCTTGTAGTATATTCTTTGTTGTCGAATAAATTTAATCATCATGATTATGAAATTCATAGCAATATACAGAAAGCAATGAAGAAAGGCCAGGGAGCATAATGCACAAAGTCTAATTTTCATTTTAAACTGCACTATTCTTGCAGACATTTCGGTGTGGAGCTAAATTTAACCATGAATATGAAACAACAGGTGAACTCACAAATGATGCAATAATCTCCTCCACAGATTCCTCCGAAAAACACTTGTTTATTGTTTGAAGCCTACAATGATAAACATAGACTTGATTAGTCAAGATGATGCACCATCTCTATTCTCAGATTCCAATGGTTCAGAAGCTTACTTGTTTAAGATACTTTCTTCATCAGGGTGGACGCTTAGAGAGAATTCCTCGATTACAGATTGTACTGCAGTCTTGTCACCTGAATTCAGACTCAATAAACGCTTCTCCAGTTCTTCGAGTTTCTGTTATACATGAAATATATCATTTTGAGTCCAAAATCCTTCTGATAATATGGTTGAAGTAGATTATACTTAAATCGATATTTCACCAGAATATAGGTCAAGATGGTTGATTGCTACCAGCATTACTTAAACTCTAAAGGTGGTTTTTGTATTGTTAATGTTATCCCGTTTTAAAGATGGTTTCTGTGAAAAAAACCCTGATAAATATGTAATGGAGATACAGGATAGGTAACTGTATGCATTAATCACACCCTTTTCTGACAGTATGAAGCTAAGTAAATATTGCACAGGAGTGCACTCTCTCAAAGATCCTGCGCTAAGTGATAGCACGAAGTAATACTGGTTCTAGGCATTCCTTATTTTTATCAACAACATATGACATTCTAGCGGCGGACATCACAGTCTTTGTCGACATGTTATATACAATAAAGATAAGTTTTTTTCAATTTTCTCTTCCCTTTTTCCATCTCCATCAAATATTTCTTACCTCAGAGGGAACAAAATGAGTTGCAAGACCAGCAGAAATCATCTCTTTTCCATTTAGCCTTGCACCAGTCAAGGCCAAATATTCCCCTATGGATTCATCAACAAATTGCCAGCTTAAATAAGAGATGAAAAAAGTAAATTAAAAGTAAAACCCCATACTTTCTAACAACCTGCTGATTCCCCCAATACAAATGTAGAGAAAGGCAACACAGTTATTTACTTTTCTTGATGTCCCTGATTAATTCCCTTTTTTCAAATTGCAAATAACCCCTCTTACAGCTCCACATAGACACTTTTTACGATAACCCACTGTTCCTTGCAACTGAGGGGCGATAAGTGCTGATAAATAAGTCGAGGAAATACCTACTACTGAAGGTATAAATGAGAGGGGCTATTTGCAATTGACCCTTCTTTGAAATGGTACTTTGCATAAGAACCCAAGGGATTCATTTTACTTTATTGGGTACATCATATACCTAAATGCCCTGGAAGGCGCGAGAAAATGTAAGAGAAGCTGCAGTCAGTATGAAGTCCAATACTTGCTTCAGGCATAGCAAAAACCTGCACACACAAAAAAAAAGGGCAAGAATCTCAATAAGACCACTAATCAGAAAGATGAATATGGAAACTAAAGCATATATTATTTGAAAAATATATGCAATGGAAAACTTTGCTGATATGTCTACATATTTGTGTAACTCATTACACATACCGCCTTCTCTGTCACAACTGAGAAAGTCGATGGAACAACCAGTACTCCACCACCACCCATAACAATTCCATGAACAAGGGCAACCTGAAATTGGATCAAATCTAGCACTATTTAGCTTCAAATAACACAAATGACAGTAAGAATTTTATGAAAGAAAATCAAGAGTGTTACCGTGGGCTTCTTATATGTGTGTATATGATAACATAGCCAATACATTCGATACACAACCTCAAGACAAGCATCCTCAACTGATAAGAGAAAAAAATAATCTATTACGAATACAATCTAACTGAAAATACAAAACAATCAAATCTTTTCCTGATATCAATCATTATTAACCTGATTTCCCCTCATAGAACATCTTTAGATCACCGCCAGCGGAAAATGCACGTCCAGCCCCCTAAAGGTAATTTATAAAGTAAAGAACGCATAAGATAAAATTTTAAACTTACTATCAACATGAGAACCCTGTAAATATGCAATTTACCTTAAATATCACTAGCTTTGCATCATCATCTTTTTCCCATTTTTCTAGAAAACCACCTAGCAATTTAACCTGCCAGTCAAACAAATTTCTCAATCCAAAGTTCATCACGTCACATTTTTCACAAAAAAATATGTAATTTTTTACTTAGGATTTAGGTTTACCACTTTGGATGAGATAACATTCAATTGGCGAGGCCGGTTTAAGGTGATCGATCTAACATGCCCTCTCTCTTCTCCAAGAACAACCTGAAGAGAGTCGCGGTTGCTCAAAAATCCTCACTTACCCGAATCCTATAACTAAAAATGGAAGGAAAATATATAGAAAATCTTGTACCTCTTCTGGGTTTAGGGGCTCTTGAGCCATTGAAAGCAATCAATAGAGGAAATTGATCGAGCTGCAAATCGAACATAACCCAAGTCAAGAAATATTACAATTTGGACATAAATCAAATTGCAAATAAAAGAAAAGATAACGAGATTACCCTTAAAAGAAATTGAGTGAAGAAATTCAACGTTGTGCTCTCCTAAGGTATTAATTTCTGAGTGATGAAATAGGAAATAAAGAGGTGGGCGGTGGTAGTTGGAAGCAATGGAAGTCGTTGGTGGGTAGGTGGGATGTCTGCACGCACGTGTCGTTCACCAAGCAAGATGGCCGTAGTGAAGAGATATGCACCGTTGGATTCCTACTAAATCTTTATTTGGACGGTGGATACTTAAGCAAAGATTGTTTCGTTGTCAATGAGGATGAGAGCCGACGAAGGCCTTGCTTACCGCCTGTGTTTATGATTTTCTTCTGTAGCAAGTTGAATTCCAGTACGTGAGATTGACCAATTTGTCTCAAAAAACGTACTTTAATGAGCTAACTTGTAACTTCAATGTAAAAATACCAACAGAATAGCCATTTTTCGCTCATCGAGTTGATGATTTGTTGTTTTGAGAGGCATTTATTAAAAAAGCTGGCGATTTAAGGATATATTGCAAATACTGAGATTTAAGTCATAATGCAAATACCCACAATTTATGGGGTATATAGACAAAAATAAACAGCGAAAAAAAAATTCTTCTGAATTTTAAAAAATTTATCTGCTGCATATAAGTAGATTATTTTCAGCGTAGGGAGAATTTATTTTTCATGGTCCATAATACGGCATAAACATGTACCAAAAATGTTGCAAGTGCACAACCGTGTCAAGTTATAGTATAAAGATATCGATCCACGAAGAATGTGTTTTGTAGGAGAAAATATAAAATCGGTTCTTATGTTGTGTGCGTGACAAAAAGGAGTGATGAGTGAATGTGATTGTGGAGAGATGGAGAGAATGAAAATAATTGTGTAAATGAATATATTTGAGAGTGAAAGTGATAATATAAATGTGATCAACAAGGCAAGAAGGAAAAATCAAGAACAAATAAAAATCAAGAATGTAAAGATAGCGGATTCAATTAAAGATATGGGTAATCTAGAATTGAATCCACTTCTTAGAAAAAGATGATTCCCTAGAGGGTTCTAGCCTAAAGGCGAATCAAAAAAAATAAAAATAAACAAAAAGAAAAACTAAACCCAAGAGGATTCTAGCCTCAAGGTGAATAGTACAAGAAATTAAAATCTAACTACAAAATAAATTACAAAATCTAAACTATAAAATAAATTACAAGAATTAAATACAAGAAAATAAATCTACTCTATAAGCATAAAATAAATCTAATTTATAAGCATGAAATAAATCTAAGGCAAGAGGGTTCTAGCCTCTTGGTTATTTAAATAAGAAAATAAAATCTAATTACAAGCATGAAAATAAATCTAAACTAATAAGCAATAAAAAAGAAATAAGAAAAAAAGACCTTCAAATTAATCTTCATATTCATCTTCATCTTCATCATCCAACAAAGAGAAGAAGAGAAAATTTTAAAATGGTGAAAAAATTATTTTATTAATTATAACAAAAAGTTACAAATTTGGAAGGCCTTCTCAATTAAGAGTAGCCATCCTTTCCAAAAGAAGTTACAAAAATTTTTACACCTCTAACCCCTCACTCTCAACCCCTATTTATAGTAAACATCAGTGAATGAGAGCCCTTAGATCAAACTTGAGCCCCAAGAATGTAATTTCGGCCGTTGATGAAATTTGGATGACTTCGCATCGATACAGGCATCGATGCCCGCATCGATGCTCCAATAAAAATTCTGCCTTCACGGTTGGTTTCGTCTCGTCAAGATAGACGATTTTTATATATTATATGTTAAATTCCGCCTTCCGGATTAGGAGATATCGTCATTTCTTTGCGGCTAACTATCTTGAATACATTTTTTTCATATTTAATTTTTTTATTTTCTCCGGCTTCTACAGGCTACTCGGCTTGATTCTGGGCTTGGGCTTTTTGACTCTTGCTTGTGTTCTTCATTTAATTCATGGGTTTTTGTTGAGATAAGAGATCTTGGGCTTTATTCTTCACTAACCTGTAATTAAAGATAAAAACAATTATTAATAGCATATTTATTCATATAAAATAGATAATGAGGGTATAAAATTATAATAAAAATATAATTATCAAATACCCCCACACCTAAACTTTTGTTAGTCCTCTAGCAACGAAAGAAAAATAAAATAAAATCTAACTCACTTTCGCAGGAATCGCAGTTGTATTTAGCGCATACAACAAGCCTTTAAACCCCTAGGTTACCCTAGTGGATGAGTTGTAGTTTTGTGAGGGTTTGTAGTGAATATACCCATAAAATTTGGTCTACTTACCAAATTAAAAAAGTCAGTAAATAACTAAATTCACTTGATAACTTTAGACAATCTAATTGAAGCTAGTTATCACTCAAGAAAACGTTTTTATAAATAACTTGAAGGTAAATTTCCTAGAAAATCTTCTCATTATAGCAATACAAAACCAAAACAAACTTAGAAATTTAATTTAAAAGTTTTGAAAAGAACATGCTAACTCTTTGTTTAAAATAATATTCAACTTGCTTGATCTAAAATATTTTCCAAGACCATATATACAAATATAACTAAAACATTTATTAGTATTTTTGCTTAGGTCATTAAGTATGGAAATACTCCTTGGGCTTAATTACTCGGTCAACTTAGACTTTATAAGATAGAATCACCTTGAATTTAAGAGTTTTTTTTTCTTTTGGTGCTCATTTTTCGCACTCTTCTTTTGTAATTTTTTTTTATATGTATATGTATATATATTCTAAAAAATATGTAAGTCAAGACACTTTGAAAAATTATTTTTAACTCTATGCTAAGCATGCATAAATTCCATTATTTTAAATAAAAATCTAAGTTAATGCTTAAGTGAAGTATACTACTTTAAAAATTATTTCTTGAGAAATTTATTTAGAGTTATCATAAAAGGTAAACTTGAGTAAATAACAAACTAGAGATTAGAAAATTTAAAATTTATCAAATAAATCAATTATTACATAACTCTATCAATTTGGCAAGTGACGATATTTTTATAAATTTTTTTTAAGGAAAAGGAAAAAATGACAAAAATGCAACTAAAATATAAAATAAAGAGAAAAAATAAGTAATTCCCACCCCCACATCTAAATTTTGCATTGTCCTCAATGCAACTCTATGATGCACAAAGTAAAATAGATAAGAAGTGAAGTACTTATATTTGATCAGCTGATAAAAATCTACAATTACCTTTGGTCTGAGGAGGATGGACTCAAAAATTTATTATTCTCTTCTTTTTTCTGTTTTTTTTACAACTGAACAAGAAACTCTCAAATGAGAGAAGAATAAATTCTTTTTATTATTCTGAAATAAACAAAACAAATAATACAGAATGAAGTGTTCAACACGAAGAGCTCGTATTCTACATTGAATCCTACCTTATTGTTAAAAATTCTTTCTCGGATTTTAAATAAATTCAGAATGATATAATCAATAATGTGAAATTCTAAGCATTTCGGGGTGTTCAATAATTCTTGCAACAAAGTAGGTAGGTATTATTAGTGTCATGCATTTTGTATTTCTTAATGAACTTAGACTCTTGTACTGTGAAGTTTTGTTTTCTAACAAACAATTCTTCTGTAGAGTTCTGAAAATTTGGTTGTTGATTATTCTCCAAGAATCTAAGTTCATCAAGAAAGAGTTCTTCAAAATTTAATTCAAAGTAGCAAATGTTTAACACGGTTTTATTATTCTCAAGGACCTGATCTGCTTCTTCTAAAAACTCAAACTCTTCGTCAAAAAATTCCTCAAAACTCAAATCAGACTCTTCTTCTTCTTCTTCTTCTTCTTCTTCTTCTTCTGACATTTCCTGAATATAATTTATTTCTAGAGGCTGATTATTTGGTTGGTCCCCTGAATTAAAAATGTTGAGATCAGCAGTCAAAGTCCCAAAGGACAGCTTCATTTGACCAGTTCTACAGTTGATGAGAGCATTAGAAGTGGCTAAGAAAGATCGTCCTAAGATGACAGGTGTATGTCCTTTGGGATTAGAAACAAGCTGTGTTTCCAAGACTACAAAATCTACTAGAAAAATAAAATCTCCAACCTTAATCAGAACATCCTCTAACTCACCCATAGGGACCTTAATAGATCTATCAGCCAACTGTAAGTTGCATCTGGTTAGGTTCAGTACACTGTAGGCGTCAAAAATTACCTATAGGTTCCCGAATATAGCTCGAGACAAAGAGAAAGCGATAAGCGTCATCATTCAAGTCAGGAAAGGATTATCCGGTCCCGTGGAAGCTAACAAATATACAAAGTGAGTCATTGGAGTGTACAAGTCAACGGAATGACGAAATGCGCAATACAAATCCGGAGAAGTCAGAAAGTGTCAAACACCTCAAAGTGGCCTGCACAAAAGATTGACATTTTGACCATGATACAATTTAAAGCTGGAAAAATTCAAAAGACAAAAGTTGAAGGTCTCTTCGTCAGCTTTCTAACGCATCTTGAATCATCTCATTCTGAGGTCGGATGAGTGAGTTAAGGCCGCTATAATACCGCGTTACAGTAACAGCATACCCGCGCTACAGTAGCCGCGGGTCGGATTTCTGCTACCAGTAACCACGGCGCTCGAATTCTGCTTACAGTAACCGCGGGCGTCGGGTTTTTAGCTACCAGTAACCGCGGGGGTCGCAATTTCTGCTACAAATTTAAGCCGCCGGCGGCGGTCTCGGGTTTCTGCTACAGTAACCAGTGGTGGCGAATTTCATGCTACAGTTAACCACGTTCGGATTTTTTACCCTGCCTACAGCTAAACACGCGCGCTACAGGCACGGGTCCCGGACTCAGTCCGCACCCGCTGCCCCCCGCGGGACGGATCCGTCCGCCGCGCTGTTTTGACCCGAAAACACGTTTTTAGGCTGTTTCGATCGGTTTTTTATGTTCCAGAGGTTCCTAACTGACTTGATATCATTCACAAACATGGTTAGGCCATTATTGACTGAAGATAAGGCCAAATCACTCATTCTCATCCACATACCCGCATCCGGAGCCCTATAAATACAAGCCTAGGGCCTCCTTTCAGAGGGGGATTAATTATCAAGAGGAGGAGGTGCTGCCGGATTGAGTCAAAGGAGCACGAATTTCAGCGAGGGTTGATAGATCTTGGCAAGTTATTCGACATAAAGAATGAGAGTTCGAGAGATCCGACGCCCTTTCTCGTCCGTTCCTCGAGATTAGGCTTGGTCTTAATCTCGAGAAGAGCTACTGATTTCGCTTGGTCGATCTCAGCGCTTCAAATCAAATACTTCCTTGGTGAAGGCGAAGCTCTGCCGAATTTTCCATCAACCGGATCCAGATCAAAGGCGATCCACTGATATCAAAATTCCCAGCACAAGCAAACATCCCACGCAAGCAGAAGACCGATAAACGATCTCTGCGTTTGTTTGACGAGAACTATATTTTTTCGTTTTTATTGTGTAAAAGTCTTATAAAAAGACTATCTTTTTATTTTTATTGTAATAACCGAAGTTGTAATGAATATCGTAATGAATACAATAATTTTTGACGCAAACAAACTGGCGACCACAGTAGGAGCCAACAGCTTCGCTGCTGGAGCTGTCGTGTCGCAACATCGGATCTGCATCCCGGTTGAAGAAGTGGTCGAATCTAAAATTCGAGGAATATCTGTCGTCCTTCTCCTCCAGATCCTCCGCCTCTCGCAAGCGCAGGAAGATCAAGACCCCCGTTGCTGCTGCACTATCGCTTTGCAATACCCCTCCGGCTTCCAACGAGGTCGGATCTGCGGATTTGAACTCCTCCTCAATCAAGGAGTTGAGTACTGAAGGCGCGCCAATCCTATCGAAGAGGGCATGTCAAAGACTGCGCCAACACCTTGCTCGCCAACTCGTTAGGGCTTTGGAGTCAATTGACGGGATCCGTTACGACGTGGATCTGAAAATTAGGCAACGCCAAGCGCCCCAACAGCGGACAAATGCCCTCTCCTCCAAATCACCAACAAGTGAATGGGTACAAGTCGAAAGGACATGTTCAACTCTTGAAGAGCGGATCAAAAAACATCGCGCACTGCTTGCGCACGCACGAATTCTTGCGCAAGAGGCCAAAAGGTTGCAGAGGGAAGAAGTGGAAAAGAAGGCACAAAAACTGCACCAAGTTTGGAGGCCAAAGTCCAAAACGGCGGCCGAAAAAATCGAGAAAAGCGGGTCACTCAAATCCAACCCTCCAAATCGCGGGTCACTTGGATCCGAGCCAAAATACAACTCAATACCAAGTAGATGATAAGTGTACTTCTACACGCTATGCCCCAATCAACTTGGCGGTCATAGACAATTAGGGCTGACAACTCAGCCGACCTGGAGAGACGACACACATCAGTGTCGACACGAAAGGTGGTGCATGCCGACACAAAAGACGGTGTATGTCGACACGAAAGGTGGTACTTGTCGCCCCCCTTTCTATTGAATACAACTAGCTATGAGTCCATTCAACCACTTGTTAGACGCCTTGCAAAGTCGACTTGAAAAACGTTACTTCTCGGCGAAGCTAAATGACTATTTTCGTCTCGAGCCTCTTCATCTATGACAACGTGTCAACATCGCATTTAATACGTAGCCGGTCACTTCTCATTTAATGCCGAAGTAACCTTCCCTCCACTCACTGGCTGACACCTATAAAGCAAGTGCCGACGTGGCCGCCAACCCATACTTTGTCACAGTCTCTCTGCTCTCGATCAAAGTGACCAATTTACCCTCGCCACCTTAATATAAATATAGGTACTATTTCAACTTGCGTCAGACCGCTAATTCTGTTTTTGGAACCGGATTCTCCGATTTTGCACATAAAACTGCACACACAAGAATTATCATAATTCTTATAAACTTCATTCAAGTTCATCAGCTAACTTGATCGTCGGAGGTACAACGGGGGAACCAAACCCCACCCTCTTACGAATTTCTACCTATGCTAATTTTTCATATACCCAACTCAAAGAACCAAACATAAAGTTAGGGAAGAAAGCCTCCCCTTCTTCAATACTGAACAAAATTCTTCGATCCTGGACATAATTGATCGTGTAATCATTTAACATCAACATCAACCAATTAAAATAACTCATCCAGATTGTTGTAGGGGCTATTACGGATTAGATCCTTTTTTTTCTTCTTCGATGTATTGGATCATAGTAAAGTGAGTATGGAGTTGGTCCCTTATATCAACAGATTAAATTTGGATCTTGTTTTTGCGATGAAAATAGCTTGAATTTACCTATCCAATTAGAGGTTTGGAGAATTTTTTAAAATATGTCATTTTTGATAAATATTAAGCAAAATTGACCGTTTTGCTAAACATTTAGCAAAACCGACATCTTTTTAGTCACATTGGTTTTTTGGCCAGCTCATCATGCTGATCCAAAAGAGGTCGGTTTTGATAAAATCTATTTTCGAAATATGCTGGACTAGTAGTCACGGGTGTTTAGTGGCCACTAATCTCCCCCTAAAAACAAATCCAGAAAAACCCACGGGACTAGTAGTTCCCGTAGGTTTTTTTCTGCATAGTAACAACCCCACTTTCCCTCCATTACCACCACCATCATCTTCTTCTTCTTCTTCCCCCTCTCCGACTCTCCCTCCATCACCACCACCATCTTCTTCTTCATTCATTTCCGCGTCCTTCTTTACGCTCTAACTTTCCTCAACCCTCAAAATTCTTGAAAAAAAAAATCAAAAATGGACATGAGAGAATCAATCTCGAACAAACCGACTTCGTCCTCAGCCTTTTAAAGCACGTGGGGTCCACCATCACCGTCGGCACCAACTTTGCCCTCTCTCCCCCCACCCTCTACGCGATCTTCACTCTGATTGTTGCCGGATTGAAGGACCCCCACCCTCGACCAAATCCTCTCCCTCCTCTGATCAAAATCCTTCGGCGATCTCATCGCGCTCTCATCTCAGATTGTCGACCATGTTCTCGCTGATGGCTCGGCGGCCAACGGTGGGCCAAGAATCAGCGTCACCAGTGGAGTTTGGGTTGATTTGTCGATGAATCTTAAGTGCGGGTTTAAGGAGATTGTTATTTCGAGTTTCAAGGGCAAAGCTAAAGTTGTAGATTTCCAAACAAAGGGAAAGGAGGGTTGTTACTGTGCAGAAAAAGAAACAGTGAGGTTTTACCAATTTGTTTAAAGGGCGATTAGTAGCCGCTAGACACATAGGACTATTATGTTTCGATCATAGGTTTCAACGAAACCGACCTCTTTTTGGTTAGCTTTGTTAAGCTGACAAAAAAGAGGTCGGTTTTGCTAAATATTTAGCAAAACGGTTGGTTTTGTTAAATATTTAGCAAAATTGGCCTATTTTAAAAATTTCTCCTTAGAGTATGTCAGTCTCACTCAAAAATTTCACACACAAAAACACATCTAGGCTCATCATATTATCTTTATCAATTATGTAGGTATATCCTGAGCTTGTGGTGGAATGAATGAGCCTAAGAAGGGGAGCAGCGGTTGTATTTGACAACTTTCCATTAATTTGGTTAAGACTTAAAAAGTTCAATTCTGATCCATGCAGAAGAATGGATCAATCCTAAACATGGTTTAAGGGTTCAAAAGTAAACTTGCAAAACTAGGTTTGGAGTTGGACCACCTTTGGGCTTTGGCCAACAAAATTTTAATTTCCTTTCTAAAAAAAAAAATCAATAATATTACCACTTTACATGTTAATTTAACTTAACTGGAGCGTGTTTAGCAACTCTAAAAAAAAGACCAGGCCAAGGCTGGTTTTTTTCTAACCAGGTCGGAGTTAGTGCAACTAGGTGTGGTTCAAAAGAAAAATGATTTAAATGTCAAAATCTAGAGAACTGGTTCCACTATGGCTAGTTTTTGTGAAACTATCAAACTAATAACTAATTTAACAATATTATATTCAATGAAACCAGTTTTGTGAAAGAGAAATGATAGAGACATACCTTCAGTCACACCTCCGGCCACACCCCCCTCTATCTACAGTGCAGAGGGTTCCATTTGAGATTTTTTAAAAATCTCAAATGGGACCTCCTACACTGTAGATAAAAGAAGGGTATAGCCGAGAGTGTGCCTCTAGTGTCTTCCCTTGTGAAACTGCCACGAGCCCACCACCCTGTACACCAAAAACTTGTTGGAAACATAATATACAATACAGCGGAAAAATGCATATCATGTAGATTAATCAAAATTAATTAAAATCTAGAAAAATACCTGAAACGCTTTCTGAATTTCTTTGATAATCAGTCCCAAGAGCAATAGCTTTCTCAAGAGAAAAACCTCCAACTGAATCCACTCGTCGCTGAAGAGGAACAATACAGAGAGATAGGTTCTCAAAATCTATTTCTTTTTCTCATCTTTTTTGAGGCTACATATGAGCCCTATATATAGGATTGGATCTGCCTTATGGATTTAATTTCAAAACAATTCTTAATTGTTTAAAACTCTTATCCATAATATTTAAAGATAGAATATTCTTTCCATAACAATTAGGATAGAAATAGATTTGTTCAAAAACTTTATCCATAACAATTAAGGATAAAATTAGAATTGCATTGTATGTATACCTCTTCTAATGACATTAGTGAGACCAATTGGGTCCCATATCGAGAACCAATTATTAATCAAATTAATAATTTTAATTTAACAATCAAATCCCTATCCGATCAACTGTTCATAAAAGCTCTTCCATAATATGGGATTAAATATTCATGAATAATATTATCTTACATTCAGTCCCCTCCAGTATCAATTGATTTTAGGAAACTTTATTGAGCAGGACAAATCACCTACTTGCTCATTCCTAAAATTGCAATCCCATGATCATAAATAAAAACCATTTTTGAAACATCAAAAATATTTTATTTTATAATAAAATAAATTTAGAAAAATAATTTTCAAAAACCACCCGTCGACGGGAATTTAATATATTCATGGGATATGCATAATAAATTAACTCATAAAAATGAGTATACCGGATTCTATCTAGATATCCATCATTTCCCTAAATAAAATCTAATAACCCAATATTTCAGGCTGTATAACACTTGTAAAACAAGCTTAACCATCATATCAAAGTATATTAGATTATCAAATCGAAAATGATAATATCATCAAGTCAAAGGGACCATGTAACAATTTGAACTCTCTATCTCTTAGGTGACTCATCCTAGAGAATTCAAATACGGTCTAGTGCTACACAGTAACAATTTGGATTCTCTCTCTCTTAGGTGACTCGTCCTAGAGAATCCAAATAAGGTCTTGCGCTACACATATCAAATATGCGCTTATGACATACACCCGGGGAATCTTCATTTCCGATAGCTGAGATCAACCATCACATCTAATATGTCGTTGTCATGCATAATAACCTGTCATAACTAAGCTATCCTTTACTAGTTATAGGTTAAGCACAAATTTAAGAAATCTCTGAATTAGATCATATCTCCAAGCAAGTGACCATCACATTGCATGATCTAACAAAATAATCTCTAAGGATAATATAACAATTATATAAAAAGATACCCAAACAACATGTGCAATAATAAACTCAATTAATAATCAATAAAAAATGTATTGGATGTTTAAGGGGCATATAACACTACTCTAGCAATTAATTAAATCTAGAAACAATTACCTGAAACGCCATTTCTGAATTTATTGATAATCAGTCCCAAGAGCAATAGCTTGTTCTCCAAGAGAAAAACCTCAACTTGAATCACCCGTCGCGAAGCAGCGCAACAATACAGAGGATATGTTCTCAAAATCTATATTCTTTTCTCATCTTTTTTGAGGACTACATATGAGCCCCTATATATAGGATTGGATCTGCCTTATGGATTTTAATTTCAAAACAATTCTTAATTGTTTAAAACCCTATCCATAATATTTAAAGATAAGAATATTCTTTCCATAACAATTAGGATAGAATAGATTTGTTCAAACTTTATCCATAACAATTAGGCATAGAAATAGATTTTGTTCAAAAACGTTTATCCATAACAATTAATGGATAAAATTAGAATTGCCATTGTATGTTACCTCTTCTAACTGCATTAGTGAGAGCCAATTGGGTCCCATATCGAGAACCAATTATTAATCAAATATAATTAATTTAATTTAACAATCAAATTCCTATCCCGACAACTGCTTCATAAAAAGCTCTTCCTAATATGGGATTAAATATTTCATGAAGTTAATATTATCTTACATTTCAGTCCCCTCCAGTATGCAATTTGTTTTAGGAAACTTTATTTGAGCAGGACAAATCACCTACTTGCTCATTCTAAAATTGCAATCCCATGATCATAAATAAAAACCATTTTTGAAACATCAAAAATATTTTTATTTTATAATAAAATAAATTTAGAAAAATAATTTCCAAAAACCACCGCGTCCTTCTTGTTACAAAAGAAGCATTCATCACCAGTCTGATCCCTCTTTTCTTTCTTGGAAACTTTCTTTCCTTTTGCTGGCTTTTTCTTATAAGAAAACTTTCATTTCTTAAAGTTAGACGGCCTAGCAGCTTCTGTAACCATCACTATGGCTTTATCTTACTTCATAATATCCTCAACCCTCTGCAACATATTGCTTAGTTCTGGCAATGTGAGATTTGGTTCTTGAATACTAAAATTCACTTTGAATTGATTAAAGGATCAAGCAAGTGAAGCAAGAATTGCATTAACTTTTGATTCATTGTCCAGCTCGGCTCCCAAGGATTCCAATTCATTTATGTACCCAATCATCTTATGAACGTGGGCCTGAACTGGTGTACCTTCAGCCATCTTGGTGTTCATCAAACCACTCATAGCGTTTTGACGTGCAGTACGATTACGTTCTTCGTACAAAGCCTTAAGGCTTTCCAAGATCTCCTTGCAAGTCTTCTTTCCTTCATGTTGCTTTTGTAAAGTAGGGTCTAAGGAAGCCATAATATAGCACTTTGCAACATATTCTGTTGCATCAGGACTAGGTTCAGCAGGTTCGTCCTCTTTGACAACTTTTGCCAATTTTTCAGCAGTAAGGACGATAAACAAATTTCTTTTCCAATCCACATAATTTGGGCCAGTCAGTTTATAGTCATCAAGAAGCTTAGCAAAAGGACTAAACTTAGTCATCCTACACAAGCAGAACATAATAACATAAGAATATTAATTTTACATTTTATTATTGCACAATCATTACTAGGGATAATTTAAGTAATGATATTCACATTAATATGTTTCTTTCATACAAAAAAAAATATGAACAGGAAATCCAAGCTTAATTATAAACCTCCAGATTTTCAAGATCGAATATAATTAAACAAGGTAGAATCAGTCTATTCAATCATTAACAATTAATGACTTTCCTTTAATTTTGGTCTTTGATGTATGACATGACTCTACTATTTTAGCAAGCATCCCAAGACATCAATGAAGTGTTTACCCATCAATCCAGCTATCTTATATAAAACAGGTGGCACTACCTATTTTAGTCTAGTGGTCCCATTATACATAAAATACTTGGCATCCTTATGTAAGATATAACTAGATAATCAATTTTAACAAACCCTATCCTTTGTGGCATCAGATAAGCTAAAATATTATTATCTAAGTTATATCTTTATGATGGAAGACCTTTAGATTTATATTTCTTAAATATTAATCTATCTACACTTCTATACAACTTTTGTTATGTATTATAATTGAGAGAAAATAACAACAGTCAATTTCTAATAAATTCTAAACTGTTTTATTTAAAAGAGAAAATTCAGAACAATTCTGGACCTATTAATAATTTTCCATGTATTACTTTAATCTCATGAAAAATTAAAATTAAACAATTTAAAAATAATGCAACCATGTTACATGCATAATTTAAATAAGTATTTCAAAAATACAATGATACATTATCAATCAATAAGAGTTAAATAATCTTTTCAACATTAGAAAATAAATTATACATGTATGTGGGCTTCAGAACAGTTTATGCAGCTCTTAAGGGTTAATAAAAAAATAATCACTTCTTTCAGATGGGTTCCAGAACAGTTTCTGGTTTAAACAGGGGGCTGAAACTAATTTTACAGCAAAAAATCAATACTGGTGGACTTCAGAACAGTTTCTGGGTCAAACAGGGGTCTAATAATAATTTTACAGTAAAACTCAAATCATCAGGGTTTCGGGTTTGGGTACTGTTTGCGGGTCAAACCCGTTTCATTAAACTTAAGTCTTAATGGGTTTGGATACATAACCATTTATGAAAAAAATAACCCATTAAGATCATCTTCTTCCATGAAGATTAGGGTTAGGGTTTGTCTAGGTTAGAGGGATGGCCCGCCACCACCATTGGGGCGGCGGCGGTGGCGACGGCGGCGGCGCGGCGAGCCCACCGCGGCCGGCGGGGCAACCTCACCGGCGGCCCATCTCCGACGATCATATCTTCGGCGAACATCTTTTTTTTTTTGTGAGATCAAATCTCAAACTCCGGCCATCTCTACCTCCGCCTCCCATCCAATAGACCACAACTCCATTGATAAAGAAAATATAACAATCTAAAAAACTCTATTTAGATCAAATCTAACAAGAACCCAAATATTACAATAATTAAAAAAGGAAAATTCTTTGATCTAATCATAAGAATTTTAACCCATAAACAATAACCAATTATTACAAACAACGATTTCAGATCATGAACAGTAACCCTCCGGCCGTGAACAGTATTTCCGGCAAGAACAGTAATTTCGATGATGAACAGTACCGCCGATGAACAGTACCATTACCCGATGAACAGCAACCCGATTTTTTTTTTAAATCTAATTAAATTATTACAGATTGGATTCTAAACCCGCTCTGATACCAATTGTTGGAAACATAATATACAATACATCGGAAAAATGCATATCTTGTAGATTAATCAAAATTAATTAAAATCTAGAAAAATACCTGAAACGCTTTCTGAATTTATTTGATAATCAGTCCCAAGAGCAATAGCTTTCTCAAGAGAAAAAACCTCCAACTGAATCCACCCGTCGCCGAAGAGGAACAATACAGAGAGATATGTTCTCAAAATCTATTTCTTTTTCTCATCTTTTTTGAGGCTACATATGAGCCCTATATATAGGATTGGATCTGCCTTATGGATTTAATTTCAAAACAATTCTTAATTGTTTAAAACCCTATCCATAATATTTAAAGATAGAATATTCTTTCCATAACAATTAGGATAGAAATAGATTTGTTCAAAAACTTTATCCATAACAATTAGGATAGAAATAGATTTGTTCAAAAACTTTATCCATAACAATTAGGATAGAAATAGATTTGTTCAAAAACTTTATCCATAACAATTAGGATAGAAATAGATTTGTTCAAAAACTTTATCCATAACAATTAGGATAGAAATAGATTTGTTCAAAAACTTTATCCATAACAATTAAGGATAGAATTAGAATTGCATTGTATGTATACCTCTTCTAATGACATTAGTGAGACCAATTGGGTCCCATATCGAGAACCAATTATTAATCAAATTAATAATTTTAATTTAACAATCAAATCCCTATCCGACCAACTGTTCATAAAAGCTCTTCCATAATATGGGATAATGATAATATCATCAAGTCTAAGGGACCATGTAACAATTTGGATTCTCTCTCTCTTAGGTGACTCGTCCTAGAGAATCCAAATAAGGTCTTGCGCTACACATATCAAATATGCGCTTATGACATACACCCGGGGAATCTTCATTTCCGATAGCTGAGATCAACCATCACATCTAATATGTCGTTGTCATGCATAATAACCTGTCATAACTAAGCTATCCTTTACTAGTTATAGGTTAAGCACAAATTTAAGAAATCTCTGAATTAGATCATATCTCCAAGCAAGTGACTATCATATTGCATAATCTAACAAAATAATCTCTAAGGATAATATAACAATTATATAAAAAGATACCCAAACAACATGTGCAATAATAAACTCAATTAATAATCAATAAAAAATGTATTGGATGTTTAAGGGCATATAACACTACTCTAGCAAAACGGCCTAGGTTTCGTTGTGTCAAAATCAGAGAATGATTGATAGCATGGGCCAACTTGGCCCCTCTTTCGGCCCCTCTATCAGCCCACAACTTTTTGTTGTTGTTGCTGTGTGTAACGCCCACAGGTTTGTTGTGACATCAAGTTATGGAAAGTGACGGCGAAGCCACCCCAACTATGCAGTGCTTGCCTTATCATCAATCACAGGCAACTAATAAGGCTTTCACACAAGCTAATCCCATGATATATAGCTTTAAACTTGAATTTGAGTGGAGAGGATAACCGGATTTAAATAAAAGTAGCGTGAGACTCTACCCCACTAAAACAATTTCAGACTGTTGCGAAAACAGCTGGTGATCTCATTTTGTCCGCTCTCGAAGTATTTGGATATGGATACCATTACTCCAAATATATTCTTCATATTTAAACCAATAGCTGTCTAATAAACAATAAAATGCATTATGAATATATTTGACCAGAAGTGGTTTGAGTGATCTCATTCGATTCGGATCGTGGAGAAATTTTTAAAATAGGCTTATTTATAATTTTATTCTTCAAAATCGGTCCATTTCAAACTTATTTATAAAATCGATCCAGTTTCGATCACATCAGCAGTGTAGGTTGCAACTCGGTCGATATTGAAAAACCGTTTCTTTCTAATTAGTCAGAATTGTCAACCCTAACTAATCAGACACTATTTTAATTACATGAGTTAGTAAGGAAGACTGAAATTGCATTTCAAAATAGTGACAGTTGTCGACCCCGGCTATTTTAAAAGATAACTAATCAGTATAGTTTATGAAAAACAAGTATCTAGTTATCGAAATAATAAAATTATACTATCATGAAACTATAAGACCTAACGGTATTGTAATAAGTATAATTTAATTGGGCTAATCCAATTTGCTACTAATTTATTTAGTGTTTTTAGATATATTGGAGTGCATTTTTTAAAATTTACGGGGTGCAACTGCGATTTGTAAGTTCTTTTATTTATTTATTTATTTGGGAGCCTAAATCCGCCCCTGTTTTGGCTGAGTATAGGTATTTGTTATCTTTTTGCCAAATTTTGTCTAAATTCATATTCTTATCCGTGATTGTACTCGGTCATGGTAAGAACCATGTCCCTATCCTTTTGCACCTCTATTTAGAGACTGATCCAGAAATAATTTATACATTCCAATAATGCCCCTGGCAGTTTTTCCCCCCCTCGTTCCGTTCCGAGCGAGAAAAGCAAGCCCACAGAACGAGGGAGAAAATGCCGAGTCTTAGGTTGCATCATCAGTTGCTTCGTCATTGTCGACTCAGTTTCATTCCTACGTCTCTTTCTTCTTCTTCTTCTTCCTCCTCCTCCTCCTCTTTAATAACAAGAAGCAGGCCATTAGGATCAACTGCGTCAGCGGTGAGATTAATGGGAACAATGGCGACGGAATCTACACCAAGATTGCTCTTCAGGCAACTGTTCGAGAAGGAATCCTGCACTTATACTTACCTCCTCGCCGACGTCGGTCACCCCGAGAAACCAGCGCTGGTACATTTACTTGATTACCTTAGTCCTTTAATACCTATTATCGCTCGCCTTTAAAAGTAATTATTAGTTTAATTTTTTCCAGTAGGATAATAACCGATGGGTCATAATAACTTATTGGCTATGAACAACACGGTAAGGGCACGTCGCTTCCCTTCTTTTAGAGGGGGAAATGAGTTGAAAGCCTATCAAAGTGTCAGTTTTGACGGGTTTTCTTATAAAAAAACCTGTTAAAACCTGTCATAATAACTTATTGGCTATGAACAACACGGTAAGGGCACGTCGCTTCCCTTCTTTTAGAGGGGGAAATGAGTTGAAAGCCTATCAAAGTGTCAGTTTTGACGGGTTTTCTTATAAAAAAAACCTGTTAAAACTATCACTTTTGACAAGCTTTCCCCTTCCCCTTATACAAACAAACAGTTCCTAAATTTCAAAAACTCCCCGAATTCGTGTGCCACTATTCTAAACCCCCGATTTTGTTTTTTTCCCTTACTAAGCCCCTAAACTTTTTCGACATAGGCCCCCAATTTTAAACACCGTTAGTCTTGAACATCGAAACGTATTTTCGTTTTAATGCTTCTATTTTTTGAAAAAATTAATTTAATTTTTTATAATTTCCAATAGGCGAAGCAACTGATTTTGATTTTTTTAGTCTTGAACATCAGAAAATACATGAGGTTTTGATTTTTTTTTAAAATAATTAATGACAAGGATCGGAAGCTCCAATTTTGACTTGTGTGGCAACAAAAATAAAGCCAGGGAATTCGTTGGTAAAGTAAGGAGAGTTTAATTTGAGAAACAAAGTTTAGAACGGCTTTGAGGAAAACAACCTAAACTTCCTATAATAATACATTTTAAAGTTGAAAATTGTAGTTATTCAACATTTTGATTGAGCCTATATTTGTTATTTCACTGTTTGTACAGATTTTGATTAAAAAAATTTAAATACATTTACTCATTAATCTTATTATATCACATAATCTTCACATTGCACATTTAACAATAATTTTGTTTGGTAAGCAAACAATATATTTCACTTCCATACTTATATGGATTTGAAAGTCATTTGCCAAAAAACAAAAAAGTAACTTATATTTTGATTGAGCCTATATTTGTTATTTCACTGTTAGTACAGATTTTGATTAAAAAAATTTAAATACATTTACTAATTAATCTTATTATATCACGTAATCTTCACATTGCACATTTAACAATAATTTTGTTTGTTAAGCGAATAATATATTTCACTCACATACTTATATGGATGTGAAAGTCATTTGTAAAAAAACAAAAAAGCAACTTACATGTTTTCAATTCACTTTCAAACAGCCAAACACCCGTAAGGGGTTTTTTCTGACATTTTGAAAGTCATGGAGGGTTAAGCTAGCAATCGCCCAAAGTTTAGGGCGGTTTTCTGATATTTATTTAGCTAGCCCGTCACCAAATCAGCGCGACTCCCTCACACGGCGGCACTCCATAACGCAGAGCGGAGATCCACGACGAATAGAAATATCCAAATAAACCCCTCACGTTTCACTCAACCAGCGGAAAAAAAAATAAGAAGAAGAGAACCCCCGAAAAAGGGCAAATGCTGTCTCTTCGATCCCATCAGCATCTTCTGCTTCGTGATTCTCTTCACTATTTCTCTTCAATTTCTCCTTGGAGATCAGCGATGAGATTTGAGGCAGCGTCGGCAACGGCTTCGCCTTACAGCACGGCGTCGAGATTGCTTTTCCGGCAGTTGTTCGAGAAGGAATCGTCGACTTATACTTATCTCCTTGCTGATCTCCGCCACCCCCAAAAGCCCGCTGTGGTAAAAAAAATTTGATTTTTTACGACGATTATTAGCTTAATTCATGCAAATGTGTTATGGGACTTGAAATTTTTCACTCAAATTATCTGCCTATCATCGACTATTTCATGTCAAAGTTTCAATTGAAGACCAATTTCAAAACTTTTTCAGAGAATAGTTTGTTCTAACTTTTAGTTTTCTCGGAACCCAATCGTTGAATATGCTCATTCATGAGAAAATTCTCTTGTGAATTCTAGGGGTTTTGTCCTGTGTTAAGCCGTTTAGTTTGATTTTTTATCTGTTCTAGACTGATTGATGATGCTTTTGTCATTTTGGGATGTTAATGGCATTGTTCTAACTTTTATCTTTCAATAATTTTAAATGCCTTAATAACTTAGACATTGGTTTGTGGTCGCAGGTTCAAAATGTTAATAATAATAATAATAATAATAATAATAATAATATCTCACACAGTAGTCCACAAGATTCTCATGCATTTTTATGCCTGCCCCAGATTCAGGTTATTTAGATTTGTTAAATTTGATCTTCTTTTGCAGCTGCTTGATCCAGTAGACAAAACAGCAGACCGAGATTTAGCTCTTATTAGAGACCTGGGTTTGAAACTCATCTATGCAATGAATACCCATGTGCATGCTGATCATGTGACCGGAACGGGCTTAATAAAGGTTGGTTGCACTTCTATGGTTCGATTTTGCTTAAATGCTTAGCGAATGACTTCAATGGCTCATTTTAATATGAATAGCTATAGATTTGTTTGTTCAGTGACTTCAGTTATTTCTACTCTTTTAGTTTGAGTTTCCAAAGCTTCTTAGTATGCACTGATACGAGGCATTTTCTGTAGACCAAGATGCCTGGCGTGAAGTCTGTCATTTCAAAAGCTAGCCAAGCAAAAGCAGATCATGTGGTTGAACATGGTGACAAAATACATTTCGGAAACCTGTTCCTAGAGGTATGTCTACCTAGAGCTTGAATATATTTCATAAAGTGCGAATGAGTACTGTAAACTTTGATCAATTCTGTACTTACACACATTGCCTGATGATGATGATATAGAAAAAAGAATACAGTTTGGATCCCGTGCAATAATCTGTGATCTTTTTCTCATGTGTAGTTTAATGAAAGGGGCTTAAACAGTATCAGTTGCATAACCTACTCAGATAGTTTGATACTCGTTGATTAGGTGTCAGATGTTTCTTTGACTTATACTGAAACTTGTAAAGGATCCTAAATATATTGATGACATAGCATAGATCTATGGTATTCAGCAATAAAATCAAATGTTTCTTTGATTTATTCTAAAACTTGTGAAGGATCCTAAATATATTGATGACATATCACAGATCTCTATGGTATTCAGCAATAAAATCAAATGTATGATTGATGGGTTCACTATTTTTTATTTTTTATTTTTTATTTCCTATATGCTTCACATATATGTAGTAGTTTACCCAGTTTCTTATTTAGGATTTTAAAGTCCTAGATATGACTATGCCTGTAGCTGATGATCTGCAGCTTCAAAATGTTACATGATATGCTAAACATTACACTCTTTTTTATGTTTCTAACCTCAAAAGTTCATCCTGAGATATGTGAACATTAAAACAAGTCCACATTAATTTTCTTATTGCCTTACTAGAAGTATCGTTAGTCTATTTTTTAAAGATTTATGAGCCTGCATACCCATATAGAGTTGTATTGCTATCATTATCGGTCTTCTGGTGCATCTTGTGTCCACATATAGTTTTATTTGTATTCGTGAAGTAGCAATCACATAACCTACTTGGATCACATCGTACGATCAAATCATGCCAATGTCATAACCTACTTGGATCACATATAGAGTTGTATTGCTATCGTTATCGGTCTTCTGGTGCATCTTGTGTCCACATATAGTTTTATTTGTATTCATGAAGTAGCAATCACATAACCTACATGGATCACATCGTATCGTACGATCAAATCATGCCAATGTCTGTGTTCATGCTTCACATGCTATGGTACAGATGCAGTGAACTCTATTTAACTACCTAGACAACAAGGGTCAGCAAAAAATTTCTTCCATGGACATCTAAGCAACTCCAAGGATAACATTAATACCTAAGAAACTTAAATTTTAGGAATATTTTTGATCGACAAATGGTCTTAAGCATACATGGGCTATAATTTTTTGTTAAATTGATAGAAGTTAATGAAACCTAACAACTTTTCCATAGTTAACATGCTATATTGTGTCATCATCAAATACATAAATCTCATGCATAAAATGTATACTTCTTCTAGACAGTGGTCCTGAACCAGCAGATTTATGAACTGGCTCAGTACTGGAAAATTTCCGTACCTGGTTACTTTCTACACATTAAGTTCTTAAACTTATACAGGTGCGTGCAACACCTGGTCACACTTTGGGTTGTGTTACATATGTAACTGGAGAAGGACCTGATCAACCTCATCCAAGGATGGCTTTCACTGGTGATGCCTTGCTCATACGTGGCTGTGGAAGGACAGATTTTCAGGTAACACAGCAGCTTGATTTCTTGTATCCCTCTTGAGATTGAGTATATAGAAGTTTCTTCCAAGAAATGGTCAAGCATATAAAAAATGAAGGTCAAAGATAACAATGATCATGATGCCTTGCATTGATTGCTCATTGTTGTCTTGAAAAGGGAAAATAAGTTTATTTGGCACTGGGCCTTGTTTTAGGCACTGGGAAGCTTTAAAATAAAACTGAGCTAGGAAGTTTTGATGATTTCAATATCAAAAGAGATATATGCTTGATAGCATAGTCTACTGGTTGGAAACAATTTAATTTTCTTTGGTGAAGATCATTTTCTCTTAAAGCTGGCAAGCTTTGGCATTGAGAGCTGAAATTCAGACTGTATATTCTGGAAACAGAAGTACATATCTTTTATGAAAAAGTCAATTGCAAACGATCATACGTTTGACGTGGAATTTTTTAAGGTTTAAATTTGATATCTAGATATGTGAAATTAACCATCAGGTATTAATTTGGAAAGTAAGTTAGGACTACAATAAACCATTGTCATCATCATTTTTTTCAATGGGGCACTTTCTCCCGTTGATGAATCCTTTACGAAATATTGAGAGGTTTGACTGTTATTTCTGACCTAAGCAAATCACTTACTTTTGTTGCCAAATCTATGCAACTAAGAGTGGAGTGATTTGCTTTAAAACCTTGAAATCCAGCTGTTAGATAGTTGCTTCTATCCTTTTTTACCATGCATTTTAAGCTCCTGTTTCTTCAAAGCCAGTAAGGCGTACAATATGGAATTGGCATAATGAACCAAAGAGCTTATATAGTACTCTATTTAATCTAATCATTGAATTCTTCAAAGCCACATTGAATTCTTCAAAGCCACAATTTGTTCAGACTTTTATGCTGGTATTTAATCTAATCATTTGTACGTACGGAATGCATACGCGAGAAACATTGAAAAATTAGACAAGTAGATCGGATTTTGTTTAACCTTAAATGATTTGTGCAACAGGGAGGAAGTTCACATCAACTTTATCAATCAGTGCATTCTCAGGCAAGTAGATGAAATTTGCAAAAACATTTTCAAAATCATATACATAGGAGTATTATCTAACTATTTTTCTTTTTCTTTTTCTTTTTATTTTGGTGAACAGATATTCGCATTGCCAAAGGATACTCTAATATACCCTGCTCATGACTATAAAGGATTCACAGTAAGCAACTGTTATTTCTTTTAAACTTTGTGAACTTTCCCCCAGTTTCTGCTTAATTCAAACATACATCATGTTCGTGCAGGTCAGCACAGTTGGAGAGGAGATGATTCTCAACCCTCGGCTAACAAAGGATGAGGTAATTCCTCGACAGAGCCTGTCATTATAGTAGTGTATATGATTATTCACTTGAGTATTGTACAAGTCCATAAGCATAAAAACGTTGTACTTTTATATTAAAGGGGCCTTTATATAATACTTGTACAAAAAGCAAAATAATTCAGAAGTCATTATTTTTTGCGATCTTCATATCTTATCATCTTACATTAATTGCTTGTATCTCTTATTAATTGAAGGGTAAATTTTGCTTTCTAACTCGTCTCTTATATATTTTGCAGGAAACCTTCACAAGTATCATGAAAAGTGAGTCATTTTACCATTCCGAGTCTTATTCTACCAAATTTTAATATCTACAATTGAGAATATCTAACACAGAAATGGCTTCCCCCCCCTCTAGATTTGAACCTGGCATACCCAAAGATGATTGATGTAGCGGTGCCAGCAAACTTGGCTTGTGGATTTCAAGATAGCACGCCAGAGGCTCGAGCATCAGCTTAGGCTCAATAGAGCAGGTTCAGCCTGCAGTAATATAATACTGTTAAAGAAATTAAGAAAGCAATCTCTACGTATATCGTTTGAACGCATCATTAGGAGGAAATGGTTTGTGCTCACAGGAAGCTACCCTTGTATATTGAAGCTTTCTCTGGTTAAAAATAAAAGCGAGCAAAACCAGTGACCTTGTGATATTATTGAGACTGTTATGTTATTAAGATGCCTCTTCATGCCCTTCCTTTTCCATTATGCAACTCCCTGCTGAATCAATAGCTCACAAAATCTGTTACTGAAAACAATTACTGTTGCTGTATAACTAATCTTTAACGTTACTGTTGCTGTAAAACTATCGTAAGACTATCGTGTAAGTGTTGGAGTTTGAGTCTTGAGGGGAGCAGAAATGTTTGTAACTTTTGAAGCAACAATTGTTTGTGAAAGATAGATAGTCTATGACATGGGGGATAAAGAAGCTAAGGCTAAGACATTATTTCCATAGATGTTGTATTAATATTTTCTAACTATTCATTGTAGTAATATCTTTATGATAAATTCTAGCCCTGTCCACGTTTTTGTTTTATTTACAAACTGATATTTACGGGGTATTGAAGAACCTTTTGAGTCATCATTTGAAGTAAAAATAAATTTACAAAACCGTATAATTGGAATGCATATTCAAAATTAATTGCATTTCGGATGTTAAGTATATATTCTCTAATCGATTTGGGTCTCAACGTAATTCTACAAATAATATAGCAGTGAATCCACA
>NC_033798.1:115016649-115019496 GCF_001876935.1 Asparagus officinalis | reverse complement strand
ATAAGCCCACCAGCTATAAACTAAAGTAACTTTTGAGGGACCCAAATTGAGCATCTCCTAGTTGGAAGTCGTAAACATATCTTAAATTTTGTTAGAGACTAACATGAGAACTAGACCAAATTAAGTGGTTGTTTGGTTCGCTACAAAAATAAATTGCAGGAAGTGTTGTAGCAGTAAATGTTGCATGCAAAATTTTTTGTAGGAAATAAACTTCAAACTTGTTGTTTGTACATCTCCAATTTGTTCTTAGAAAATCTATTTCAAGTGTAAATTCAGTGTTTGGTTGAAAAATAATTAGCACAAAAGCTACATAATTTTGTCATACAAGCAAACTTGGGTGTAGATGGTTTTATTATTTGAATTTAAAAATATTATTTTGATGAGGTGAAGTTTTTTTATTTTTTTATTTTGTTTTTTAAAGTATGCAGCTTTTCTTCCCAGCAATTGACTGTAGCATTTATTGCAGGTTTTCTACAAATTGTAAATCTGTTTTCTTTTTTTTAATTATAAAGTGACAAACTAAACTATGTAATTACAAATCTGATTGTTCTATTTACTTTCGTAGCTCAATTTTTGTCTAATCAAACAGCCTCTAAAGGAACATGTAGCATACAAGTGCATATCCTCACAAGATTATATGTAAAAGAAATTGATATGCTAATTATGAGCTAATAATATCAAACTCGAAGTCTTGTAGAAACTTATATACATAACCAACCGGCCACATATCCCTCAGAGCTCTTCTTTCACACAACTCCAAAATTAAATAGGCACAAAAAAAAAAAAAACTAACTCCAGTCCAGCACTATATTGCACAAATTAATTTGAATCCATGAGGATGGCTATACTGTAATTTTGATTTAGGTCTACACATACTTGTCTCAAAACTTTGTTTTTTAGTTAGCACGCATATACATCAGCTTCTGATAACGAAAATGTTTTATTTGTTAGTGAATACACAGAGGGTTGTCATAGCATAAAAATTATCACAGACAGTTATAGAAAAATCTAACATATAAAGCAACTGAAATTGAGAGGCCGTCATAATTGAGTCTTCAGTACTCATACATTTTATTAGACAAAATATTAACAAAAAACAAATACATAACTTCCACCAACCTAAAGACAAAAACATCACCTCATTCAAATATCTATGCACATAAACTTTTCAGAATTGCATTCTTGGAAGAACAATAAAATGAATATATGAATAAATATACTTGGACTGATGATAAATTAAGGATTAGTACTTTTTGGTCAATTTGGGTTCAAATATATTAGTTTTGTCTATCTCCAGTATTTTAAGGGCTCACGGTGATGGCTCGTTCGGATACTCTATTTGCTTTGAAATTCTGTTATTAATGCTCAAAAGGGACACACATGATGTTCACATATGGGTCTAAGGTAACTTGATCTGACACGAGTTGGGTTTTTCTTACGCACGCATGTTGATACTTTTCTCTGTTGTGACTGTATTCTGTGTGAAGTGCTAAATTAACGCGAAAATCTCCAAATTAAACAAGACTTGAGGTTCTAGATTCAATTTAAGTCCGAGTAAATTAGCTGGATCCATCTCCACTGTGGGCCTTCCTGAGCCAACAATTATCTATAGATATTAAATCTGTATTATGAACTAATTTTAAAAAAAAAATTACGTAGAAACTTACAATTGAAACAAACACTACCAGGACCATGACTTTCTGTGGACTCACTTAAAAGTACGTGCACACACGTAGATTTTTAGACGCACTCACAGATTACAGTACATGACACCACGATGATATTGAGGCATGGAATCAACACCTAGATGGGACTTAACCTTTGTGAGAAAAGGAAGTTACAGTTAGAAATTAGACCCCGGAGTCGTTATCTCCAGATCCCTCCTACGCTGATCAATGCGTGGGACGCTAAAGAAGACAGCCCGTGAACATCACCGTCGATTGCACCGAAGCCCTCTCAGCATCACTGCAAATGTACTCACGACTATAAAATCATATAATTTTGTAGCTCGTTTATTTTTAGGATGGGATTAATTAATTGCAGATAGTCCCCGTATCCCAATTGCTAGCGAACCCCCTCGATTGGTGAGGATAGGCTACCTGTGTGATTTTTTTTTCTTTTTCTCCGAAAAGAGTCGAGTTCACTTAAGAGGGTCTATTAGCTCGAATAAAACTACGGGGGATCTATCCGCAATTGGGTTATAGTACAGAGTTTCTAGCCTCGATTAACCCTTTAAGAAAGTGAGAAGAATGCTAAGTCACGAATCCTGGTAACGATCCGATCAAATCTAGCAATGTCAACAATGACTCATTCATTTTGATATTATAGAGAAGTCTTACTAGCTCAAGAATACTCCTTGAAAAATGGAGATACTTGACGAGAGAATGTGATGTCACATTCTTCCCCTCTAATGCCACATGCCCTTCTCCTATTGGAGGGGTGTAGGCATCTTGCCTACTCCATGAGTAGGCAAGAATTTCTCCAGAGATGAAGTTTGGACTTTCGAAATCCGATGCCTTCTATAATTATTCTGTTGAATAAGCTTGTTACTGTTAAATATGGGTGTAGATCCATACCTGTCAGAGGCGAAATCGAGGCTGAAGGCGAGCTCCGACGATGCTCTGTTGGCGAGCTCTAAGTTGATGGGCTTCAGGCGAAGTCCAGTCGGCGAGTTCGAGCTTTGATGCAGGCGAGCTCGAACCCCAAGTGCAGACGAGGTCGATGTTCAGGCGACCTCTTGCAGGCGAGATCAACGAGGCCACAACAGGCGAGATCACGACCCCTTGATGGCGAGTCGACAGCTCGCAGGCCAGTCGACGGCTACAGGCGAGTTGATAGAGGCGGACG
>NC_033798.1:114963750-115016639 GCF_001876935.1 Asparagus officinalis | reverse complement strand
CGAAGTGCGGGCGAAGTCCTGAGTTCGCCTCCCCCTTTTTTGTTTCTTCGCCCGCGCTGTTGGGAAACAGTTGAACACAAATGTAGGCTAGAGTTTTCCTATTTAAGGGAAACCCATGAGCACGAGAACTGTGCCCCCGTTCCGTTTTCTTCTCAGCGATTAATTATGGTGGCGGCCATTAACTGAGCTCGAGATTTTCAGAGGAAAATCTCATTCATTTAAGGAGTAATTCCTATAGAAATTTTGAGAGAGAGGAGATTTTACTGTTGTAAAATCTCACGCCTTTGTAAGAGCAACAAATAGTTTTTCTGTTTGCTTCTTTTGAGAGATCTCAAGTTAAGATCTCCTCTTTTACAAGTTTTGTAATTGTAATCTTCTTTAATATAAAGGAAATTATTTGTGTGGCTCCCGAGGACGTAGGCAAGTTACCGAACCTCGTTAAAACTCGGTGTTCTCTGTTATTGTTATTTTTTGATTTGTTGTGATTTCTTTTTTCTATTCCTTAACACAAGATCTGGTAGGGTAAATTCCGCAGAGGGTTCATATTTGACAGGTGGTCGAATAGCTAAGGAGCAATAGTTGTACTAACGTTTGGTAGCTTGAATCCCCAACAACGGATATCAGAGCGTATCTGATTTCCTAACAGTTACATGAAACATTAACCATAATCAATTAAAAAAAATCTCCATCAGAAGCTAAAGAAGAGTGAGATATCGAAGTGTCCCATGTTGGGGAGAAACCCCTATGCCGAGATCCAACCAAATAGCCGAAAGAGATAAACCAACACACCAACAAGAGCACAAACAATCAAACACCAGATTTTACGTGGTTCGGCGAGATGCCTACGTCCACGGGGCAAGGAGGGGGGAGTTTTCACTATTAGAAATCAAGAGGAACAAACTAGGGTTACAAATCACTCATAAACCCTCAACAAATCAACTCTCAATCTCTCCAATTGCTCCTAGAATAGAAGCCCAAAGAAAACTCCTTTCAACAGCTCAAAACACTTGCCTTACAAACCCTAAAATCGAGTTTGGGTATTTATAGAAAACCCAAACGAAACGGGTCTGGAAAACAGACTCAGCCTAAAACCGCTTCGGCGGTCGACCGCCCTCAATCCAGAACAACCCCAATTGTCCAGAGACTTCTGCGGTCGACCGCGACTGTCGACCGCCCACAGAACAGAAACTTCTGCGGTCGACCGTCGCGGTCGACCGCCACCAATCCTGACGCCCAGTAAGTCTCGTGCACGAACGCGGTCGACCGCCAATCTGTCTGCCTGAATCCTCCTGCCATTTCTACATCCCAATTGAAAGATATCAAAACCCTCAACTGCTTTATAGCTTTACACCTTATTTCAATTCACAAGACAACTTCATTCTTACGCTCTACCGAAAATGTTCTACTAGTGTGATCAATGAGTTTTAGCATTAATTTTTGAAGAACAGATATATATATATAGTGATAAGCAAGGGCAAAAAGGAAAGAGTTAATTAACAAGAATTAATGGGCCTCCTCTGGACAGAAAGAACCCAAGGAGTTACCCATAATTTTTAAAGAGTGAAAATTTAGAAGGAAAAAACAAGACCTCCAGCTAGGATATAATTAAAATTAGACTCATTATGTTAAGTCGAGTCTAACCTCACTAATAAGAGACAAAATTTTCTCTAAGAGGAACTCACTATAAAAAATGGGAGGTGGTAGAGCTTTCTCTACACTCTCTTAGAGATCTGAAATTGGGAGAAGTATGAAGACTGCTATAGAGAGATTGAGCTCTTGTAGGAGCTGGACCAGCAGCATGGCAACACAATTCATTGTAGTTAGTCTCCCAATTAAGCATTCTTCTTGTACTTACGCTTCTTTCTTTTACTTCATTTTTGAAGGTAATTGGAACAAAGTACATGCAAGAGGAAATAATTCAGCTATTCAGATTATATGTCTTCTACTATGATATGGAATCAATATAGAGCATTATCTAATACAAAATATCATGCATATATGCCGCTACCTTAGGTTGTACATGATGGGCATTCAGATTATATAATTTTGTACTCCATAGAACATGTAACTTCTTTTAAAATATGTTTTACATGCTTGTTAATTTAAAGTTGGATTACCTTGATATCATCTTAACTGAACTAAAAATTTCTTTTCTTTCTATTCACATTTTCTTTCCTTAGGAAACCATGCGCGCCCGTGCACACACACACACATATATTAGTAAAGCTCCTATAAACTTAATTGGATAGAAGCTCTTTGTCTATCAATTTTTTTGTCCATTGATTTTGCATTGAGATTTGTGCTAGCATGTGATACAAATGAAGACACAAATCTCAAAGATAGTATTGATGTGTGGCACAAATCTCAAATCATAATGAAAAATAAAACGTTTAATGGACAAGTGCTCATATCCACTTAAGTTTATAGGAGCTTTACTAGTTTTAAGGTGAACTTATGTCAACTTAAGTGGACAAGAGACTTTTGTCCACCAAACTTTCTATCCACTTATATATATATATATATTCTTCATATATTGCATGAATCCCTAGGTATCATCAATGGATAGAAAGTTTGATGGATGATAATATATATATATGGAGAGAGAGAGAGAGAGAGAGAGAATAAAAACAGGTTTGTTTCTCCATCATCTTGAATAATGTATTGTTAATTTGATATGCATCAAAACCACTATACTCATGATCATCAACATACGCATGTCATATTTGATGTTCTAGATATCCTCACCAACAACACGTTAAAATAGTTGTGACTATATATGAAGAGAATAACAAAAAATCTTGTTTATTCTCTCTTTATAGGTGCGTCGCAAAAAAAAAAATGATGTGACAACTTCCTTTGTAAATGAGTTAATAAAATATGAACTGTTGATGGCATCTATGTCATTAGTCACGTCAAATGACAGTAAAACATCCAATAAATTCCGTAAATATAGACATAAGTACATATACATTCACATACAGTCACCTCTCCTCTTCTCTTCATTTGTTAAACAAGATAACAATTGTATGCAGTTATGCACACATACACACTTCAACTTTTCCTAAAATGGAAACTCTTTGTCAGGTCATAATAAATAAAGTAGATACGTATCATTCTTTGACCAAGTATATATACGCATCTAAATCAGAATAAAACTCTCGATATTACATATGAAGCCTATCTTATGAGCTTTGGTCTTACTGGCAAATAAAACCAACACCAGATTACTTATTAATTATCGCGAGTCTTCAAATCTTTCAACCTATGTAACCTTAAATTCTACCTAAATTGGGCTTCTAATTAAATTTCCATTTATCTAGGGACGTCAACACAGCAGCGGATCTACTACAAGCACAGAATCCAACTATGATGAAGAATCAACCACAAATACATCAGAAACGACTGCTCAATGCTTGTACAAGGCCTTACTAAAATTCGCAGTATTAATATTGGGCCTTTCATCCTCGGCCCAGTACAGCCTACTCTCTGCAAATCTTACAAAAAGGACCCCGGGAACTCTTTTTCTCTTCAGATCGATCTGCGTCTTGTTGACAATCTGCAAATCTTACAAAAAGGACCCCGGGAACTCTTTTTCTCTTCAGATCGATCTGCGTCTTGTTGACAACCGCGCAATTTTGCAGTATGGCCATGATTCTGATTTTTTTCATTTATCACCCTAGACAATGTCTCCTTGCAGTTCTCAGGGCTATTTGTATTGTTACTTCGCTTTTGTTCCTCGTGTCAGCTGTCCTTGCTCTAATTTTGCTTCTCAGCGCTGTATGACTGATAGTTGGCGTTGAGGGAAGTTGTATTGCTGTATTTAAGCTTCTATATATTATAGCTTTATTTGCATTTACATGTGCAAACTTGTGTGTCCTTCGAAAGATACGTATCACTTCTGATATGATTTGAACTGAAATGAAATTAGAAATTATGGAGCTAGCATGTGTAAATCATGTAAATCACATTAGGAACAATTTTTAAATTTTTTGATTCTATCAGATCCTCAAAAATAGCAAAATTTCTACATTCTCTATCACAATCATTCATCAATATAGCGGAGGATTATGAGTCATTCTAAATCGTAGGCTTCATCTAATTTTATGATGTGATTTCATTCATTACGGAACACGAGTTATTAGCTCCTTTTTTATAGCTCTTTCATGGTATATTGTGCCTTCAATAACTAATTATTAAAACGACCGTATAAATTTATTAGAACGCCCGCATAGAAAATAATATGATCTAAGCTATTAAAAATTATTATTAAAAGATAAAAAAAATCTTGTAGCTTGGATTTTTTAGAGGCCCGGCTTAGCTAGATAAATTGTTTCATTACCTTTTTTAGAGGGCACTAGTATGGGACCGGCCCACAAAGAACCAGTTCAGGCCGAAACGAATATCGTCCGTCCACGTGGCACATCCCAATCAGACGGTCATCTCAATAAGCACTCTAGGGTTTCTCTCCGCTCTTTCGTTCTTTCCTCTTTAAATACTCTAGCTATTCCTCTCCACCTCCTATCTCTTTAACTCTGCCGCTACATTATTCTAGGGTTTCTCTGTTCTTGTTATTTTCCCCCTACTCTTTTTCGAGTTATTTTCAAAATATTTATTTTGTTTCATTTAGAAGTTTGAATGAGAAAGGGCTGAGGTGATGATCCTTTCCCCAAATGATCGACTCTGATTATAAGATGCGCACTTTAAATTTCTCTCCGGAGAAATCAAGCCAATGATTCTGATCGCCCTTCATTCACTCATTCAATCAATCTTAATGTCTTCGTTAATTACTTTTATTTGGATTCTTTTTTTTTGAGCGAAAAAAAGGGAATAAAAGGATAGTTGATGATGAAAATCCAAAGGCTTGTTTCTCAAGACATTCGCAGTTGCCGCCTGAGAGCTTTCGCCCCGCCAGGCTTGAGAGCTATTGCTGTTAACCATTCCTTCCTTGGATGTCTGAGACTATTTCTATTTATTTTTTTATTTTTGTAAATAGTATTTGTTAGTTATTTTTCTTATTTACGAGTAATCTTTTAATTATATTATCTTTTGAATCTGAGAGAAGCTTTTATCTTAATTGCATATATTTACAGTTATCTATTGAATATACGGTTATAAATTAAGTGATTTTTTATTTTTTTTAAAGAAAATGAAATTTTTGAATCTTGATTTTCCTTCGTTTATCAACACCATTACTGTTCTGTTTATGGGTCAGTTGAACTTTAGTTGATAAGGCAATTGCAGATGGGAAAATGATAGGGGCACATCCCTAACCACATTTACAACCATATCGATTTTATTTTTGATAGAAGATGGTTTTTTTTATATTGTTGGAGCTCTTAACTAGGAACTTGTTCAAATGGTAGAGCTTTATGCATTTGCTCTTAGAAAACTAGGAGAGAAGTTGTTCAAATGGTAGTTTTTTGTCAGTTTTCCTCCAAAATCGCCTATTTAAAATCGTCTCTTAAATAGGTGATTTTAGGAGAAAACGGTCAAAAAGCTTCATTTTGACAGATTTCTTTCTAATTTTCGGTGTTCTTGAGCTCTTTCGCCGACTCCGCACACGGTTCCAATGCTTCTGTCTTTCCTTCGAGAGAAAAAGCTTTTTCCCAGCTATTCCTTAGAAAATGGGATTGATTTCGAAAACGATGATTCATACTGTTGCGATTGTTTAGGAATATTGCAGCTCGCTAGTGACAGTGACAGAGAAATGGGGAAATGTGAAGAGAAGGCATCTGTAGGGGGCTTTGTTGAGAGCGTTGGTGAAGTTATAAGAAGAGAGAATCATCATGTCGATGGGTTTTTTCTTAAAATTTCGATACCCCCTGTTGACGTGATACTGTATTGTAATCTCCTTTGATTCTTGTTGTAGGATGCTAAATCTGGAGCCACTTTTATGTATACTCATTCTGAGTCAATAGCAAAGCTTCAATGTTTATTGACAAATTTCTTGCTTTTGAGATTGTATTATTTTTTATACCAAATATTTAAATGAGTTAATATTAGATTTATCATTATCTAATGCATTAAAATTTTTAAATATTATGTATTTTTTTTGTTTTTAATACATTTTATTTCTAAAATTTAAATAAAAATAAACTGAATATAACATAATTATTTTTTGTATTTATATTTAATTATTTAAGAAATATTAAATTATAAACTTATCTACTGCAATATTAAATATTAAGCATGTAAACTGACCAAATAGTATTAAATATATTTTTAGTTAAAATGATTTACATAAAAAGAAGTTGTATATAAATATTTTAAAATCAAATACATTCAACTTCAATACATAAATTTTATGAATATGAGACATTTTAACATTAACATTTTTAATTTGAAATATATTAAATATTTAAAGAGAAGAGGAGAAAGAAAGCTCAGAGAATGATATCACAATCTACTAATTTTAACTTGGATTTTTCTAGAAAATTTATTTTTAAAAATTATACGGTTGGAATGAGATGTGGATTTAAAAACTTAGTCCAGATAAAAATTCCACACAATAAATAACACCTAAAAGTTAAATCTAAATTCTAAGTCTTAAACTAATAATATGTTTAATTCAAATTCGAGTCTTAGTCATAAACTAATAATACATTAAATTTAAATTTAAATTCTAGTCTTAATCCAATAACACTTTAAATTTGAATCCAATTTCTAGTTTGAAATAAATAACAGTCTATATTAAAATTCAAGAAAAAATCTGAATCTGAATCAACAATCCTCAACTAACAAACCCTCCTTATAATATAAATATCATTATATTTTGTAAATTATATATCATCCGAATGGAGGACAAAATTTTTCACATCAAGAACAAATTGATGCTGAACATATAAGCGCAAAACAACACATGTACGGTTAATTACGAAAAAGTGATAACACATTGATCACATAAGAGAGAAATATGTATACCAGATATGAGATAACATCATTTCCAGAAGATCGCTTGTAATCGTTCGTATAATATTCCTTTCTCTACACCGAAGAGAAGATCGCTCATAGTCTTTGGTATAATGTTCATTTCTTTATACCGAAGAGAAGATTACTCATAGTCGTTGTTATAATGTTCATTTCTTTATTGCAAATGATGCAATTTATTCATAACTTATATTGTTTATGCAGAGTAAAATTTGGATGAGTCGCTTGGTTAGGTGAAGTTGATTGAGGTGAGGGGTCTCTGGTGACTACCTATCCTATCGGAACTAGTCGCATGCGGCGACCGATTTTGAGCTCTTCGATGCCCAAGTTAGGGGACAAAGTTACAAGTTTATCGCCCAAGTTTGCCCATTGAAAGGCTCAGAACCGGTCACGCATGCCACTGGTTCTAATAGAAACACCTCTGTAGTCTGCCAGCATGATTCACCTTCCCTTGCTTGTGTACAAGAGTAAACTAGTAGGAACATGTTGGGAATGGATCCCCAAAAGTACTCCTGACCCTCAGGTCATAGCGTGCTCCTGCTCCACCTGTAACTTAGACTTGGTTTGATACCGGTAAAAATACCAAATCGGTTTGTTTTATTTACCCTTAGTAACAGTTTGATATATATATTTTTTCCGGCGACATGTTGATATATATTTTTTTCTCCGGCGACATATTGGTATATTATTTTTCCTCCGTCGACATATTGGTATATTAATTTTTCTCCGGCAACAAATAAGCCTCCAATTTGGCTGGACCCAAATTTCTGGCGAAATTTTTCACGTGACGCCTCACGTGATGTGAATGTGGCTGTCAGCATGGTTCCTAGTGACAAACAATTGCAACTAATCTCATCCAAAACCATCCACTTCTCCATCACTCTCTCCATAAACCCAGTAGCTTCATCTATCTTCCCACATTTCCTGAAGCTCTCCATTGATGATGTAGAACACACGGCAAACACGTTTATGTTAAAGTGAGACAGTCGCAAACCCAAATGCAAGCCTGGTCGAAGAAAATAACTTGTTTCGAAGAAACGACCGTAACTTTTAAACTGTACGTCGGAATTGGACGAATTATATATGAAAATTGAGTATCTTGACGAGACAGAGCCATCTAAATCGACCGCTAAGGGTTCAGTTTGCTTACTTCGTTTCGCCAAATTTCTTACGGTTTGAGAGATATCTGTAATTTTGTTCGTTTTTTACTATTTTTAGTAATGCTTTAGAAGTCTGTTTTGATTAAGAAATAAAGCAGATTTGATCTCAGATTTGACCGGTGGATTTTCCTAATTGTAAGGAGTCTTTTAGGAGTTTTAATGTTTTAGGAATTCTTTTATTATTTTTGGTAAGTTAGAGTCATTGTAGGAGTTTGAGTCCTTATAAAAGTCTTGTTTCTTTTCTATTTAAGTAGAGTCTTGTAAGCCCTAGAGGCATAACTTTTGATTAATAAAATTTGTTTTTCTTCAATATTTACTTCGTGGATTCGAAGATTGTCCTTAGTGGATTCCGAGACTATTACTTCTGCACTGCGTCAATTAATGAGCTACAAATCACAACAACTCTATCCTCATTCCCGTAGTTGCATAAAGCTCCGACTAACATGAAGCACTCGAACCCATTTGGCACTGCTCTTTTCGTTAAGAAGCCCATCAAAATCTCACACCTTTCTAGAGCTCTCAATTCTCTATAAAACCCATTGATCAAAATCTCTCAAGTCGTCACCGAAAACAATTCGAGCCACCGATGAAGATATTAAAAGTGTATACATCGGGTTTGACCCGATCTTGGATCATGGTGTAGGGCTTGTTGGTGTTAATTGTGTTTGGCGAAAGTGAAGATGAGGATGTTGTAGAGGGTGGGGCAGGTCGAGAGTCGAGGGAGGATTTGAAGAGGTTGAAGGCCTGGGAGGCGTCAGAGAGGCGAAAGGAGTGAAGGATGGAGGAGAGGGAGAGGTGGAGGAGGAGGAAGGAGATTGAGGGGTTAAGGTTTGAGATTGGAGCTGATTTATGACGCTGGAAGCCACGTTCGCACCATGTGATGCGTCACGTGAAAAACTTCGCTGGAAATTTAGGTCCGGTAAAATTTGAGGCCCTTCGTCGCCGCAGAAAAAAATAATATACCAATATGTTGCTGAGAAAAAAATACCAAACTGTCACAGTGGGTAAATAAAATATACCAATTTGGTATTTTTGCCGTTTGATATCAAATGAACCAATACGTGAATATAGAGAAAATCTTCATAATTTTAAAGATAAGTTCCGAGAGAGAAAAATTATTTCGTAAAGCCTTTTGTATTCTTACATATTTTGCATAATTATTCACTGTTTTTTTTTTCTTTAAACAAAGAACATTCTCCATTTTTATTTTAACTCGCATCTCCATCCTCTCATGCAAGTAAAGAATAACTCACTCACCCTCCAGTCTAATAAAAAAATATATAGATGCAACTCTTTCTTGTACCTCATTCATTCCTTATCACTGTGCCTCACCTCAAATTGTTCAAGGAGCAGGCATAGAGACACATGTATATATTCATCGGTGATGGATGCCGCTCTTGTTGGATAATTTAACGATCTAGACATGAATAATTGAACTAGAAATATAAATTAATTACCGTTCACCGATGAAAATAATGGAAGTCTTCTCCTCTCTCCTCCCGTAGCCAATGATGGGAATTAGGTCTCTTTTCTGCATACGGTTGAGAGGAGGGACTCCCACTCTTTAAATAGATATTTATGATTAACCCTACCCATCATGGTTTAATCACAACCGTGGGATTACACTCCGGTTGATCCTATCCTTTAGATATTCAAGATAACCACCCAACTTGATAAGCATGAAACTGTCTAACCAGACCATGTGGTTAGTATCCTGATCCTAACTTGAATCGATAGCAACTTTAAATCAAATCCAAAATCGAGTAGGTTGGGTCACTTGGGTTCGTTGGATTAATCGAACCCAACAATCTCCCACTTGGCACAACATACCTCATTTTAATTTTTCAAAAATATTTAAATTTTCAAAACTTTCAAAAGTCGGGTGCGCACCCATTTATTTTAGAAAACTTGTTGCCATGATTCTAATTAGGATAGTTTCCAAAACCTTTTCCTTAAAACAAAAGTACCACTAATGGTTGATCGTGAAAACACTATATGCTCTAATATGGCACAAGGTCACTCCACGGTCCAACCGCTAGTACCACTAATGTTCTAAAGACATTTTCCTTATGGTGGTTTTAGTGGAGTGTAATAGAGCCGTACATCCCTTATGGTCAAATCCGATGTACGCCCTTAAGTGTCCTCTGCAACATACACAAACATGTATGCCGTTCTGAAACTTTTACCGGCATCCGCCATGTGAAAACCATCACCTTTAGTCCAGAACGAAAGCCTCAAATATGATGCCCAATCATATTCAGCTTCTGCACAAATTTAAGAGTCTCTTTACTTTAACCTTTATGACTCTATGGACCACTATCTTTAATTCGAGTTTCTTTACGATTAACTTGAAACTCTTTACTTTAAACTTTAGTTTTCTTTACTTTAAAATATATATATCAAGCAACAATGACCAAGAACACAATGCTTGAAAATATCAAACTGCTAAAAAATTAGCAATGAGCTCAAAGCAATCCAGAATATAGTACTTGAAAATAAAACAAAACTAGTATGACAACTAAATCTCACTGATCATATAGAATCAAAAGACTCTAAAACACCCATACTGGATACATGTTCCTTGAAGAGCCCTGGAGAAATTCCCTTGGTCAAAGGATCAGCAATCATCAATTGAGTCGGCAGATGATGAACCTCAATCAATCCTTGTTCGACCTTATCAAGGACTAACAAGTACTTCACACCGATGTGCTTATTCCTGCTAGAAAAATTCTTGTTCTTTACAAACTGTACGACTGCCTGATTGTCACAATACAATTTTACTGGTCTCTGAATGTAATCCACCACCTTTAGTTCACTGATGAAATTCTTGAGCCAAGAGGCATGCAATGTTGCTTCAAAAACAGCAACATACTCTGCCTCCATGGTGGATGTCGTCACTAAGGACTGCTTGGCACTTTTCCAAGAAACTGCTCCTCCAGCGAGCAGAAATATATAACCTGATGTTGATTTCCTGCTATCCGCACATCCGGCAAAATCTGAATCTGAATAACCAACGACTTCTAGATTTTCAGACTTTCTGTAGACTAACATGAAATCCTTGGTCCTCTGCAAATACCGCAAAACCTTCTTTACAGCTTTCCAATGAGCTACACCAGGATTTTGTTGAAACCTGCCTAATATTCCCACGATATAACTGATGTCTGGCCTGATGCATGACACCGCATACATTAGACTGCCAACTGCAGAGACATACTCCTCAGAGTTCACGAGCCTACGCTCAACTTCATTTCGTGGGCATTGAGATTTGTTGAACATATCTCCTTTGACAACTGGGGCTTCACCTGGTGCACAAAACTTCATGCCATATCGTTGAAGGACTTTCTCAATATAAGCCCTTTGAGATAAGCCCAACAAGCCTTTAGTTCGATCTCTATGGATCTTGATGCCCAAAACATAATGAGCATCTCCGAGGTCTTTCATATCAAAATGCCTCGAAAGAAAATCTTTAGTCTCATGTAGGAGATGAATATCGCTGCTGGCAAGCAATATATCATCTACATATAATACTAGAATGACGAATCGGCTCCCACTGATTTTAAGGTATATGCAGCGATCGACAGGATTCTCTCGGAAGCCATTTGATGTTATCACTTGATGAAATTTTAAGTACCACTGTCTGGAAGCCTGCTTGAGACCATATATTGACTTCTTCAATCTGCAGACCAGATCTCCCTTAACTGCAAACCCTTCAGGCTGCACCATAAATATTTCCTCATTCAGATCTCCATTCAAGAATGCCGTCTTGACATCCATCTGATGGAGCTCAAGGTCAAAATGGGCGACGAGAGCAAGAACTATCCTGAGAGAATCTTTCTTAGATACTGGAGAAAAAGTGTCGACGTAGTCAATCCCTTCTCTCTGCTTGAAACCCTTGGCCACTAGCCTGGCCTTGAATCTCTCAATATTTCCTTCAGAATCCCTTTTGGTCTTGAAGACCCATTTGCATTCCATCGCTCTAGCTTTGTTCGGCAAAGGTACCAACTCCCAAACAGAGTTCTTTTCCATTGACTGAAGCTCTTCTTCCATAGCCTTTAGCCAATCAGCTGCATGAATGCTGTCTCTAGCTTGTGAGTATGATGAGGGATCATCGGATTCTGGATCAATGCATCCACTTTCTTGAAGATAGACCTCATAGTCATCAGGTATGGCAGATCTTCTGACTCTAGAGGATCTTCTAACAGGTTGTGGCTCTTCTGCAGGTACAAATGTTTCTTGAACTGGAGGAGGAGGTGGAAAGCTATCTGGAAGAGTAGGAAATCTAGAGATGACATCTAATAGCGGAAGCGACTGCTCATCTTCTAAAACTTCCTCAAAACTCAGACCACGATGTTCTGAAGAAGCATTAGGGTCTTCCAAAAACTCAGCATGCTGTGTCTCGAAGAACTGGGTAGACCGAGAAGAACAATAGAACCTGTAGCCCTTAGATCTTGCAGGATAGCCGACAAAGCGACACGACACTGTTCGGGCTTCTAATTTCTTAATGTCTGGATTATAAGGTCGTGCCTCTGCTGGACATCCCCAAACACGTAGATGACCAAGACTAGGATCCCTGCCAGTCCAAAGCTTGAACGGGGTCTCTGCTACCGCCTTACAAGGAAGACGATTGATGATATATACAGCTGTCTTCAATGCCTCACCCCAAAAACTTTCAGGCAAATCTGAATGACTCATCATGCTGCGAACAGCATCTTGATAAGTACGATTTCTTCTTTCAGCTACTCCATTTTGCTGCGGAGAACCTGGGAGAGTGTACTGAGGAACAATGCCTTGTAACCTCAAATACTCAATGAAGGGACCATGATTTGTGCCGTCCTGATCGCTTTTACCATAGAATTCCCCACCTCGATCAGAACACACAGATTTAATCTTTCTTTCTAACTGTTTTTTCAACTTCAGCTTGAAAGATCTTGAAAACATCCAGTGCCTCATATTTGTGGTGAAGAAGAAAAATATAGGCATAGCGCGAAAAATCATCTATGAAAGAGATAAAGTATCGCTGACCACCATGAGAGGGAGTGGGAAAAGGTCCACAAATATCTGTATGAATGAGGTCAAGGAGACCTTCACTCCTGGAGGCTTCAAATTTTCTCAATTTAGTCATCTTTCCCTTGATACAGTCAACACATGTACCAAAATCAGAGAAATCTAGCTGTTCAAGAACACCAAACTTTACTAAGGATTCCAATCGCTTTCTTGAAGCATGTCCCAATCTCCGATGCCAAAGTATGGAAGAATTGCTATTAAGCCTAGGACGCTTTGTACCAGAAGAAGATGAATTCACAGACATACATAGAGGGGAAGGAAAAGATGCATCCAGATTTAATCTATAAAGACCGTCAATCAAGAAACCATGTCCGATGACATCCAAACCATTTCTGATAGAGACAGAATTATTCTCGAAAACAAAGCTATAACCAGATCCAGAAAGTCTAGAAACTGAAATAAGATTCCTTCTCATAGAAGGTACGTAGAAAGTGTTTGATAAAACTAAGGAAACTCCAGAATCCAAGCGCAGACTGAAAGTCCCAACGAGCTCCACCTTCATAGGCTGTGAGTTTCCCAAAAATAGCTGCTCATTTGCCCTTGCCTTCCGACTGTGGATTATTCCATGTGATGAAGTTGAAATGTGCACAGAGGCACCAGAATCAATCCACCAAGAATTTGAAGGAACATCAACTAAATTTGTTTCACAACAAACATGAACTAAATCCCTACAAACTGTACTGTACTGTCTCGCTCTAACGGATTCCTCATTCCGCTTCTGGATAAACTGTCCGTCCATCTGTATTAAACCATGGACATATAAATCAAATGAGACCTTTAATTTAATTAACTTTAATATTTCCACATCCAATTTAGGGTTAGAATGGATGGGTCAGAGTGTTTTACGTATGCAACCTTCCACTCTGCGGGACAGGCGGGGGGGGGATCTCATCACACCTTTGGGCAAGTGATTTGACATGCTATTCGCCCCCCAAATGTGATATATAATCACCTACAGAACTAGCCTACACAGTGTCAGTTTGATTTGAACACTTCCTAACCTTTGGGCAATAGGGTTATTCTCCTCTCACTGACATGTTTCAACTATCCTGCACCACTTATCCTGTAGGGGATTTCCTAGACACCTTTGGGCAAGACTAGTAGTCCACCCACAGATAAGTGCAACCTTCCAGTCCAAATGAGAGTAAACTCAACCTTAGAAAATTAGGGTATTATAGGTTGGTCACCTTTGGGCAAGACACTAACCTACTCTACCATAATTTCTAAGTGACTGTTTTACTGATCTTCCTTAACCCCATAGGTTGATCTAATACTGTAGTCCGTTTTATCATGAACCCAAATATTTACCCCCACCTGAATTAAGGATATAATCAGAGTAAATCAATTATCTTTATGTGCATACAAAAATCTTTATGAATTGTCCAAATTTCTGTATTAAAACTTTATAAAATTAAAATAAAAACTGTATAGTTGAAAAGAACACAAAATAATCTTTCCAACGACTATTTATGGGCTCAAATCGGACTTAAAACGGACCTGTAGCGACCAAAACAAAATGAATGGTCAAAACTGTAATGGGTCGGGTCTGAAAAATTAATGGGTCTGACCCATTTCATAATGGGTTGGGTCTGAATTAATTAATTAATTATAACCTTAATTAAACCCTAACCATAAACTCACCCAACCCAAGAGCCGCCGCCAGCACCCAATCTCCCACAGAACCGACCCTCCGCCGTCGGCCGCAACCCCGCCACCTGCCGCAACCCCGCCACTGGCCGCCGCTCACCGCTGAGCACCGAATCCGCAGAGAGAGAGAGGGCGCGTGCATAGAGGGCGTGGCATGGCGAGGAGCAGCCATGGTTGATGCGGCATTAAAAAAAAAATTGTGAACTCAAAGATGGCCCTTATTTTTTTTATTTATTTAACTTTGCTGTGGCCGTGAGTTCTTCGGAGATAAGATTGAATTAAACAAGTAATCAATCGTAAGAAAACACGCTGAATCCCTTTTTTTTTTTAACGTTGATCTATTTCTAGCGTTTGACGGCAAACAAAAACGCAGATGCAAACATAAGCACTGGATGCAACCGTAGATCCTCTTTTTTTTAATAAATCCGAAAATAAAAACTTTAATTCTAGATCAAAAAATTCATGCACAAACAGGCTCTGATACCACTGTTGGATAATTTAACGATCTAGACATGAATAATTGAACTAGAAATATAAATTAATTACCGTTCACCGATGAAAATAATGGAAGTCTTCTCCTCTCTCCTCCCGTAGCCAATGATGGGAATTAGGTCTCTTTTCTGCATACGGTTGAGAGGAGGGACTCCCACTCTTTAAATAGATATTTATGATTAACCCTACCCATCATGGTTTAATCACAACCGTGGGATTACACTCCGGTTGATCCTATCCTTTAGATATTCAAGATAACCACCCAACTTGATAAGCATGAAACTGTCTAACCAGACCATGTGGTTAGTATCCTGATCCTAACTTGAATCGATAGCAACTTTAAATCAAATCCAAAATCGAGTAGGTTGGGTCACTTGGGTTCGTTGGATTAATCGAACCCAACAGCTCTCCTATAATTATAGAGGGGGAGAAGAAACGTTCTATGAGACTGTAGGTAGGTACAACGGTACGAGACAATATGTTTCTCTGCATTACGTCAACTCCCTGTTTAGTATGCAAGTAGGAGAGCTCGGGTGGACGTGGCATATTGGTTGATGTGCCTCCTGATATGGTCTGTGGTTTGTGTAGATCATTCGGATCTTAGAGCAAGTGCATCAGCCTCCCAAGGAAGCTCCTAACGCCTCGTTTGGTACGCGGGAATTTGGAGGAATGGAATGCAATTCCCACTTCCCATTCCCTCATACCAAACACACCTATATTTTAGATGTTGGAATGACCATTCTCTAGGAATGATCATTCCCACTATTTGTGGGAATGAGCATTCCAAGTGAGAAGATAAGGAATGGTCATTCCCATTCAAATGAGAATAAAAAACTAGTTAGGTATTTTTCAATTATATCCATATTAATAATAAAGAATGTTTGGGTGAGGCGCTATGCAAGTGGACAATTTTAGATTGACAATTTAGGCTAGTATATCATTTTGCTATTTCGAAACATATTATTTTAGTTGGTATTGTTTTATGGATTTTTGCTATTATGAATTGAGTGATTTTGATACTTTATCAAATAAGTTAATTTATATATCTAGAACTGTGGATTGTGGATATCATTCTTTTTTTTGGACCTATGAAAGATACGATAATCTTTTTTTTTATTTTTCTTTAATTTTTAAGACTAAGAAATAGCGAGTATTGTTTAAAAAATATAAACGAAACATACACCTGATGGATAACACGAGCATTAGTATAACACATACCTAGATTAATATAACATATGCGTATATAAAATTATTTAGTTATTATCATTAATGTTTATTTTTTATCTTATTAAAAATCTATGTTGTTGTAAGGGCATTATTAGAAAATAAGATTTCATTCTCACTTGTGTACTAGTGATACCAAACATGGGAATGAGAATGAGATTTCCATTCTAGCTTCATTCTACGAACGCACCCAAACAAGAGAATGAGAATGACCATTCCATTCCCACATGCAATCCATTCCATTCCTTCTTCCATTCCATTCCCAAGTTTGTCCATTCCCGCGTACCAAACGAGGCGTAAGGGTGATGTGGTAAGGAAAAACTCTAAACATGTTCCAACAAGCTCCCAACAAAACTCCTAAGTCCTAGTTGGCGGTGGGGTCCATCATGGAGCTCCTAAGAGCTCCACAAATTTGTGGAGCACTTGGGAGGTCCTAAGGGGTGGGGGTTCACTAAAAATTATTTTTTATTAGATTTATTATTTTAAAATATATTTATAAAATGTTAGAGGTAGAAGAATTGATTTTTAAATAATATTTATGATCCTAATTGGGAGTTTGTTGGAATATTTCTCCTATTAGGAAGCTCCTAAGTGGGCCCCATGCTTGAGAGCACTCCAACAAGAGCTCCCTACTAGGAGATTGCAGCACTTGCTCTTAGATCAGGGTTTGATCCCACTGTTTGGCTACATGCCCCAGACTTCAATATTGGTTGATATCGTGCAAGTTTTTCTACGTACAACTCTCCTTAATTTTAAAATATTCTTAAAATGCACGGAGAGAAATATCAAAATCAGTAAAACCTGCAACAAGAAATGAAAATATTCGTATCATCCAAGCAAAATGTAGCCGGTGCAAAGTTTAAGCGTGTGGATTTCCTAACAAAGAGAGTTGTGACTGTCACAAGGAAATTTTTGGACACGTGGAATCTCATGTTTGCATAATTGTGAGTATTTAAATGCAAGTTTTAAAAGCTTTACGATGTATAAAAGCTACAAAAACAAGTGAAAGTACGTAAATGTAAAGGTGAGAAAGCAGTAGCATATTTGATTGCAATTATGTTTCGAAATAGGTGAAACTTTGCTATACTAAAATAGAGGACAAAATAACTAAACTTATCTTTATAGTATTAGTGAAATTTCAAGGCCCCTCGTCCCATCTAAAATATCAATTTAACTATTTTGCCTCTCAAGCTATGTTTGCGATTTCAATATGGTAATTTTTGTATGCCTGCAATCAAATATTTAATTGATGTGACAATGGATTTTTTTCCTTCCTTCATATATTTTTATCAACATGTCTCCTTTTTTCCACAAAATAATAATAATAACTCTCTATAAAATTTTACCCGTTAACCATCTTTAGGAATTGGAAATTCAATTTCAAAATTGCTGTAAAAACAAAAAAAAAAAATGCAAAAAAAAAGTTATTGGTCTGTTAAACTGTGGGCTCATAAAATGATCTCATTTACCACATACACAGTAGCTTGATAGAGAAAATTAAAGAAATGACTTTGGGGTGGGGACTTGACAGTTCACCAAAACGTTCAAGGGGATTTTATCATTTTGTTCTAAGATAAATAATTCATATAAATTGGAGTCTCACTTATAGAGAGGAGGATGGGAATTCATTTTCACCTTCGTTGGGAGTTTCATTTAGGAGGATTCAACAAAAATACGAAGAAAATAGGATTAAAATCATCCATGTAGTTAACAGAATTCAACAAGAAGACGAAGATGAGCGAAGAGGAGAGAAGGATCGTCCATCAATACCAGCAATACTACGGCACGTTCCAACAAGTACCCGGATCCTATTATCCTCCGCCGCCGGCGGGAATTCCTCAGCCCGTTCCTCCGCCGCCGTCGGCGGGCAACGGCCAACCTCCCATCGCCCCTTACTCCGCCCCCTACTGTTATGCTAATGGGTACCAGCCTATTCCAGGTATTATTAATTCTTCTGGCGATTGAATTCTATCCTTACCATTATTATTGGGAATAACAAAACCCCAATTTCCAAATTCCGATTCCAATTAAAAGGAACCAAAATTAATAAGAGATGCGGCAATTGCCAATTAGGTAGTTAATTGATGCAGTCAATATATTGTTAGGGTTGAAATTGCTTGTCTACCAAATGGTGTTATTATGGGTGAGCTCCAAATAGAAGAATTTAGTAAAAGTCGGAGATTTAATTGTCTTTCGGTTCTTCAGCTACGCCTTCAAATCATTAAAATGTCTATATTATTGATTATCTATTATTTTGTAAAGATCAGCCTTCACTGCGGAAACTCGTATTTTCTATGAATGTGGTGGTGCAAATACTTTTAGTGAACGACAACCACGCCATTAGAACGTTGTAAGAGTTTGCGTTCACAAATAGCGCTTATTTTCGTTTTGAGAAGTAGATTTGTAGTGCCATATCAAGTGAGTACTACTACATAATAGGCTTGGGATTAAGTTGACTTAGTTGAGGCAAGAATAGATAATACAACTTGCATTGGCATTTAGAAACCAACCTATAGTTTTCCTGATGTATGACTTCAGGTTGATGCCAAAAAAAGGAAAAAGAAAAAAAAGGATGATGAGACTATCTCATGTTAGATTGGTTGATGTTTGAACTAAATTAAGGGTCGAACATTATAATTGTTTCTCAGAGATCAGGAAACAAGTCAGCGCTTGTGCACCGCGATATCATTATTGGGCTTGCTTATTAAAAGTTCTAGACAATCTTTGCATCGTCTGTACATTTTGATGTTGTATCTAACTATCTTATCTTTAAAGACTAATTTATACTTCCGAATACTAGAAGCTTTGAAAATTGGCATCCCAAGGGATTTTCAACTTTTAGCATAGTGATTCAACAACCTGTTCAGCGTAGTTAGTAAAGCTTTGTTAGTTCATATTCTGTTACAGGGGTCAGTTAGTTGGTTGATGATCTCGGTTTCTAAGAACCACGAAAGTTTTTCCTATGTATTGTTTTCTTATATTCTTAAGAGTCAAACAGCTTGTACTCACCCAATTTCGTCACGTTGGCTGATATCCAAGTATATAATGGAGTCGCTGAAGGAAGACCTTTGACCGTAAGGATGCAACGCCTTCCTTGTTGTGGCTTGGGTATTGGCTGGTTTCTGTAAGTGTTAGCTACAAAGAAGCCTCTTTTCCTTGTTCGTATCTATTTCTAAAATTCTCTGATTTATGATGCTCAGTAATTTTTCGTCATTTGTTGTCTTTGGAATAGGTTTATTATTGGTTTCTTTCTTGCTGCCATTCCCTGGTATGTTGGAGCCTTCATTCTACTTTGTGTCAGAGTAGATTACAGGGAGAAGCCTGGGTTTGCCGCCTGCACAATTGCTGTAAGTAGCAATTCTTCATATAGTCCACTAAAAGTTTGCACCTTCAATTTTCTTGCATCAGCTACATGTCCACATTATTCACTTTCATTTGACTTTAAAAACTAGGATCAGCATCAGCTACATGAAGAATCGTATTTTGAAGCGTTTGCATGAGATCAGACTTCTAAATGATAATCTATGGCGTGGAGATTTCAAAATTTTCAAGAATGATGCGTTTGCATGAGATCAGACTTCTAAATGATAATCTATGGCGTGGAGATTTCAAAATTTTCAAGAATGATTCATCCTTTTACCTTGTGATGCCAAATTCCTCATTTTAAGAAAGAGATGTGATAAAGATCACTGTAAATTATTCTGTCTTCTAAAAAGGTTGTTATTTGTACAAACAGGCTGTTGTTGCTGCGGTTGCTGTGATTGTTGGTGCGACGAAGCATGGTAATCAATGGTGAATAGCGCAACAATGAAATAAAGCTGTTATCGGTGTACATCTGTACTCAAGTTCCGAATTCTGACTGCGCCGTGTTATTTGTATAATTATGTAGCCGTGTGCTATTAATTTTCTTAAGCTCCATGTAAATTCAGCAGTATAAATATGTAGCCTTGTGTTATTAATTTTCTTAAACTTAAAAAAGTTTGTTTGTTTGGTACGATCATATATTTGGTTTATGATTACTAGCCCGTTGCTTTCTCTAGCAATACTGAACTGGCGTTGCTCATACCATGTGTTTAAGTTGGACTCCAATATCACTGGAAAGATAGAAAATGTTATGAGAGATGGAAACTTTACTATAAAAGAAAGAACAATTCAGGTTCCGGGACTTGCGAGTAGATAGTCTAAAGAACTCCGAAGTTTTACTCCATTTTTGTAAAAAGCTCCTAAGTTTCTATTTTTTTTTATAGAAAAGCCTCCAAGTTTTCCCCTATTTTCTAGGAAGCCTCTAGATTTCTATTTTTGATAATAAAACCCCCAAGTTTTACCATTTCCTACTAAGAAACCCTTAAAATTTACCCTTCACTTCTAGGAAGCCTTAAAAAGAAAGTCGGAGGCTTTTAGAATAGAGGGTAGAACTTAGGGACGTGTTTGTCAAAAATAAAAAGTTCGGAGCTTCTTAAAAAAGATGAGTACAATTTAGCAGGGTCAAAATTAGAAAGTTAGGGTCTTCTTAAAACAGAGAGATAAAACTTAAGGGCCTTTAGACTATATCCTCGGAGATTTGCAAAATGAACAAGATCTATTTTGATGTTGTGTGAATCTCCTTGTTTGGTTCACTAATTCACACTGTTCCGTTTACAGAAATAAGTGGCGAGGTAAATTGGCATTTAGAGCATCTCCAACAATGATCTTAGCTTGTCCCTATATTTGAGGAGCAAATATCGCATCCTAGGAAATAAGGAGCCACATAAGGAGCAAGTGCTCTAACAATGCTCCCTAAATGTCTCTCTAAATAGTTTTGGACATTTTTCACTTACCTTCTTTTGTAATAAATAATTGTAACGGCTATATTATAACGGCTATATTCCAACGACTATATTGTAGCAGCTATATTTCAACGGCTATATCATAACAGCTATATGACCTCTATAAATAATATCATATGCACTCTCACTTTTCACTCAACTCAATTTGTGTTCATTGTTAGCATCATTTTTCCAATATCATATATGTCTCATAACAACGAAATAGCTACGCTCCTCATGGAAGAAGAAGCTGACGAGGAATACACAATGTAATAAAAAACAAACAAAGAAAAGTATAAAAGTGAAATTAATGAGGTGGATAACAACTTCCCAAGTTATGTCATAAATACACAACTTTACGAACAACAACCAAACAGCCCCTAAAAGGTTGCACCTTCAATTTTCTTGCCGGGTTCATGTCCACATTATTCACTTTCATTTGACTTTAAAAACTATTATAGGAAATATGTTTATTATAATACATTTCCTTATTTTTTTAACCAACCAAACAACCTCAAAACTAGTTTTCTTAAAAAATCACTCATATCATCCAATAATATGGTGACAACTTATCTCATCTCATCTCCTATTCTTTGATTTCCTTCTTTCATTAGCCAACCAAACAACCATAATACAAGTTTTCCTATTCTTTGATTTCCTATTCTTTAATTTCCCACTTTTTTTAGGCAAACAAACAGCCCCTTATTGAAATATTTAGGTCCAACTCAAAACATGGGCCCGAAATCCCGAATCTATTCTGGCCCATATGTGTAGCCCTTGTTAGGGTTCTCCTGCGATCCCGACTATAAAAGCTAGCCACCACTTAGCTCTGTTTCCTCAAGTCTCCCAGCCGCAAACTCTGGAATCGAGCATTCTCAAGGTGATATTTTCCCCCTCCTTTGCGAAACTTTGAGCTTAATTTTCTCATGATGAAATAGCTCTCAATGAACACCAATCTCTAGCATTCGTTAAGATTTTGCCAAAAAAATAAATAAAAAAATAATTCTCTCAACTTATTTCGAAAGGCAGCTTTGCCGAGGCGACCATTTTCATTCCCTGGTCTCCTCTTTTTCCCTGTTGCCAAAATTAAGCGGTTGCTTGGTGTTCCGTTTCCAATTTACCTTTTATCATTAGGTTAACGGGGAGCACCTTGTGCCTACATTTTCTGTTATGAGAGGATTCTGGTCCATTGCTTATTTGGATGTAGCTTTGTTGTTATGGTTTCATGCTTTTTATGTGCTTGTTTTGAACGTCAAAATATGAAACTATAATTCCTAGGATTCTTTGATCTGGAGAATTTCATGCTGAGCGGAATCGATCATCATAACTTTAATGCTCTGAAAATCAACGTTTTTTATTGCGACCCACCTAGATTTGCTCTTGTGTCTACAAGATACAGGGCAACTGTTTTTCTTCAACGTTTTTTATTGCGACCCACCTAGATTTGCTCTTGTGTCTACAAGATACAGGGCAACTGTTTTTCTATTGGGTGTGGGCTTTCAGTTGACAACGATTTGCTCTTGTGTCTACAAGATACAGGGCAACTGTTTTTCTATTGGGTGTGGGCTTTCAGTTGACAATGAACTAACGAAATGCCAATGCTAAGGGGCTGTTTGGTTCAATTTGGAAAAAGAAAACTACTCAAAATTTGATTTCCTTGTATTTCTATGAAATTAAATTTATAGAACTCAAAAGAGTATCATTTCTTATTTTTTGATATTTCTTTGTTTTGTTTAAAGTATGAAAAAATTTTCAACCTTATAGAAAATATGTTGTTTTTTTTTCCTTTTGTTTGATTGGAAATTACTTTATAGAAAATAGTTTATTAACAATGCCCATGAGAATAGTATAATGTACTTAATTATTTTTTTAATATATATGCTTTAGCTAATTTTGAGCGAAAATTGATTTCTATAAAATGAGGTACTTTTCTCTATTTTATAGAAAGCTTGTAAAATTTTTTTGAACCAAACACATTTAATAGAAATCTCCATAAAATTTTTATTTATAAAACTGTCAATATCAATTATTTTCTATAAAGTTTACTATAGAACCACTCAACCAAACAGCCCCTAATATCATCACCATTTTGTTTGGGATGTAGTTTTATGTGAAGGTGGTGTACGAATTCATGTGCATACCTGCTAATCAAATAGGAATTAAATCTTCTTTTAAAGTTATATTTGGAATTTAAGGGGCAGCTTTGCCGAGGTAACCATTTTCCTTCTTGGTTTCCTCTTTTTCCCTGTTGCCGATAATAAATTGTCTCCTGGTGTTGCCAAAAACCATTTACGTTGTTGTTATGTTAATGGTGAACACCCGGTGACTAAATTTCTGTTAAGAAGCCCAATTAACTTTTTCTAGTTATCTTCATAATTAAATTTACACTTGCAAATGCCTCAACCCTACATTTATTGCGAGAAAGTTTGATTACGGACTTTTTCCCATTGGTGAATTTTTATGGTTGGCTGATTTATTTTGTTTGTCTTTTTTGTTTAAAACTATGTTGTTCATGCCTTCAAGCTGTTAACAATTAATTTTGTATATGCATGTTTAGTTTTTTTTGTACATTCTCTTCTCCTCCTCTATTTTGGTAGTAACTTGTGCAAAGCACCCCATCGTCATGGGGATCTTGTTACCATCTCAGTAACATTTTGGGTTAATTGCAGATAATACAGGGCGCTTTTGAAACTTACTACTACCGCTTCAGTTTCATTTTGGCAGATGAACCTCTTGGTTGTCTCTCTCTCTTTTATTCTAAAATAGACAGTAATACTACCAAAGATTCACCAGGGGTAAAAGAGTTAAAAGGAAAATCACCTAGGGATGGATGTATCTGTCAAAATTGAACTCTAAGATACCGTTTGACAACGGGTTAAGTAAGAGGTTAGGGAGATTTAACCCTTTTTTAACCCGCCAAACACAAATCTATACAAAGGTTAAAGTGAGTTATAATTCTTCCTAATTTGTCAAACTCGAAAAATGTATTAGTGTTAAGGTACCCATTGGAGTGATTAAAATGAGTTTATCCCTCAAAATGAGAGTTTGTTAATACTCTCATTAGAAGGATTAAGAATTTACCCATCTATTTATAAAGAAGACAGTCAAAATTCATATTATTCCGAAACACTAAGATTGATCATAATGCCTAAAATAAAACTTATTTAACATGTTAATAATTTAGTCTGAACTTATCGAATGAGCTAATTATCTTAATTTTTTAATCCATTTTACTTAACCCTTTGCCAAACGGGGCATAAGGCATTAAGTTCTGTGAGGCGATACTGCAGGAGTGTTTGCCCAATTTAAGCATTTTTCAAGGGTATGACTGAGCATGTCGTGTGCCTTGCCTCTTTATTCTCTTAAGAGTTTATGTTCCATGCAATCATACATCCTTGCTTCTTTTCTAGTGGCATGTTCTCTGTATGGTTAGAAGAGTATCATCTACAAAGAATTTGTAGGGAAGATTTCACAATGATGTGTATACGGGTAATTGCATAACATGAACAAAATGTAAGAGTTCTGTTTGCTCTCTTCTCAGGATAACAACGCCAAGAGAAAGTTTGATGATGGTAGATTTGCTTACAAGTCTCTAATTATTTCAGATCAACCTATGAAAAGCTTAATTTTACAGGTATTAGTTGGAATACTATCGCTGCATATGCGCAACTATGCTTATTATCCTCGCTAGTCGCTATGCCCCTCAACAGGGATCAAATTGCACGAGGATCTGATGTCAATCATCCTAAAATAAAGTGAACTTGAAGGTTTACTGCAGTTATCCAATTATTACTGCAGTGATCTCGAAATAGACTGCCTTCAGTAAAAAAAAAAAAAAATTGGATTGAAAACCTTTCAGCCGTGCTCCTCCACGCTTCATTAAAATAATAACACATGATGAAGAGTACATGACGAATGGTGAGCCACTCTGTCGTCTGCACATAGTAACAAAAATATGCATCGCTCCAATAAAATATTAACTGGTCCCTTGTGCGCGCTCCAACAAATTACTACGCATTATTGAAGCCACAATTTGAAGTGGAAAATTGGTCGATTTTCAAACTGTGAGGTTAATGACTCTTTTCGGGTGATTTATGGCAAAAGGAAAAAAAAGAAAATGGGGGATTCTACTATTCATTTTAACAACTCCATGTAACCAGCTCCTTTAATATTTTACCCATGTGTTCTGGCACTCAAAACCCAAAAAAGAAATGTGATTCAACCATTGTTCCTTGCTAACTAAATATAGAGAGTGAAATAAAAAAATTTCAAAAATGTTCTTATTTTCTCCTCTCTTCTCTGCAGATCTATTTTCCTTGACTCCTTTTTTCTTCTTTCCTCTTCTTTCTCATAACCCATTTCCTTCCTCCTCTCTCACTCTTCCTCCTTTTTTTCTCAGACATCGACATCTCCCTCCGCCACCATCGACTTAGGATGCACGCGCCGGCCATGTTATTTTCTTCTTCGACCTCGCCCTTCGCCACCACCAACGTCGAGCATAACCTCCTTCCTCCCCTCTCCTCTCCAGATTTAATCTCCATTACTTCTCTTTCCTCTTCTTCTCTCCTCTCATCCTCTCTCCTAACCCATCTCCTTCATCCTCTCTCCATCTTCCTCATTTTTCTCTCAAACAACGACATCCTCTTTCGTCACCATCGACATTGGGCGCACGTTATGGCCATGTTGTCTCCTTCTTCGGCCTCGCCCTCCGCCACCTTGGGTGCAAGTTCCACAAGACCTATAAGCTATCGGTTTCTTTTAAAGAAATTTATAATTTATTTTGAACATTGTGAAAAGATAAAAATTTAAAGAAACACCGTTTAAATATGATTTTTGTTTGATAATTTTTAATGTTAAGTTTAAGTCCAATGTCAAATGTTAAGTCTAATAAGTTAAAATGAAGTCAAAGGACTTGTATATTAAGTCTCTTGGGTTGAATAATAAGTCCAATGGCTTGTATGTTATCTTTATTGTGTTAAATAATAAGTCTAAAGGTGGAATGTTAAGTGTAACAGATTATATATTAAGTCTAATTTATTGAATGTTAAGTGTAATTTATTACATGTTAAGTTTAATGCATTGTATGTTAAGTGTAATTGGCGTGATGTTAATTCTAATTAGAGGAATATCAAGTCAAATAAGTTCAATGTTAAGTGTAATTCTTCTAATAAGTTAAATGTTAGGTCTAATCGGAAAATTATCAAGTCTAATATATTGAATGTTAAGTCGCGTTTGTTAACTCAAATTGGTTCGATGTTAAGTATATTGGGTTGAATAATAAATCCAAAGTTTTGTATGTTAAATCTATTGGGTTGAATAATAAGTCTAAATATGAAATGTTAAGTGTAATGGATTACATGTTAAGTATACTTTATTAAATATTATATATAATGTGTTACATATTAAGTCTAATGCGTTGTATGTTAAGTCTAATTAGTGTGATGTTAATTCTAATTGGTTGAATGTTAAGCCTATAGAATTGAATATTAAGTTTATTTCTTGCCAACTAAGTATAAAGAGAGAGAAAAAAAATAAAAAACCTCAAAACACCTTTATTAGAATTAACATCATGCCAATTAGACTTAACATACAACACATTAGACTTAACATGTAATAAATTACACTTAACATACAACAAATTAGACTTAACATATAATACATTACACTTAACATTCCGCCTTTAGACTTATTATTTAACCTAATAGACTTAACATACAAGCCCTTGGACTTATTATTCAACCCAATAGATTTAACATTGAACTAATTTGAGTTTACAAACGAGACTTAACATTCAATAGATTAGACCTAACAACCTTCCGATTAAACTTAAAAATGCCCTTTATTAGACTTGACATTAATTAGAATTAAAATTCAACAAATTAGACTTGACATTTCTCTCACTAGAATTAACATGGGAAAGTTCAGACTTAATATTATTTTCATTACAAATAACATGTTTTTCATTAGATAAAAAATATTTTCCAATTAGGTTTAACCTTTAACCGATTAGACTTAATGTTCAACTCTATAGACTTAACAACCAATTAGAATTAACATCATACCAATTAGACTTAACGTACAATGCATTAGACTTAATATGTAACAAATTATATTTAATATTTAATAAATTAGACTTAACATATAATCAATTACACTTAACATTTCACATTTAGACTTATTATTCAACCCAATAGATTTAACATACAAACAATTGAACTTCACCTCCAACTCTATAGACTTAACATTCAATTAATTAGAATCAACATCACGCCGATTAGACTTGATAAACAACGCATTAGACTTAATATGTAACAATTTATACATCACATTCAATAAATTAGACAACATATAATCCATTACACTAAACATTTCACCTTTAGACTTATTATTTAGCTTAATAGAGTTAACATACAAGCCCTTGGACTTATTATTCAACCTAATAAACTTAACGTACAAGCCCTTAGACTTCACTTTCAACTCATTAGACTTAACATTTCACCTTGGACTTGACTTAACATCAAAACTTATCAAATAAAAATCACATTTAGTCGATATTTTTTTAGATTTTTATTTTTTCACGATGATCAAACAGAAATTATAAATTTCTTTAAAGAAAACCGATAGCTTATAGTTCTTGTGAAACTTGCACCCAAAGTGGTGGAGGGCGAGACCAAAGAAGGAAACAATATGCCCAGAGCATGCACTTAAAGTTGGTGGTGGTGGAGGGGGATGTCGATGTTTGAGAGAAAAAGGAGGAAGAGAGAGAGAGAGAGAGAGAGGCGAGAGAGAGAGAGAGAGAGAGAGAGAGAGAGAGAGAGAGGAGGAAGGAGATGTGTTAGGAGAGGAGAGGAGAGGAGAGGAGGAAGGAGGAGTCATGAAGATTAGATCTGGAGAGAAAAGAGAGGAGGAAGGAGGGTGCGCTCGAGGTTAGTAGTGGCAGAGGCCAATGCCGAAGAATGAGACAACATGACCGGAGCGTGCACCCAAAATCGGTGGCGGCGGAGGGGAATGTCGGTGTCTGAGAGAAAAAGGAGGAAGATGGAGAGAGTAGGAAGGAGATGAGTTAGGAGAGAGGAGGAAAGGAGAGGAGGAAGGAGGAGCCATGAAGATTATATCTCGAGAAAAAAGAGGAGGAAATAAAGGCATTTTGGGTTTTTTTTTGTTTTTATTTCTCTCTATGCTTAGTTGGCAGTGAATAACGATTGAATCATATTTTTTTGGATTTTGGGGGCTGAAACACTTGAGAAAAAAGATTAAAAATACTGATCACATGGGGTTCTTAAAATTGGGGAATTAACACAATTTTCCTTCATTTTTTAAGTCATAAATCCTCAATTTTCGCAAAAACACCCAATCATTGTCTTTTAAATTGAACATAGCCACAACCAAACATTTGAACTTTTTTCCCTTGCTACTTCGTCGACATAGAAAATTCTTTTTATGGGACTTCTAAGAAATTGTTGAGTTTTTTCTTTGGCTAGAAATCATATTCGAGCTTTTGCAGTGCAGAAAATTACCAGTGCATCTTGCAAAAATGTGAATGTAAAACTTGCGGAAGTGATTTATGGTTGAATGGACTATAGACCACTTTGCGGAAAAGCTCACTTGAAGTGATATACAGTTTTAAATGTCTTTTGCAAATTACGGTTTGTAATTTTAAAAAAATAATAGCGATTGCTTGTTGATTTGTCTCTTACACTAGTATTTAAAATTTACTGAAGTAAGAAATACCATCAAAAGTTTACGAAAGTGACTAAATATTATAAAGCTTGACAATTATTTAGGGTTATTCGCACTTTAATACCCAAGACTAAACATTTTTTTAATAACTTTTTAATGTTCTATTTTGACAATAGCATATCCAAAGTGCCCAACGCTAGAAAAGGTGAATAAGAGACATACTTGCCTACCAAATTTTTCATGTTTTGAGTTTGACTGAACGAACAAAGTTAGCGCGCGCTTTGGCATATCAAATTAAAGTCAATTTGCAAAACTTGGGTCTCAAGTTGTCAAAATAGAGTTTCATCGCATCTAAGCAGGAAAAGGTAAGAATTTTGGGTATTCAAGTGCAATTAACCATACCAGCCATTCGTATATTCATTACATTCCCAGTAAAAACTTTGTTGCATATTTTCGTCACTTTAGCAAATTCTACGGGCTCTAATATTCAATATTAATAGTCTTTTTTTTTCCCCATCATCTCATCTTAATTCGCCACTCTTCGCATTTTGAAAATATTTATTCTGTGTTTTTCTAATTTCCTGTAAATCATTCATTTTATTCTCTTTTCAAATAATTAAAACAGACATGCTCCGGAGACCAGATACAACCCTACGCGTAACAAGCTACATGCAATCAATTCCAAGGCGACACAATCAGACAACAACTTCGAAGGCCATCATCTACTAAATGCGTCCGCAAGTAACCTCACTCTTTGTTGCTCCGGCGAGCCTTCAGCTCCTCAATCAACGCCGTCACGTCCTCGAAGCTGCTCCCTCCCTCCTCCACCGCCCTATGCGCCGCCGCCCCAATCTCTTTCGCCTTGATCCTCATCTCCTCGTACTCCCCCCCTCCCCCCATCACCCTCTTCAAAAGAAAGTATCACCACTTTAAAGCGAAAAATAAACTATTGGAAAGAACATATATTGCCCTTTCCAAAAGTTTCTGCTATTTTGTTATCTCATCTTTTAAATTTGTTCTACTGCACTCATCTTTACATTTCGTTCAATCTTGTTCCCCTTGTCTATGAACACCATTGGTTAACTCTCCTTGTAGCTATTTAGCTATGGTTGTTTCGTATCAATCATAGTGTTTTCCTTCTGGAGCTTTTGTCGTGTCAGTTTTTTTGTTTAATCTGTAGAATTTCAAACTTTTGTTACTTTGTAGGATGGAAACTTGTCACAACTTGAGCATGTTTTCATCAGAGGCAGCAAGGTCCGGTAAGTTCATCATGGCTATTATTTTATCTTATCATACAAAATACCAACATATATCAGTGTTATACAACTAATTTGGGCTGATTTCTACAGGTTCATGGTCATTCTTGATATGCTAAAGAATGCTCCTATGTTCAAACGTTTGGATGCCAGAATTAAGGTGTGCAATGTGTATTCTTGTTTATCTTTGCTATAAAGTATTAACTATGGCTGAGGGCAGGGGCGTAGCCAGAAATTTTTTTTTCCCTGGCGAAAAATAAAGGGTTTCGGAGATGATGCAGTGAGGGAGTCGGAGATGATGCAGTCAGGATTTCGGTCGACGATGATGGGCTCGAGGAGAGGGCGGAAGAGGCGGAGGGAGACGATGATGGGCTCGAGGAGAGGGCGGAAGAGGCGGAGGGAGCCGGTGAAGGTGTCGAAGAGGGAGGAGGGGATGGAGGAGAGATTCTCTTTGCCGAGGGGGAGGTGGGTCTTGTCGGGGGAGGGGACGGGGACAGTGACGATTGAGAGATTGGGGGAGGAGGTGAGGACGGTGGCGGCATTGGCGGGAGTGGTGACGAGGGTCGCGCGGACGCCGCAGGAGGAGAAAATGACGGCCATGTCGACCATCGGGATGAAGTGGCCTGGACTCATTAAGGGGAAGAAGAGGATGTGGAGGGGTTTCTCGGAATTTGAAGCCATGCCTTTTCTCTCGAGTGGACAGAGAGAGAGGGCTCTGGGGTGAGCGAGGATTTGTGCTTGGTGACGGGAGGCCGATGGGTCTGTTTTATAAGGAGAGAGTCGGTCGGGGGAGGGATGACGGCGGTTGGATTGGAAAACTAATGTTAGGCCCCCCAGCTTTGAAATGAGTTGTTTTCAAGAACCATTGAGCAAATGTGCAGATGTCCATTTAAGTGGGAATTATTATTTTTTTTTCTTTCCTTTTTTTTTTTTTTGGTCGGTTGGATGTGAAGTTCTCATTTTTCTCTTCATGTCCGGTATGAAGAGGGTTGGGATTTTGTTTTTTTGCAGACATAATAAAGATCTCAACTATTTCCCCAACAAGTGTTTATCAAAACAAATAAAAAGTTTCCGGTCGAGTTTTAGTATCCGGAGAAATTTACTATGAAGTATTGAGATCTATATTTGAGTCGTAGTCTACTAAATAAAAAAGAATAAGTAGGTATTGGTTAGTAGTTTATGTGAAAACGACGAAGGAATTGAGAAAAACGTGAAGAATAAGCAAAACAGACTTCACCACACCCTAGTGTGGTATCTGTCATGGGTGTGGCAGAATCTGTCCTGTCTGCCATGGGTGTGGTGTCTGTCACACCCTGGTGTGGCAGAATCTGCCCTGTTTGCCATGGGTGTGGTGTATGCTACTAGGGTGTGGCAGACTCGTTTTTAGAATCCTAATCTATTTGGGATTGAGTTTTGTTATAAATAGAACCACGTTTTTTAGAGTTTCTTAAGGAGAGAATTAACATTGTTTTGAGCACTTTGAGAGGGAGATATTGTGAGGGAGTTGAGAGCTTTGGTTAGGGTTATATTTGAGTGATTTTGTGAGTTGTAACCCGTTGTATTGCTCCTCCATATAGTGAAATCTCCCCATCCTCTCTCCGTGGACGTAGGCAATTGCCGAACCACGTAAATTCCTGTGTTTGTGTGTGATTTTGATCGTTTTTTTGTGAATTGCACTCGTGTTTGGTTTTGGTTTTATTCTCTCATCGCTCACCGACTCATTTGGTTGTCGAGCACGCTTCCGCACGGCGCACATCAAGTGGTATCAGAGCTTAGATTTCAGATCTAGGGTTTTGGATTAGGTGGAGGAAGATTCAGTTGGAAGCTTGGTTCTTGGAGTTCTAAACTTTGGTGGAGTTAGGGTTTGAAGTTGCCGTTGAAGATATCGCTTTCCTCGTGTGGTTAGGAGTTCTATTTGGAATCCAATCTAGGTTTCAGTTGGGTAACTTCTAAATTCTATAAAGTTTGAATCTTTCTTTGTAATTTGGAGTTTGTGATTATGGGTGAAAAAGTTAGTAAAAGCAGCAAGATGACGGGTACAGTTCAAGTGGATTTTCAGAACACTAAGATTAGTGTAGTGAAATATGACTGTAAAATCAATTTTGGTTTGTAGATGAGCGACGTACAGGATGCGCTCAATGCTTAAAATTTGGAGGAGACCATCAAGGTCGATGTGAGGCCACCTAAATATAAAGAGGCGGTATGAAAAAAGATGAATATGAACGCTTGTGGGGTGATCAGGTCCTGTTTAGAACAGGAGCTGAAATATGATGTGATTGAGATGACGTCTGTGATGAAGATGTGGGAAATTCTTAACGATAAGTATCTTATGAAGAGTGTTGAGAACAGGTTGCATTTGTTGCATAGGTTATTCAGATTCCAAATGTCCCGAGGCACCTCGCTTGCGGCTCATGTGAATAACTACACTAAGTTGTTGTCGGACTTGGCGACCGTGGATGAGAAGATCACGGATGAGTATAAGGCTATTATTCTTTTGGGCTCCTACCGGATGAGGAGTATGATACCTTCGTGCTTACTTTGCCGAACGGAAGATCTTCTATCACTTATAGTGAAATGACTAACGCACTGACGAACTACGATTTAAGGAGGAAGGATAAGGAGACTTCCCGCGCTAGTACTTCAGGAGAGACCTTATCGACAAAAGGTAGAAGCTCATATCAGAAAGGTGGAAATAGAGGGAGGTCAAAGTCAAGAGGTCATCACCAACTTAGAAAGAACCAATGTGCATTCTACAAGGAGCAGGGATATTGGAAGAGAGACTGCCCAAAGGTCAAAGAAAATGAGAATAGCAAGAATAAGGGCCTGAAGGCCAATAAGGTGAATGTTGCGAAAGGCGATGATTCCGATGATTCGAGCTTTTCTCTTTTGATTACTCGATGATTCCGATGATTCGAGCTTTTCTCTTTTGATTACTCCGGAGGTGAACCATTTGGATGCATCAGATTGGATGCTTTCGAGCTTTTCTCTTTTGATTACTCCGGAGGTGAACCATTTGGATGCATCAGATTGGATGCTTGATTCTAGCGCTACTTATCATGTGACTCCTAGGCGAGATTGGTTTTCATCGTTTGAGAGACTCGACAGGGGTATTGTTGTCATGGGAAATGATCAATCCTGTGGTATTTGTGGGATATGTACTGTAAGGATTCGGATGCACGATGAAGTAGTCCGTGAGTTGAAGAAGGTGAGATTCGTTCCTCAACTAAAGAAGAATTTTATCTCAGTTGGAGCTTTAGAGGTTAAGGGATTCAGGGTGACCTTTGATGACGTTGTAGCAAAGGTTACTAAGGGATCTTTGGTGGTGATGAAGGGAGTCCGCAGTCGAAATTTATACTATCTGAAGGGGAGCACCGAGATTGGCCAGGTTGCTTCGGCTACTTCAGAGGCGGATATGAGTAGGCTTTGGCATTACAAATTAGGGCACACAGGAGAGAAGTCACTGCAGGCTTTGTGCAAGCAGGGATTATTGAAGAGAACCAAGAGTGGTAAAGTAGAATTCTGTGAGCACTGTGTTCTTAGCAAGAAGACGAAGATAAAGTTCGGGATGACCATTCATAGGACGAGGGGCATCTTGGACTACGTGCACACAGATGTTTGGGGTCCTACTAAGACTGTATCACTTAGTGGTCGACATTGGTTCGTCACGTTTGTTGATGACTATTCTAGACATTGTTGGGTGTACACCATGAAGCATAAGAATAAAGTCCTAGATTTATTTGTGGAGTGGAAGAAGAGATTGGAACTGCAAACTGGGAGAAAGATCAAGACGTTACGATCCGACAACGACGACGAGTATACTTCAGACTCCTTTCAGTAACTATGTCGAGACGAGGGCATAGAGAAGCACTTCACAGTTAGTCATACACCGCAGCAAAATGGGGTGGCAGAGAGGTTAAATCGGTCTTTACTGGAGAAGATTCGATGTTTATTAACGCATAGTGGTTTGGAGAAGATCTTTTGGGCTGAGGCACTTTCATATGCGAGCCACTTCATTAATAGGCTACCTTCATCTGCGATTGAGGTAAAGACCCCTATGAAGATGTGGTCGGGAGAGACAACACATGACTATGACCAGCTTAAGGTATTTGGTTGCCCTGCATATTATCATGTTAGAACTGATAAGTTAGAACCTCGAGCTAGGAAGGTCATATTTGTAGGATTCAAGTGTGGTGTCAAGGGATACAAGTTTTGGGATCCAGTTGATAAGAAAATTATGCTAAGTAGGGACGTCACATTCGATGAGGCTTCTATCTTGAAGCTTCCCAGCCCTCATCAGGTGGAGAGCGACCCGACCAAGGAGAGATCACAGGTGGTGGAGATTAATACAGCTCCACAGTGTCCAGATAGTACAGTGTCCATTAGAGTGCCGACTGAGGTGAGGTCAGGCGAGCACGACAGTGATGCGGAGGATACGGGTACTCATGTGCAGGATCAGGGACCGACGGCTCAGGTTCAGGATTCTATTACGGTTTGGAGATAGAGAAGAAACATACGGGTGCCAGCACGGTATGCCGACACAGTTGCATATGAACTTCCGGTGGAGAGTATCGATGAGATGATACCTACTACTTTCAGAGAGGCCGAGCAGAGTTCAGAAGATGATTCGTGGTAGTTAGCTATATATGAGGAGATGTAGTCTTTTCATAAGAACGATACATGGCAGCTTGTTGAGCTTCCAAAGGAGCAGAAGGCGATTGAGTGCAAGTGGGTGTACACGAAGAAGGAGGGCATTGAGGGCACTCCATTGAGGTTCAAAGCTAGGTTGGTTGCGAAGGGCTATGCATAGGAGGAAGGTATTGACTATAATGAGGTTTTCTCTCCGGTGGTGAAGCATTCTTCGATTCGGATTCTGCTAGCTTTGGTGGTACAATATGGATTAGAGTTAGATCAGTTGGATGTGAAGACAATATTTTTTCATGGTGATCTTGATGAAGAAATATATATGACTCAGCCATTGGGATTCCGAGCTGCAGGGAAAGATAAGTTGGTTTGCAGGTTGGGATTTCGAGCTGCATGGAAAGATAAGTTGGTTTGCAGGTTAAAGAAATCGTTATACGGTTTGAAGCAGTCTCCTCGACAATGGTATAAGCAATTTGATGGTTTTATGCTTGGTCAGTCGTACACTGGAGCCAGTTTGATCCTTACGTGTATTTTCGTAAGTTGAGAGGAGGTGCGTACGTTTATTTGTTGCTTTATGTCGATGACATATTGGTTGCTTCTACTTCTAGGTCGGCTATAGATGAGTTGAAAGTTCAGTTTTCAAATGAGTTTGAGATGAAGGACTTGAGTGAGGCCAAACGCATTTTGGGAATGGAGATCGGTAGAGACAAGAAGAAGGGCAGAATTTGTTTGACACGGTTGGCTTATTTGAAGAAGGTTACAGCGATTTCATGTTAGCATGGATACGAAGCTAGTTAGTGTACCATTGGGAGCCCATTTGAAACTTTCAGTTGGTCTTTCACCGAAGTCAGTTGAAGATCGATAGTTGATGTCGAAGACTCCATATGCGAGTGCGGTTGGGAGCTTGATGTATGCGATGGTATGTACGAGGCCGGATTTGTCACAGGCGGTGATCATGGTTTTGAGATACATGCACGATCCAGGAGTGGGTCATTGGGACGCTGTGAGATGGATTTTGAGGTACATTCGAGATACGCTCAATGTTGGTTGGATTTATGAGCGGGACACTACAGGTGGGTAGTTGTGCATTGGATATGTGGATTCGGATTATGCCGGGGATTTAGATAAGCGCCGGTCTACAATGGGGTATGTGTTTACTTTGACCCGTGTGCCGGTGTGTTGGAGATGCACCTTATAGTCTACGGTGGCTTTGTCTACAACGGAGACAGAATATATGGCGGTTACGGAGGCTATGAAGGAGGCTAGTTGGCTTCGAGGACTTTTGGAGGAACTTGGTATATCGCAGCAATCTGTCACCATTCATTGTGATAGCATGAGTGCTATCTATTTGGCGAAGAATCAAGTTTTTCATACGAGGACGAAGCACATTGACATTTGTTATCACTTCGTTCGGGATGTTCTTGAAGATGGTGATGTGGAGATTGTGAAAGTCCACACGAAGGATAATCCGGCGGATATGCTCACTAAGGTGGTTCCGAGTAACAAGTTTGATCATTGTCGAAACTTGTTACATATTCGTGATTGTTGAGGCCGTTGACGGCCATTTGGATGAACTACGGGCGGCTTGATCCCTTGGGAGAGGGGGTACGTAAGCAACCACATTGGTACAGCCGAGTTTGGAGAGACGACGCATTGGTGCTCATGTTGGTGTCGGCTCAGTGTTGAGAACACTTCGTCGAGGTGGAGAATTGTGAAAACGGCGAAGGAATTGAGAAAAATGTGAAGAATAAGCAAAACAAACTCCACCACACCCTGATGTGCTGTCTGCCATGGGTGTGGAAGAATCTGTCCTGTCTGTCATGGGTGTAGTATCTGCCACACCCTGGTGTGGCAGAATCTGCTCTGTTTGCCATGGGTGTGGTGTGTGCCATACCAGGGTGTGGCAGACTCGTTTTTAGAATCCTAATCTATTTGGAATTGGGTTTTGTTATAAATAGAACCACGTTTTTTAAGGTTTCTTAAGGAGAGAATTAGCATTGTTTTTATTAGTCTAAGTGTGTAGACCCAAAGCTGCAATCAAAAAGACGAAGAAAACAGTCAGAAGACTGTGCGGTCGACCGCAGTGGCAGAACCGGTCGACCGCGTGCACTGCAGGAGACTGAGAAGAAGTTTTCGCTCTGGCCGGTCGACCGGCGTGGTCGCTGCGGTCGACCGATATCGTGCACAAGACCCTGTAGGATTTCGTCGTTCTGACCGGTCGACCGACCTTGGCAAAGCGGTCGACCGCGACGCAGATTCGCTGTTTCCTATTTTATCTAGGAATCCTGTTCTGCTGGGGTTTGTTATAAATACCCAAACGTTTCTAGGGTTTGAAAAGAACATCAAAAAGAGAGCTTTTTGGCTGCTAAGAGAGAGAGAATCTCAGAGAGATTAACCCCTTGTTTGAGAGCTTGTATTTTCTTCTTCAATTAATAGAAAGATTGTGTGGTGTGGCTCCCGAGGACGTAGGCACGTTGCCGAACCTCGTTAAATCTGTGTGTTCGTCTATTTTACTGTTTTTTTTACAAGGTTAGATCTTTATTTGTGGTTTATTCCTACTTTCCTACTTTCAACACAAGGTCCGGAAGGGCAAGGGTTCGATTGATTGTTTCGAATCCCCAACAACTGGTATCAGAGCATCGTTCAGCAATTTGTGTGAAAGCCATGGCAGAGGAAAGCAAACTTATCTCCGTGGACATCACGTTTGATGACGAAGTGCAAGCCCTATTGATTCTATCGCAGTTGCCGGATAGTTGGGCAGGTTGTGTGACGGCAATTAGCAACTCGGCGGGGAAAGAGAAGTTGAAGCTGAATGAGGTTGTTAGCATGATTCTATCCGAGGAGGTTAGAAGGAAATCGTCCGAATCAGAAGGTTCAGGTTCAGCCCTAAGTTTCGAGCAGAGAGGCAGAAGCCAGAAGAAAGGGAACCAGAACAGGAATCGGTCGAAATCAGTGAAGAAGAGGCCGAACTCGAAGGTTAGGTCTATCAAAGGGAAGTGTTGGAACTGCGGCCAGGAGGGCCATATGTCTTCAGTCTGTAAAGCACCAAAGAAGGATGCGGGTGAGCAGGAGGCTCATATCGTGCAGGATGCCTTGATCCTTGCTATGGATAGCGATTCTGATTCTTGGGTCATCGACTCAGGAGCCTCTTTCCACGCCACTGCTAATAGGAGACTACTTCAGAATTATGTAGCAGGGGACTTTGGTAAAGTATACTTGGGGGATAATGAACCTTGCAATATTGTTGGAAAGGGCGATGTTCAGATACAGATGAAGGGCTCCAAGTGGAACTTAAAGAACGTGAGACACGTGTCGAAGCTGAAGAGGAATCTTGTTTCGGTGAGACAACTTGGAGCAGAAGGCTACGTTTCGACATTCACCGGGGATTCGTGGAGGATCTCCAACGGTACGATGCGAGGTAACAAAACGGGAACTCTCTACCTCACTTCACATGTGAGTGACACCCTCGCAATTGCAGCTGGCAAGGAGAGTACAGATCTGTGGCACAATAGGCTGGGGCACATGAGCGAGAAAGGGATGAAAATTCTACATTCACAAGGAAAGCTAACCGGGATCGACACCGTGGAAGTCGGGGTTTGTGAAGACTGCATCTTTGGGAAGCAGAAGAGGGTTAGTTTCCAGAAGGGTGGAAGGCCACCTAAGGCTCAGAAGCTAGAGTTGATTCATACAGATGTATGGGGCCCAGCCAGTGTGTCTTGGCTGTTCGAGATACTACGTCACCTTTATCGACGATCACTCGAGGAAGGTGTGGGTTTACTTCATGAAGCACAAGTCAGAGGTGTTCGAGATCTTCAAGAAGTGGAAGGCCATGGTCGAGAACGAGACAGATCTGAAGGTGAAGTGCTTAAGATTAGATAATGGTGGAGAATACGAACTGGAGGAGTTCAAGAGGTTCTGTGCTACGAATGGGATTCGTTTAGAGAGGACTACTCCAGGGACGCCGCAGCAGAACGACATTGCAGAGAGGATGAACAGGACCTTGACAGAGCGTGCACGGAGCATGCGATTACATGCAGGTCTGCCTAAGACATTTTGGGCGGATGCGATACATACGGCAGCTTACCTTATTAATCACGGGCCATCAGTTCCATTAGATTTTGGGATTCCAGAGGAGGTTTGGAGTGAAAAAAAGATAAATCTCTCACACTTGCGGGTATTTGGTTGCGTGGCTTATGTTCATATCAGTGACCATGTCAGGGACAAGCTAGAAGCTAAGTCACAGAAGTGCACATTCATTGGATACGGCATTGATGAGTTCGGGTATCGCCTTTGGGATGAGAAGAACAGGAAGATCATCAGGAGCCGGGATGTGATATTCAATGAGGAGGTGATGTACAAGGACAGGAACAATGCCAAGGATAGCCAAAGCAGTGGGAGCAGCACTACGGATACAGGTGGATCCGAGTACATGGATTTGGAGGAACTTCCAGATGGGGGCGACGATGTCAGTTCTGACCGTAGAACGAAGGAGACTACAGGTGCAGAAGCTACTACCCAGGGCATGGAGCCTAGGAGGTCATCTAGGGTACCCAAACCAAATCCCAAATACCTCTCGTCACTTGATTATCTACTCTTAACAGATAGCGGAGAGCCGGAGTGTTATGAAGAGGCAGTGCAAGTGAGTGAATCTCAGCAGTGGGAGCATGCGATGCAGGAGGAGATGGATTCTCTACTCACTAATGAGACATGGGAGTTAGCCCAGCTACCCGCGCAGAAGAAAGCCTTGCACAACAAATGGGTCTACCGGGTCAAGCAGGAGAGTGATGGAAGCAAGAGATTCAAGGCCAGATTAGTAGTGAAAGGGTTTCAACAGCGGGAAGGAGTGGACTACACGGAGATATTTTCCCCTGTTGTGAAACTCACAACCATCAGAGTGGTGTTGAGTTTGGTAGCTGCAGAAGACCTCTTCCTTGAGCAGTTAGATGTGAAGACTGCCTTTCTTCATGGTGACTTGGATGAAGAAATCTACATGAAGCAGCCTGTTGGCTTCATTGAAGAAGGAAAGGAAGAGATGGTGTGCAAGCTCAAGAAGAGCTTATATGGTTTGAAACAGGCTCCGAGACAGTGGTATAAGAAGTTTGATAACTTCATGCAGAACAATGGCTACAGAAGATGCAATTCGGATCATTGCTGTTATTTCAAAAGGTTCGAGTCCAGCTTCATTATTTTGTTATTATATGTTGATGACATGTTGGTAGCAGGACCGTGTTTAGAAGAGATAAACAGTTTGAAGAGGCAGCTAGCAAAGGAATTTGCAATGAAGGATCTGGGTGCAGCGAAGCAGATTCTAGGGATGCGAATCAGTAGGGATGAAGCTGAAGGGACATTGAGTTTGAGCCAAGCTGAATACATTGAGAAGGTACTTCAGAGGTTCAACATGCAGAATGCTAAAGTTGTTAGCACACCCCTTGGAAGTCAGTTCAAGTTATCTGAGGAGCAATCGCCTAAGACAGATGCAGATAGAGAGCATATGAGCAGGGTGCCATATTCTTCAGCCATTGGGAGTCTCATGTACGCGATGGTTTGCACGAGGCCGGACATCGCCCATGCAGTGGGAGTTGTGAGCAGATTTGCAAGCAATCCAGGAAAGCAGCATTGGGAGGCCGTAAAGTGGATAATGCGGTACTTGAGGGGAACAACGAACAAGCCACTATGTTTCAGGAGGAAGGAGTTGGTACTGCAGGGATACGTGGATGCGGACTTCGCCGGTGATCATGATACGAGGCGAAGCACCACGGGGTATGTTTATACCTTAGCGTCGACAGCAGTGAGCTGGGTCTCACGTCTGCAGAAGATTGTGACTTTGTCTACAACCGAGGCTGAGTATGTCGCGGTGACTGAAGCAAGCAAGGAGATGATCTGGTTGAACGGGTGCTTGGAAGAGTTGGATCTGAAGCAAGGGAGAGGAGTTCTTTATTGTGATAGCCAGAGCGCTATACATCTTGCCAAGAATCCAGTATATCATGCCAGAACGAAGCACATCGACGTTAAATACCATTTTATACGCTCGCTGATCGAGGACGGAAAGTTGCACTTAATGAAGATTTTGGGGAGTCAAAATCAGACGGAAATGTTGACGAAGGCAGTCACCATTGAGAAACTGGAGTTGTGCGCAACTTCAGTTGGCCTTCACGAGTAGAAGACGAAGGCGGAGCCACACTACGAGGATCGGCGCAATCATCGGGATGTTGATTGAAGAAAGAATTTTTCGGGGGAAAAGATACATGTGAAGAAGGGGAGAGTTCGGGTGAGCTCATTAATGGCGCTTTGGTCTCCAAGTGGGAGATTGTTAGTCTAAGTGTGTAGACCCAAAGCTGCAATCAAAAAGACGAAGAAAACAGTCAGAAGACTGTGCGGTCGACCGTAGTGGCAGAACCGGTCGACCGCGTGCACTGCAGGAGACTGAGAAGAAGGTTTCGCTCTGGCCGGTCGACCGGCGTGGCCGCTGCGGTCGACCGCAAATGTGCACAGGACACTGTAATGGGCGGTCGACCGATATCGTACACAAGACCCTCTAGGATTTCGTCGTTCTGACCGGTCGACCGACCTTGGCAAAGCGGTCGACCGCGACGCAGATCCGCTGTTTCCTATTTTATCTAGGAATCCTGTTCTGCTGGGGTTTGTTATAAATACCCAAACGTTTCTAGGGTTTGTAGGACATCAAAAAGAGAGCTTTTTGGCTGCTAATAGAGAGAGAATCTCAGAGAGATTAACCCCTTGTTTGAGAGCTTGTATTTTCTTCTTCAATTAATAGAAAGATTGTGTGGTGTGGCTCCCGAGGACGGAGGCACGGTGTGTTCGTCTCTTTTACTGTTTTTTTTACAAGGTTAGATCTTTATTTGTGGTTTATTCCTACTTTCCTACTTTCAACACAAGGTCCGGAAGGGCAAGGGTTCGATTGATTGTTTCGAATCCCCAACAGTTTTGAACACTTTGAGAGGGAGATATTGTGAGAGAGTTGAGAGCTTTGGTTAGGGTTATATTTGAGTGATTTTATGAGTTATAACCCGTTGTATTTCTCCTCCATATAGTAAAATCTCCTCATCCTCTCCCCATGGACAATTACCGAACCACGTAAATTCCTGTGTTTGTGTGTGATTTTGATCGTTATTTTGTGAATTGCACTCATGTTTGGTTTTGGTTTTCTTCTCTTATCGCTCACCGACTCGTTTGGTTATCGAGCACGCTTCCGCACATCGCGCAACAGTTTAAAAATGAGCGAAATTAGTTGTGAAACAAGTTAATTGCATGCTTACTGAATATAAGTGTGAAAATGTGTTTTATTTTTATCCTTACCGCTAGTTTGAAGTTTTTAACTCTCTCTTTGTAGTTAGATCCTCGAATTAATGACTCTTCTCTGCCATTAATAATGTTATGAGATGAATGGGCTTTTTGTTTTTGACAAAATATGTACGCGTCATTTACTTCTACTTATATTTTAACAAGTAACTAAGTAAGGATCGCAACTGAAACTTCAATCTCAAACTGTTCACAACTGAATTTTGAGCTTTACCCATCGAGCCAAGTTTCGGTTTCTGTTTTTAATTTTTATGGGTAATGGGGGCGTCAAGGGAAATAAAATTTGTTGAAGGGTCTTATCAAACATTTTCGTGAGCTGACTCAGCTGAGAGGCACAGACGAAAGTTTTAATAGAGTAATATAAAAAGGGTGGCACCTGCGCGGCGTGGGATATATAAAATAAGAACTTTGTGGGGCCCACTCGCCTGCCCCCCCTCCTTCTCCTCACGCGAGTTGGCACGCGGGCGGGCCCCCGCGAGCCAAAAAAACATTTCCGATAAAAATAACTAGCTTGAGATCCGTACGATGCTCGATTTGCTCATTGTTGAGGTTGTAATTTTTTTTAAATAGATAAGTATTATAATTTTATATAAATATTATTAATTAACAAAGTAATATAAATGTTCACGATTTTTACTAAAAGCAATATAATACAGAAGTTTTCATCCATTATAACAAAGATTGATATTTGTGTTTGGCAGCATTACAACCAAATGAGCAAAAGGTCTCAACTATATATGTTTAAGATTAGGGCTAATTGTATATAAGCATATAGATCCCCCTTAAAGGCTATTAGATCCATAAAAAATCATGGTGTAACACCAAATAGATTTGAAGGATTAATGAGTAAATATTAAGATGTGAGGTACTAATTTGCAGTTATGAATTATTAAAAGAACTAATATGCAATTACCTCCTAAGATTATAGCATATGCGACTCCAAATAGCAACATCAAGATTCAATTCACACATGCATGCACACAATATATCAAATATACATTTCCGTAATAGAATCATAGTTACCAAGCAATTGGAATGGTTATATAAAAAAAAAAAAAACAAATTGAGCAATCATAAATAGAGAAAAAATCAATTATATTGAAAAACTAAATCTAGATCTTAGGCTCGTGAAACCTAAAAGATAATATAAGAGACTTCCACCTCCTTCAAAATACATGATAGTAACAACGGAGACAAACGATAGCCACAATTTCCAAAGAAGAACAAAAGATTGAGCGCATGAAATCAAGCTTGTGAACACAATATAAAATGTTCTATAGTCTCTCCTTACATGCCATCAATTTTCGCTCAAGGTTCCTCCCTAAAGTCTCCAGTTCATGCCTTTGTATTTTGAAACCCAGATGCAACGTTAAGAGGCAGAATATATAGGACATATACGTTGGATAGCTGGTTATTGGGCCAAACATGATTCCTAGTCTGTTTTGGTTTTGGTTTTAGAAATATTGGGATTCCTAGTCTGTTTTGATTTTGGTTTTAAAATTGTTAGATTCCTAGTCTGTTTTGATTTTAGGGTTTATATATATATATATATAGAACGTTTTAGAAGAGATTTGTGGAGAGAAAAAGAGGTTGTTTTGAGCGCTTTGAGAGAGATTTCTTAGAGGTGAGTTGAAATCTTTTGGTGAGGGTTATTTTGAGTGTTTGTGAGTTGTAACTCATTGTTTTTTCTCCTCTATATAGTGAAAACTCTCAATCATCTCCCCGTGGAGGTAGGCAATTTGCCGAACCACGTAAATCTTTGTGTTTGTGATTGGTTATTGTCGTTATTTTGTGAATTGTACTCGTTGATTGTTCTCCTCTTGTTGCTCGCCGACTCGTTTGGTTCGTGCGCAAGCTTCCGTCGACGCGCAACAATTGATATCAGAGCCTAGGGTTTCAGACCTAGGGTTTGTTTTGGGTGGGGGAAGATTCGCTGTTGGAAGCTTGGATATTGGAGATCTAGGCTTCGGTGGAGATAGCTTTGCGGAGTTGCCATTGAAGATCTCGCTTTGCTCGTGTGGTTGGGTGATCGTGTTGGAATCATATCTAGGGTTCAATTGGGTAATTTCACAAATCTATCAAGTTCAAATCTTTCTTTATAATTTGGAGTTTGCAAGCAATGAGAGAAGAAGTTGGTGAAAGCAGCAAGATAATAACGAATACAGTCCAGGTTGTACTTTAGAATACAAAGATCAGTGTTGTGAAGTATGACAGCATGATCAACTTTAGGTTGTGGATGAGTGATGTGCAAGATGCTTTGAATGCTCAAAACTTAAAGGAGACCATCATGGTCCATGAGAGGCCATCGAAGTATGATCGGGCGATATGAGACAAGATGAATCAAAATGCATGTGGGGTGATTAGATCTTATTTGGAACAAGAGTTGAAGTACGATGTTATTCGCGTGACGTCTGCAATGAAGATGTGGGAGATTCTTAACAACAAGCATATTACAAAGAGTGTTGAAAACCGATTGCACTTGCAGTGAAGATTGTTTAGATTTTAGATGTGCAGGGGTACCTCACTTGTAGATCATGTGAACAACTACACAAAGTTGTTGTCGGACTTGGCAAATGTGGATGAGAAGATGTCGGATGAGTACAAGGCAATCATTTTGCTAGGCTCATTACCGAATGAGGATTTGATACATTGATGCTCACTTTGTTGAACGGTGGATCTTCCATCACCTATAGTGAAGTGACTAATGCATTAACGAATTTCTACTTGAGGAGAAAGGATAAAGAATCTTCCAGAGCTAGCACTTCAGGAAAGGCCTTGTCGACGAGAGATAGGAGTCCCTATCCGAGAGGTGGCAATAGAGGCATGTCAAAGTCAAGATGCCACTACCAATTAGCGAAGAACCAGTGTACTTTCTGCAAAGAACAAGAACATTGGAAGAGAGATTGCTCGAAGCTCAAAGAGAAAGAGAATAGTAAGAAGAAGGGCCCGAAGGCCAGCGAAGTGAATGTTGCTAAGAGTGGTAACGATTCAAATGATTCATGCTTTTCTCTATTGATTACTCTAAAGGTTAACTATACTAATGCATCAGATTGGATGCTGGACTCTGGTGTTACTTATCATGTGACTCCCCGATGAGATTGATTTGCATCTTTCGAGAAGCTCGGTGGTCATGGGAAACGATCAGTTCTGTGGCATTTGTGGGATATGTATCATCAGGATTCAGATGCACGACGAAGTTGTTCGTGAGTTGATGGAAGTGAGATTTATTTCTCAGCTGAAGAAGAATCTTATTTCTGTTGGAGCTTTGGAGGCAAAGGGATTCAAGATGACTTTTGAGAACGCAGTAGCAAAAGTTACTAAGGGATCTTTGGTAATGATAAAGGAAGTCCGCGGTAGGAATCTTTATTATCTGAAGGGAAGCACCGAGATTAGCGAGGTAGCTTCAGCTATTTCAGAGGCGGACGCGAGCAGACTTTGACACTACAGATTGGGATACACAGGTAAAAAGTCACTACAGGCGTTGTGCAAGCAGGGGATATTAAAGGGAGTCAAGAGTGGAAAGGTTGAATTCTGTGGGCATGAGAAGCATCTTGGACTACGTACACATGGATGTTCTTGGCAAGTAGACTAAGGTGAAGTTCAGGACATCCGTTCAAAGGACGAGATGCATCTTGGACTACGTACACACGGATGTTTAGGATCCCACCAAGCTGACATCACTTGATGGTCGACATTGATTTGTCACGTTTATTAATGACTATTCTAGGCGTTGTTGGGTGTACACCATGATGAAGAAGAGTGGAGTAATAGAGATATTTGTAGAGTGGAAGAGAAGGTTAGAACTGCAGACAGAGAGAAAGATCAATACGTTACGATTCGATAATGGTGGAGAGTATACTTCAGACCTTTTTTAGCAGCTATATCGAGACGATGGCATAGAGAGACACTTTATAGTTAGTCATACGTCATAACAGAATGGGGTGGCAGAGACGTTGAATCGATCTTTACTGGAGAAGGTCTAATGTTTGTTATCGCTGAGTGGTTTAGAGAATATCTTTTGGGTTGAGGTACTTTTATATGTGAGCCACCTAATTAATAGGCTGTCTTTATCTGCAATTAAGAGGAAAACCCCAATGGAGATGTGGTCGGGAGAGCCAGCACATTACTATGATTAACTCAAGATTTTTGGGTCCCCTACATTTTATCATGTGAAGACTGATAAATTAGAATCTCGAGTTAAGAAGGTCATATTTGTGGGATTCAAGCGTGATGTGAAAGGATACAAGCTTTGGGATCCAGTTAAGAAAAAGATTGTGCTGAGTAGAGACGTCACATTCAATGAGACTTCGCTCTTGAAGCCTACCAGCTCTCATCAGGTGAAGAGCACGCCGACAGAGGAGATATCATAGGTGGTGGAGATTAATACAGTTCCACAGAATCTAGATGAGACCGTATCCATTAGAGTGCCGACTAAGGTGACGCCAGGTGAGCACAGTGATAATTTGGAGGATGCAGGTATGATAGAGCAAGATCAGGGACCGATGGTTCAGGTTCAGGATTCGATTGTAGTTCGGAGATCGATGAGAGACATACAGTTGCCAGCGAGGTGTATGGACACAGTCATTGTATATGCACTTCTGGTTAAGAGTGTCGACGAGATGGTTCATACTACATTTAGAGAGGCTGATTAGAGTTCAGAGGCTGATTAGTGGCAGAAAACTATGCAGGAGGAGATTGAGTCTCTTCAGAAGAACGACACATGAGAGTTTGTCGAGCTTCCAAAGGGACGGAAGGAAATTGGTTGCAAATATGTGTATACCAAGAAGTAGGGCATTCAGATCACTCCTGTGAGGTTCAAAGCTAGATTAGCAGCAAAGGGTTATACATAGGAAGAAGGCATTGACTACAATGAAGTCTTTTCTCCAGTGGCGAAGCACTCTTCGATTCGGATCTTACTAGCTTTGGTGATATAGTATGGATTGGAACTGAATCAGTTGGATATGAAAACACATTTTCTTTATGGTGATCTTGATGAAGAAATTTATATGACTCAACCATTTGGGTTTCGAGCTTCCGGAAAGGAGAAATTGGTGTGCAGATTAAAAAAATCGCTATACGGGTTGAAGCAATCTCTAAGATAGTGGTATAGGTGATTTTATGGGTTCTGAAAGCACTCTAATGCCACTAGGAAGGAACCCTAGAGGGGGGGGGGTGAATAGGGTTTATGCTAATCTAATCCGATTTATACTAAATTAAAACTAATTAACAATATATCCTAGCAAGAATGATATATTATAAATATATGTGCAAGGATATACAAGTAACACAAGGGTAAACAAACTACTAAAATGATAGGGTAATATAAACAACACGCAATTGACAAGAGCGATATAAATGATAAGCACGAATATAAAGGAACGTCAATGACAAACGCAAACAAACAATATGATCATAGAGTTCGGTCCCCAGTACCTATGCCTCTGCTCCTCACCTCGAGGAGATCTCCACTATCACAACCGGGTTTTCTACGCTCACTCGAATAACCTTTACACCTTACACTAGGTTTTTTAGTTCACTAAAAATTTTACAATTCACACTCTTACAATCACACTCACTACCACCTCAAGTGTTGGTCTCTAGCCCGTGTCTTCCTCAAGTGTTAGATTTTACAACCTACCTCTAGGTATTATCACCTACCTCATTTCTCTTGGGACGACCCCATCTCTCACCACACATTCCTCTCGGTGTACAAGTATATTACAAAGTGTTTAACACAATTAGACTCACAATATAAATAAATTTGTTCTCTACAATGAATGAGAACACAATGTAGGCTCACTCTCTAAGTCACACTCCCCACAACCGAAATTATACTATGTATGAAATACAATAAGCTTAATGGTTGTGTGTGTAAACAAAGAGATTAATAAAATATAAACTCAATATAAAACTAGCTTTAATAAAATAATAATTAAATAAATAGATATAAATCTAGAAAAAGAGTTTAGGGAAACTTCTCTATGGATCAAGAGAGAGAGAGAGAGGGAGAAGAGTTGAATGCTCAAACATAATTGACGATCTTCCTCAAGCTCTTGTGAAAATTTATTTACAAACCAAACCCTTAAACAAACTTAAAACAAACTTCAACTCTTTTAAAACTTGTTTAAAACTTTTCTTGATGATTTTAAAAGTTTGAGGGTAATGGGTATATATAGGATAAAGAAACAACCCCCCAAAACCCAAGAAAACCAAGCAAAAAGATAAAATAATAAAAACATAGAAATCTAGAAAAACTAGCTGTTATGAGGTCGCCGGTCGACTGAAAATGTACATCAGTCGACTGATGACCTCGACAGAAGAAAAACAGACAGTTTCAGAGTGTTGGAATTTTACGTATCTAGTTTTGTTAAATCAATTAAAAATAGTAAATAAAATCTAAAAATCATGAAATTTTGAGAGAATGTTCTAAACATGTAGATAAACATGTTAGAGAAAGAAATTCTGAAATATTACTTCCCAGCTGAGAGAAATAAATGTTTGAACACAGATATTATAGTTTTTAAAAACTGCTAAAACACTCGACTTTGTAAAATCAATTTGACATAGTAAATCAACTCCAAAATTCATGAAATTTTGAGGGAAGTTTTTAAAAATATATATGAACATGTTAGAGGAAGAATTATATAAATATCCATTCTCATTTGAGAGAAATAAATTATTTTTCAAACTAGTCAAAAACTAAAAATCTGGAAACTATACAAAACTAGCCGTTATGAGCTTATCAGTCGACCGATGACCTGATCAGTTGACTGATTAGTCGACTAAAAAGAAACAAAGGCTTTTTGATGATTTTAGACATTTTTATCAGTCGACTGAACATATTCATTAGTCGACTGATAACATTGTATCAACCTGATATGAATAGTAAAACTAATTTTTAAAGTACCTTTAAAAATAGCAAATAAATTCCAAAAAATGTAAAACTTTAGAAAATCATTGTAAACATGTTAATGAACATGTTACAAAAAGAAGTTTTAGAATTGAACTTCATATTTGTGAAAACTCATCATTTTTCAAATATATCCAAAAACATGAAAACTAAACATACATATTTTTGACATTTGACATAAATACAATATTGAAACTTTGTGAAATGTTTTTATAGACTTGATAAATTATGTATAAAGTTATGTTGAAGTCTATAAACTAATAAAATAATATTTTCACGAAAACACCTATAAAACCAAAACGTGTATATATATGTATCTATATATATAAAAACCAAAACGTATATGTGTGTGTATGATTGAGCTTAAAGTACTTAACACACATAATATAAAACCTAAACTATATATATATCCAAGCTTGTGGTCTTCAACGAAGATCTATCTTGGTAAATTTGAGGATGAAGCTTGAACTTGGATCTTCAACTTGAATTGTAATGCTTCAACCATTATTCCGCCAACCTCCATTGGATGATCGTGAATACTCGATTCCATCCATCCTCTAACATATTGTTTGCCTAGAATAAATACAAAAACACAAACACTAGACAAATAATATTAGTTGTAAATCATTTGTAAATCATCATCAAAACAAAAGGACCCAACAAGTTCATGATAGGTCATTCGTACATTAGGAGCCAATTTGATCATTGTATGTACAATCGCAACTTACATGGAGGTGCGTACATTTACTTATTGCTTTATATCAATGACATGTTGGTTGCTTCTATTTTCAGATCCGCCATAGATAGATTGAAGATTCAACTTTCAAGCAATTTAAAGATGAAGGATTTGTTGGCCCTATGGTTTATACCATTTAACCCTCAACACTTAATATGAACAAAGAAAAGTTTTAAAATAAGTTTTTGCAAGTTTGTTTCAAGTTTTCAAAGATCAAAAGTGTGTTTTAGTTTTGTGAAGCAAGTTTGTTTCAAGTTTTCAAAGATCAAAAGTGTGTTTTAGTTTTGTGAAGAGAGTTTCACAAGAAGAGGAGATCATCTCGGTTTGAAGATCAAAAGTGTGTTTTAGTTTTGTGAAGAGAGTTTCACAAGAAGAGGAGATCATCTCGGTTTGAGCTGCAAGCTTCATATCTTCATCTCTCTTATTTTAGAGAAATTTTTCTAAACTCGTCTTCTAGCTATCTATTGTTTTAATTCTCATATTTATGCTAGATTGATTTGAGTTTAATTTTAATGTCATTATACTCATTGTTTACACACACACCCCTTGAGCTTAAGAATTTTCACACATAGTAATTTGGGTTGTGGGTTGTATCTTTGAGAGCGAGCCTAAACTTAGTTCTCATCTTGTTAGAGAACAAACAATTTGTATTTGAGCTTATCTGTCGAGAGATCACATTGTAATACACAAGAACACTGAGAGGAGTGGTTGGGAGAGATGTGGTCAATTCCAAGAGGAGTGACGTCTGTTGTAAAGCCTAGGGAGAGGTTGTAAATCCGAGCACTTGAGTAAGGCGACACTGGCTATACCAACACTTAGAGGGTGTGTTGTGTGATTGCATTGTAAGACTTGTAAAAGTTTTCGATGAGCTAGAAAACCAATTGTGTAGTTGTTTTTGAGATTAATGGAGTTTCTTCACGAAGGTGAGGAGTGGAGACGTAGGTCGAGGGTGACTGAACTCCGTGCTCATAGTGATTGTTTGTGTTTGTCATTGGTGCACTTATTCTTATCTCATTGATTATATAGCCTATTGTCACATTGTTTATATTTGTTTATCATTGCATATAATTTGTTGCATAACATACTTTCTAGGGTAATTTCAGAAAACTGATTGGAGATTGACACAAGTGAAGTGGGACTATAACTAAATTTAAAATTTAAAAACTAACTGGGCAGTTGAGAAAGAATTTACCATTGCCTAATAAATGACTGTGTCCCAACAAATTTTCTCAATTTTCTCAATTTTCATATGTTTTTTAGATGAATCTGTTGAAAAGAAAATGTTAGATGTTAATTATGGGCATGTCCAAAGATTAAAATATGAGCGATTACCAAGCGTCAAACTCCTCCGATTAGGGATTATTATTTATTTAAGAAAATAAAATTTACTTAAAAGATGAACAAACCTTAAGAGAAATGTAGAGGGAGAGAGAAAACTCATTTTTTGCCAAGTGGAACTTTTGCCAAATCGCACTTCAAAAGGGTAGAGATTTAATGTAGAGCTTTGCTACAAGGACCCGAAATATGGACCAACAGAGGGGACAAGTGAAGTGTCTCCCTCCTATTGTATAATGAATTGGTCATCATTAATGATGACAAACTCATTATTCAATAGGATGATGACACCTCACTTGTCCCCCCCTATTGGTCTTATATTTTGGGTCCTTGAGGAATTTTTTAATGTATAGTATAGATTCGCGTGGTTAGAAATGCTGAAGTTCAATATACTCTTCTCTGTCCTTTACGCCTCGTTTGGTGCGCGGGAATGAGGTAAAATTGAATAATCATTCTTACTTCTCATTCCTTTTTACCAAACACATCTTCTTTTTTTAAGTTGGAATGCACATTCCCACTTCTCATAAATTCCCACTTTATGTGGGAATGAGCATTCCTAATGAAATGATAGGGAATGTACATTTCCACTTAAATGAGAATTAATAAAATATACAATTTTAAAATACGTTCATTCCCACTTTATTTTATAAATTACACTCAAACATGAGAATGAGAATGACTATTTCATTCTCATATTAATTCCATTTCATTCCTTCTTTTATTCTATTCTCATTTGAGCTCATTCCCACGTACCAAACAAGGTGTTAGTATTTATCTGTGGGGCGCTTTATTAATTTCAAGACATAAGTCTATGATTTGCTTGAATGCAAAGGTTTTTAGCGAATATATTATTATTTTTCTTTAATAAAAACTATAGAAATAATAGAAACACATGTAATGCTAGTTATACCATTTTGTTGACTGTATTCTATTAATCAGTGGATGATATAAAATGAGCGAGTGATGAAGTAAGGATTTGCACACTTATCAATAATAAAATAAATTGTAAAACATAATACGATTAAAATTATTCAAATAAAATTAGTTTTTGTTATAACCGTTTTAGTGCTAAAAAGTAATCTTCAATCAATAGTAGACAAGTATCCCACATTATACGTAAGCAAACCAGCTCTTCATTTCAAGATATCTCAAGACCCAGCTTCGACGACTCGATAAGCCGACATCTCGCGAGGGCGACTCAAAAGGCGTTACATGTCTACCTTCTACCAGACGAGTAGAAAGACGACGACGAGCCTCGAGCCTCGAGCCCCCTCCTGCGCATTGACAATTGATCACCTCACAATAAATATCATTAAATGCATAATCGGCGCCATCATTTTTCTGTCCTCAATAGTCTTTAAGACCATCAGACCACATCGGCATTGCACGCCTCCAGTCATTTCACATTAAATGCGGAAGTGATCTACCCTCCACTCGTCAAGCCAACACCTATACTCAAATGCTGACTTAGCCGCCAGTCTATACTCGATCGAAGTTACCATCCTACCCCTCTACTACCACTATAAATAGGGGTATTATTTTCAATAAAAAGGAAAGATTTTTATCTCTACCTACAATGCTTAAGAAATTCTACAGTTCAATTACTTCTCTACTCAAGTAAATCATTGACTTGATCGTTGGAGGAACAACCAGAGAACCTAACTCCGTCCCCTTATGATTTTCTACATGTGT
>NC_033798.1:114926577-114963740 GCF_001876935.1 Asparagus officinalis | reverse complement strand
GAAGAACAACCCACTTCAGAACCGGACATTCAGAGAATTAGAAGACATTCATCAACCAAATAATTTCTCTCATTGACTGTTTAATATCAGCCATCAGCAGCTTTATAAGTTAAAATGTTTTACAATGTTAACTTTGGGCAGAATAAATTGTTTTTGTTCCTTTAAGTTTTATGGTTTTTGTCATATTAGAGGCATTCTTGCTTTTAAATTGTATATTAGATTTTTTTGTATTTCTCAAAAAAGTTTATATTTTCAAATTATACCTCTAAATATCTTGAACCGTTTCAAAAAAACTTGCAATTAGGGTTAATGTAGCACTCAAAATTTTTACTATTGGTGTAACTTTTATTTTCTTAATGAAGAAAACAGAGATACTGAGGTTTGGAAAAGGAAGAAAGTGGAGAAAATAGGAGAAACAAGAGAGATTGAGAACAGCAAAGAGAGATAAAGGGGAAAAAACCTAAAGTATTATTATTATTATTATTATTATTATTAATTGCAAGCTAAGCAATAGGAGTATTAGTCAAATTTAACAAAGATGGTTAAAAATCGACCACATTATCGTAGAAATTTCGGACGTATTCCATCTAGGAGGTGCAGGCTCCGATTTAGAAAGATGGAAAATTATGAGGCCAGTAAAAATTAAAAGGAAGATGGGGACCAATGTGATAAAACTCTTCTTTTTATAAGAAGCACGAGACTCTCGTTCTTAAAAATAAGAATAAAAAAATTAAAAAAAAAACTCCAAACTAATAAATATGAACCTTGGACGGTAGCAATTTGGACCCTACACTGCATAAAGCAGGCATCCAGTCCTAAGTGATGGTGGCCACGTGTCATATCTCAGCTTGTTTAACGCCTACAATCTAGTATCATTTAGGATATTTGCATTTGGTGCCAATAAAGTTGTCATTGATATCACAAAGTTAATTATAGATATTTTAAAGCCACAAACTTTCATTTTAAATCGGATAATTTACATTTTAGTGGCTTTACGTTTTAATTTTAAAAAAATATTTCGAGCATGAAGAAAAAAACTTGTAGCATCTAAATTTAAAACTATACAAACTTTATGGCATCAAAGTGTAATTTATCTTATCACTTATTAGGATGAGATTCTTTATTTTCTTAATTCTAGAGAATTCCTACAATTGAGTATATGAATCAATAACGTTGTTTCATCTAGTGAGTCTCATAAATAAAGCAAAATTTTAATATAATTTATGTGAACAAGTGACGTATGCTTTCAGTTTACATTCACAAAATGTACGGGACTAGTAGACTTGTACGTTAAGCATAGAGTTTGTTGGCTCTGCCCAGCAAACCCACCGACCTACTAGTCCAGTGGATCCCGTGGATTTGTTGGGCAGAGCTAATAACTAGCTCAACTCTATGGGACTACTAGTCCCATAGATTTAGCAGCCTATATAATGCTTACTTGTGCCCCAAATTAGGGCACAACCGTTCTCAACTTGGGCGATCTCTCTCTTTTTCTCCCTATCGCTCCCCCAGTCTCCCTCTCTCCCAAACCCGATCACCCTCTCTCCCAAACCCAATCTCTCTCTCTCTCTCCCACGCCCAACTCACCTCTTCCTCCCTCAAATTTCTCTAAACTCATTTCCTCCAAAAAAACGTAATTGTGATCTTCCCCAAAGATCACCCGGCGGTGTTGAAATCCAACGTCGTCTATTACTCCCCGTCGCCAACGAGATCCGAATTTTTATCAAGGTATAAATTTCTTATTTTTTTCATAAATTTCTCTATATTGTTTAGTTAATATTGTATATGATTATTAAAATTGAAAAAAAAATCTAATTTGTATATGATTAATTTTAATTCTTTAGTTAAAATGGCGAATAGAATACTGATTATTTGCTTATTCAATAGAAAACCGAGTGTTGGAATGAATAATATGTCAATATATGACGGAGGGTTTATAAAAATATTCATGTTAACTAGAAATTGTAATTTCGATTGAATGATGGAGAAAATATACAGAGTTACTAGAATTAATCATGCCGAAAATGTCATTAAGGTCTTTTGTAATTGTCCAATAAATGAAAAAAAGAACAATTGCTGTAGAGATCACCAGTGATGAAGAATTGAATGACATGATATAACTTGCGAAAAAAACAAATCTCAATCAAGTTGTTCATTAAAAATATTCTAATGTTTGGGGTTCCCGAAGTTTCATATGCTCACGAAGAGTTCTCCCGCATGCTTGAAAATCAAATCTTGTTATCTATAAGTGTCTTGCACTTAAAAAATGACTCGGGTGTAATATCAAGTGACGTGTCCCACAACGCACTGGGTCATGTTTCAGTTGATTTACCGATTGGTTCTATTATAGAAGAGGATGAGGATGTAGATGCCGATGATGAAAATGAAGATGTTGAAGATGAGGAACGTATTGATAGCATGTGTGTGCAATTGGAGAGACCTATGATGACGTAAGTTGGATGGATGGATATTGCGTAAATAACGATTATGTAGAGTCTGAAGAACCATTGCCAGAAGAGTTTTAAAATGATGAGTGGATAAGTGCCTCACAAGCTGAGTTCGTTAAGCTTGGTCCTAATTTCAATCGACCCAATGACTTCACTTATAAAAAAGGAGAATTTTGGCACTGCTTAGTATCCCAAGCCGATTTTCTCACTTGCTCAAAATTGCGATGGATGAAGCTCGATTGGGCACTGCTTAATGCTTTGATGGATAGATGGATGTCGGAGACTAACACTTTCTATCTACGTGTCGGCGAGGAAACTATTACTCTCCACGATGTAGCAATTATCCTAGGTCTCCGCATTGATGGTCTTTGTGTCACGGGGACTGATAGGCATGTTTGGCGAAGTGTGTGTGATAATTTATTAGGATTATATTCGGAGTCCTTGCTTGGAGGGTATATTAGATTGAAGTGGCTAAAGGAGAATTTTGCAAACCCGTTGCCACAAGATGCATCAGAAGTCATGATCCAATAGCATACTAGAGCATATATTTTGCACATGATCGGGACGCTTTTTTTCCCCGATTCAAGTAAACATAAAGTGCATTTGAGGTAAGACAACTTATTATTGTTATAATGTATTTGAATTTGATAAGGAGAGATTTTTGCTCACTATTTTTAGAAAATATGACTAACACATTTGAATTTGTGATAGGTGACTACCACTTCTCGAGGACTTTGACATGTGCGGGACATTATCATGGGATAGTGCTGTTTTAGCATACCTATATCGAAAAATGTCAAAGGCTGCTTTAATGCAAAAAATCCCCCTTAAAAAAATTGAACATTTATTTTGACACTCAACGTTTTATTCTTCTTCCTTGTCTTCGAAGAATCCGGCTGTTTGATGGGAAAATAAAATGAGATAATGGGAAACAAAGTGACTTAGAACTATATGTGTGTTATCACTTTCACCCTCTTTTGAAAGATTTGAATTGCCAAGTAAATTTTGTCTATTTGAAGAAATCAGAACCTGAATTTAAGGAAGCAAATTACTTTAATTGAGGAGCTTTGCATCTATCTATTTGGGGCCTACATGCAGCTCTTTTGTTCTTGACCTCTATTTAAGGCCTATCAGACGCAGCTGGTGGAAGATATTAGGATGGTTGGAACGTCATGCCATGTTTAATCTCATAGTTCATGGTTTAGACCAAATCAGATGGATTAAAAGTTAGTTGCTAATAGGGGTAAGATTTTAGGATGGTTGACGTATCATGTCATATTTCGATATCCCATGATTGTCGGTTTAGACCAATTAGTCAGATGGATTAAGGTCTAGCTAATCTACATACAGATCTACGAATGCGTAGCCAATACAGAATGATCGTCGTTGTTGATATCTGATATCAAACAGTCATATGAAAGGAGTGATTAACAGAGGTACTTTAACCCTTCGAACGTCTAGTTCTGGAGTAAGTTGTTCTTCCCTGCACAAGGAGCAAATCGTAAGAAGGAGGTGTTGGGTTCCCTAGTTGTTCCTCCGACTATCAAGTCAGTGATTTGCTTGAGTGGAGAAGTAAATGAACTGCAGTAGTTCTTAAGCACATTGGATAGAGTAAAGATCATATCTCACTAGTAGAAATACGATCAACCTAGATGGAAATTTCCGTCTAGGTTGATAGGTGTAGACGGAATTCCGTCTAGTTTGACGAGTTTATTCTGTTTCCGTCTATGTTGGTTCAAAATAGACGGAATTCCGTCTAGATTATTCAATCTAGACGGAAATCAACCTAGACGGAATTGAAAAATCCGTCTAGGTTGACAATTTAGATGGAATTCCGTCTGAGTTGTCAATCTAGACGGAATTCCGTCTGGGTCATCAACCTAGACGGAATTCCGTCTGGGTTGATAATCCAGACGGAATTCCGTTTGGGTAATCAACGTAGACGGAATTCCGTCTACGTTGCATACTCAGACGGAATTCCGTCTGGATAATCAACTCAGACGGTATTCCGTCTGAGTTGAACCATCCTAGACGGAATTCCGTCTGGGTTGATTATAGCAACCTAGACGGAATCTCGTCTAGGTTGGTTCAACCCAGACGGAATTCCGTCTAGTTTGTTCTTTTTCCAGAAAAAAATATTTACAATTTGCATTTCCCTGTACACATGAATACATCACACAATAATACTGTACACATGAATACATCCAACCATCCAATAATAATCAAAATTCCAAACAATACCATTCCAAACAATTCCAACACCATATACAATTCAAACCATCTAATCCAAAATATGCATCAACCAATTACGTCTAATATATACATCCCACAACATATATACTAACAATATACATGAATATTATAGGATACACGACATTAATAAATGTAGTGTTATAACAAAGTAGTGTTATAAATGTAGTGTTATAACAAAGTAAACTATTTATTGCAATAAAATTGGCAAAAAACCTCAGCTATCATCGTCGGCAGGGGTATCTCTATCCTGGTTACGAGAACGGGTGCTGCTCCCTCCAATATCTCCACTCTAAAATTTTAATTGAATAATGATTATGTGGTGTTTGATAATATATTAAATAAAAATAAATTTATAAAAATAACAAAAAATAAGGTACCTGTGCGCTGCTATGTCTAGCGCCAGAATTATCACAACTCGAGCTTACGAGCCGTATGACACCACCATACGCGCTATAAGGAATCGCACCGCCTAAATATTATATAACATACCCCATGAGATCGTCCATCCGCGCTATAAGGAATCGCACCGCCTAAATATTATATAACATACCCCATGAGATCGTCCATCGAGTTCGCTGTCAGCGCAACTCTAGAAATATTATATAACATACCCCATGAGATCGTCCATCGAGTTCGCTGTCAGCGCAACTCTAGTCATCTCAGTAGTCACCTGAATATGCAGCTCCGGGTCAATCTTGTCAATCAAATACGCAGAGATACGTGCGATAAGTGACATAGCCTAGAAACTGCTTGGGGCTGTTCTTATTGACGCAGATGGCATGGAGGATGATGTGGATGATCTCATACTTATGCCGGGTGAAGCGTCAATCTCATGTGTTATATATCACTCTATTTTTAAAATATATATATTTTACAATACAAAATAAATCTGGCCAAGATTTGGGTACTGAAGAAATTTTCCCAAGCACAATACAAAATACAGGAGTAGAGAACCTCGAAGAGCTAGACCGTCGGTACGGCAGCGCTACGTTACGCTATGTGTTATTTTACGCTACGGGACTCGTTATTTTCTAGACTGATTTTACCAAAACAAGTGATATTATTACATATTAACAAACAGCCCGCTCAGATGGATTCACAACTTGGAAGTCAATCAAGTTCAAAGAAATATATTGTATGGACAGAGAAGATTTCTTTTTATCTCTGATTTTAGCATCGTCATCAAGGTTTTTGGTGTTGAGATCACATCTTTGAAAACAGCAGGTTCTAACTGATATGTATTTTTGTGAAAGTAATTGAAATTATCCTGTCTGAGCTTAGTTCTCTATTATTGTGACTGAAGTTATAAGTGTTTAGCTTGATGTCGATGATATTTACCTTATCGGACACATGCAAGATTTGTCCTATAAAATTCTTGCTATCTGCCTTTACATTTGCCAGGGATAACAATCATGGGAACTGTTACCTCAAGTAGTCTGTTCGTAGAACTGCATTCACAAAAATCACTTGCTATCAGGTTTATATTTAGTAGATTTCAATGTGTACACTTGCATTGCAGCCACTGAAAGTGCTTAGCACTTAAAACACACAACCATCAATTAGAATGCTGGAAAACCACACGCGCATGCACGTGCGCACACACAGAGGAACATGGATATATACACACTAGTGGGTGTGAAAATGTAAAAAACATTTATGTTCATGAAGTTGTTGCTGTTTTGTTTAGACCACGTGCATTCAATGTTGTCGCTTTCCTCAATAGGATAATGATCTTTTCGAGTTTGATGAGTCTCGAGAAATAATAGAAAGCTTGATTGATGAATACAAGGCATGCGAGTCACCAGATTATATCAAATGGGGATGGAGGTAGTTTACACTGAAACTGTAAAGTTAAACTAAATACACTTACAGTAATCTTAATAACAAATTAAATGCAGGATGCTGACCGATCATTGACAGGAGAAGCCAGTGTTGCTGGAGCATTGGAATCGAAGTTGACGATGTAATCAAGTAAGCAACATATGTATATGCTCCTTCCAAATGAGCAGTATCTTCTATTTTTCAGAATTTACTACAATCAAAATCACATTACCTTGGTTAAACTAATCAATAATCATTGTATGTTTGAAAATTTTATGGATCTAGGTAAGTAGTTTTGTAGATATAAGAGATTTTCACTCAACCTGAAGAAAACTATCTCAAATATTTTCCGGTGATCACAGCAGAACATTATGCATCCAATTTTTCTTTTTTTGACCCCTTTTGAATGGTGCTTTAGCTATGTATCTAGCAGTTTCTAACTTTCTATTATCACGGTTGGTCCCACGAGGCTCTGGAGGTTGTTTATATTTTCTGATTTATTTGTTCTTCCTATTAAAGTTGCCTTTGTTTTGTAGTTCTGAGAGTTATGGCAGTGTTGACACTTCATGATTAGTTTGTTCAACCTTAGGGCACAAGAATTTTTAAAAGTAAATTATATCTTCACCTCCTTACATTCTCCTTGTACTCGACAACATTGGTTGGTTGTCTAGCGCTATGCAAAGCTCATATTCTCAATACTTTATAAGCATTCTTGTTAGGTTGTAATTGTTGTGCACAGCGGAAATTTCGGCAGAGTTTCTGGTGCACAATAAGAGAGAAAGATCGATAAGAATTCTTGTTTCTCAAAGGGAACAAGAATCTGAAAGCCTAATATCCCATCAAAGTAGGATATTTGCTCTTCCTCTCGTCAGCTCTAGGACTGCGCGTCGAGGGATCCTAAAAACTATTACAATGGCCACAAACTCAAACAACCAATTTTTACGTGGTTCGGCAAACCGCCTACGTCCACAGGGCAAGGGGGAGATCTACTATTAGAGGGAGAGATACAACTAGGGTTTACAATCACTCAATCTAAACCCTCACACAATCTCTTAAACCCCTCATACAATTATCTCTCTCAAAACAAAAGACAGCCGCCAAAAAAAAAACAAAGAAAAGCCGATCTGTTCCTTGCACTGCTCCAAAGCCACCTTCGCACTACTCCCAAGCCGCCGCACAAACCCACTGTGCACTTGAATCAGCCGCCCTTTTTTTCTTTTTTTTTTCTTTGCTGTACTTTTTCCCTTCAATTCCTGCACTTGCACCCGAAACAAAGAAACCCTAGGTGCCCTTTTATAGCAATCAAGCAATCGGGTTTTCATCCGCTCACAAGGACTTGATGAAGACGTGTGGCCCCCACTCTCCACGAAAAAACGCGTTCACAACTGCATCTATCACGAAACAAAGAAAACTTCTGTGGGTTGTGGTCCCCACTTCACGTGACTCTTCACAATTCTCCACATCGGCGAAGTTTTCTCAAAACAGAGCCGACACCAACCAAAACAAATGTCTCACTTGTTGTGTCCAGTACGAAGTGAAACAATTCGCGACAACGGACTCAATCCATAACAAGTCGAGAACCCAAATGAGAATGCGAACACTCTCCAAATGTCGGTATCAACTCACCAAATCGATCTCACCCCATCAAAATCCAACCCGGCTGCATCATAAAGACTGCTTACGTATCCTCTTGCCCAAGGAATCAAGCCAAACGTAGTTCACTCAAATGGCCGCGAACGACCTCAATCCAATAGAAGAGTTCGCAACCCTTCTCCAATATCATCAACTCTGCGGCTGATAGCACCTCCATTGGCCTCAAACACATCCACTTGAGGCGAACCAATGGCCATATCCAAACTATGTCTGTCAGCTGCACTCGAATCAAATTCTAACTCATCATCTGCATCCGAATCCAAATGACTTCCACACTGTGTCACCTCAGCTGGAATCCCAACCAATACAGAATGATCTGGAGTAATCTTTACCCAATGTGGAGTAGCATCACTCTCCACCCGCTGTGATACCTCTAAGGTCTGTCCAAAACTCTCCACCTGCTGAGAGTCAATTGGCTTCCTCATCGAAGCCTCAACCAAAGTGACACTATCAGACCTATCTTCCAATGGAGTTTTACCTCCAATCGCAACAGTTGACAACTCTTTAATAGGATGACTCAAATATGTCGAAGCCTCTGTCCAGAAACTCTTCTGCAAACCATTGTTCGACCACAAACACCGATCCTCCTCCAGCAAGGCACGGTTCTCCAAATTTACCACCCTATCTAGTTGCCCCAAGATTTCCTTTCCAACGTAGTGTCTCAAAATGCCGTGAGCTCGGCTCCAATACAGAAATAGGTCCATCTTGTACCTCCCACCAGAATGCAGTACCTTCACCTTTTTGTCTATTACACACTTCTTCAATCTGTTGGATACTACTAGGACTTTCTCCAAAGGGGATTTGGTTGCAACCCAAACACGCCTAGAACAGTCACCAACAAAGGAAACCAAACGCCTATTACCTCCCAATGATGCCCCCTTGGAAGGCCCCCAAACATCCACGTGAACTCCTCCAGAACGACCCTTAGCACGGTGAATAGAGGTGCCACACTTCACCTCGGTCTTCTTGCTCACATCAACATGTTCACTGGACTTCAAACTGCAGGTCTTTGCACCCTCTTTCAATCTATGCGAGGAATCAATACTGGAATGGCCAAGCTCCAAATACCACAGTCTAGTCGAATCAATAGAAGTCGTCAGCTCTTCACCTGCCACTATACCTCCAGTCAAGTAATATATGTTATTTCTCCTGACGCCCTTCATCAAAATACGAGAGTCTCTCGCAATCTCGAGAACCATATCCTCAACAAATACGAGAGTCTCTCGCAATCTCGAGAACCATATCCTCAACACGAACCTTCAGACCCTCTCCAACCAAAGCTCCAATCGAGATCAAGTTCTTCCTCAAAGAAGGAACATATCTCACATCATTTAACTCCCTAACAGTCCTGTCAAACATTTTGATGCGAATTCTTCCTATCCTAAGGATCTGGCATGCACGGTTATCAGCCATGTACACCACACCACTATCCACCAGCTTCTCAAAACTGGAGAACCATTCCCTTCTAGGGCACACATGATAGGTCGCACCACTATCCAACATCCATTCAGATTCCTCCGAATAGCTATCTGTAGGACTGATAGAAAGCGAATAAATAGAAGAGTCAGAATTATTACCATCCGATACGATGTTTGCTTCTGATGATGGTTGCTTCCCTTTTCCCTTCTGCTTATTCTTCATCCATTCGTTGAGCTTTGGGCAGTCTTTCTTCCAATGATCAGTCTCCTTGCACTAAGCACACTGATCTTTTTTAATTGTAGGATGCCCTACTCTAGACTATGACTTCCAATTCTTTCGGTTTGGATTCTTCCCTCTTGCGACCAACGCCTCTGCTACCGACTCAGTCGAATTCTCCTTATCCTTCTTCCGAAGCTGATAATTCACCAATGCAGCAGTGATCTCACTATACGAAAGTGATGCCTTCCTATTAATAAGAGTAAGGACGAAGGTCTCATATTCCTCGTCGGGCAAGGAACTCAACAATAGAAATGCCTTGTCCTCATCTTCAATCTTGACATCCACATTCGCCAAATCCGCAAGAAGCTTTGTGTAGTGATTCATGTGATCTCTAATTGAGGTTCCCTTCTTCAACTGGAAACGATAAAGTCTCCTCTTCAAATGCAAGCGGTTCTCAACACTCTTTGTCAGATACTTGCTTTCGAGAATCTCCCAAATCTTCTTTGCAGAAGTCTTATTCATCACATCATATTTTAGATCTTGAGTCAAACAAGACCTAATCACACTACGCGCCGTTCGATTCATCTTTTTCCAAACCTTCTCTTCAATCTCATCTGGCTTGCCATCTAACTCTAAGGTATCCTCCAAATTCTGCGCGTTCAGCGCATCCAAAACCTCGCATCTCCATAATCCAAAGTTGTTTATGCTATTAAACTTCTCCACATCTATCTTCATAGAGTGGATATTCAAACTCTGAATGGTCTTCATGCCAGAAGCACCACCCTCGACACCCGAAGCACCCTCTTTCCCCGACATCTTACGCACCAACGAACAAAGAATAGATCCAAATCTGAAAAGATAGAGTCTTTACCAAAAGATTCCACCTTTATCACCAACGAAGCCCTAAACGAGCCTCCAAATTGATCTACTCCTCCAACCAAACCCTAGATTTGGAATCTGGGCTCTGATACCATTTGTTGTGCGCAACGGAAATTTCGGCAGAGTTTCTGGTGCACAATAAGAGAGAAAGATCGATAAGAATTTTTGTTTCTCAAAGGGAACAAGAATCTGAAAGCCTAATATCCCATCAAAGTGGGATATTTGCTCTTCCTCTCGTCAGCTCTAGGACTGTGCGTCGAGGGATCCTAAAAATTATTACAATGACCACAAACTCAAACAACTAATTTTTACGTGGTTCGGCAAACTGCCTACGTCCACGGGGCAAGGAGGGGGGAGATCTACTATTAGAGGGAGAGATACAACTAGGGTTTATAATCACTCAATCTAAACCCTCACACAATCTCTTAAACCCCTCATACAATTATCTCTCTCAAAACAAAAGAAATCTAAACCCTCACACAATCTCTTAAACCCCTCATACAATTATCTCTCTCAAAACAAAAGACAGCCGCAAAAAAAAAAACAAAGAAAAGCCGATCTGTTCCTTGCACTGCTCTAAAGCCACCTTCGCACTGCTCCCAAGCCGCCGCACAAACCCACTGTGCACTTGAATCAGCCGCCCTTTTTTTCTTTTTTTTCTTTGCTGTACTTTTTCCCTTCAATTCCTGCACTTGCACCCGAAACAAAGAAACCCTAGGTGCCCTTTTATAGCAATCAAGCAATCGGGTTTTCATCCGCTCACAAGGACTTGATGAAGACGTGTGGCCCCCACTCTCCACGAAAAAATGCGTTCACAACTGCATCTATCACGAAACAAAGAAAACTTCTGTGGGTTGTGGTCCCCACTTCACGTGACTCTTCACAGTAATTTCCACCATCTTCTGATGTGAAAACTTGTGTTTATGTTGCTTTGGTTTCTTATTAAGCAGGTAGGGCGTGTGATAAGGCAAAAGGTACAAGCTTGAATATTGCTACAGAACTCGTCCTTGTAATCCGAAAGATTACGGTCAAGATGTTCAAATCGTGAAGTTATTTTGTCGTGTGTACATATGTATGGAGAGAATTACCATTCGTTGTGTTTCGGTGTGGCCTTGTATTCATGAGAATTTATACTTTATATTAGGAATATCATGACATTTATTTTAGATTTGTTTTGATTCTTTCATTTACTTTATAAGCATTCTTGTTAGGTTGTAATTTCCACCATCTTCTGATGTGAAAACTTGTGTTTATGTGGCTTTGGTTTCTTATTAAGCAGGTAGGGCGTGTGATAAGGCAAAAGGTACAAGCTTGAATATCGCTACAGAACTCGTCCTTGTAATCCGAAAGATTACGGTCAAGATGTTCAAATCGTGAAGTTATTTTGTCGTGTGTACATATGTATGGAGAGAATTACCATTCGTCGTGTTTCGGTGTGGCCTTGTATTGGTGAGAATTTATACTTTATATTAGGAATATCATGACATTTACTTTAGATTTGTTTTGATTCTTTCATTGACCTTTCTTTTTGCAAATATTATGTGTGAGAAATATTGTTCTTTAATTAGTGGAATTGTGGGTGTGCTTCTGCTTATTAATATTTACAAACTCGATATTGATGGCTACTCAAGGTTTTGTTAGAAAATTACCAATATTTTTTAAATACATGTTTATTAACCTGTTACTTCCCAAGATACGAGTGATACTAAGTTTGAATAATTATGCTTGAACTGCATCATTGTCTAGAGCTTGTTCGGAATCATCTTTCTTCACCTGAGGTTATGAATAACTTGCAAGTTCAAAACTATGTAAGATTATACGCAAATTAGAGTCATTGTAAATTTGACTAAATTTTTTTAAGTTAAGATTGTGTAAACATGTTCGGTAACTTGTAAATTTTTAAAAAATACGATAGAATCACAATTTAATTTAATTATTTTTTATAAATTATTTAAAATCTAAATCTAATTCTAAAAAGTATGAATTAAAATTATGTTGTGATAATTTTCTTTCTTTTTTTCTTAGGGGGGGTTAGTCATCTAGAACTTAAAACTAGAACTGGGATAATTTGTGGGATAAAATTTTAAGGTGTTAGTCACATAGAACTAGGAAATGAGATATTTTTTTATAGTGTTAGTCAAGTAGAACTTTTGTAGAACTAGAACTGTATTATTTTTTTGGTGCGTTAGTCAAGTAGAATTCTACTAGAATTAGAATTGGGATAATTGGTCATAATTATCCCACAAATTATACTACCTATATATATAACCATAAGTTCTCCTCTCTCAAATTATCCCACACATTGGAAAGAATACAATTGAAAAAAAAAAAGTGAAACCCCACCTCCCTCTCTCTTGGTTAGTTTCTCTGCCTAGAAAATTTCTCTACCATGAAGTCAATCATCCGTTCATTTTTTTGTCTTTACTTTGTTTTTCTGATGATTAGATCTTTTATTATTATCTTCAAAATGTATTACTTTATTGATAGTTTTTTAACGTTAAATTACTTTATTATTATTTATTTGATCTAAGTTTTCTCTCCACAACAGTGGTTTAGGTTAAGAATATAGTGTTGGTGGGTTAGTGCTAAAGATATGCGGGCTATTTATGTTTTTTTTATAAGTTAGAAAGCAACTTTGCGATCACATTGATGATTAGATGTTGAATGGTTAATGGTGATATCTATTATTATTAAATCGGCTCAGTAAATTGATTGGGATATTTATAGTTCATCTGTCGATCATCTGTTTAGCGGCCATGGATGATTCCTGTGTACATTTTATTTATTTGCTGATTTGGTTTTAGCGATCATGATGAGATTGGTCCAAAGGGTTAATGGCTGAAAAATGCTTATTTTTTTTTCTTTATGATGTTATGAGATTTGAACTTCGACATTTATGATCCTCCACTAGAAGTTCCACGAAATGTTGCTGATGCAGACGATGACTCCGATAAAGAAGACGAGATACAGACTCAACGAGCAGCTGTAGGAGCTTGGAGAAATTCTATGGCAGATGCCATGTGGGATGATAGAAGTCATGTGGGATGATGGAAGTCGAGTCACTCTAGGGATTTAGATTTTTATTTATTTGTAAATTATTTTATTATTTGAGATGAATAGTGATGCTTTATTGCATTATATTTTATAGTTATTACTAGAATTTGCTTATCAATATTATATTATTTTTAATATACAATTATTAACAATAGTAATTTATACCCACCATTACCCCACCAAATTATCCTACCAAATTATGCAACTTCATAATATTATCCATCATTATCCCACCAAATTATTCTACCAAATTATATCACTTTAAGAATTACCCATCATTGTTCCACTAAATTATCCCAATGTCAAAATATTATCCCACTTTACCAATTATCCCAGTTCTACTTAAAAAGTTCTAGGTGACTATCTTAGAAAAATAACCAAACAAGAGAAAATAACTTTCTTATAAATTTTCTTCTAACTTTCCTTATAATATTCTTTCTCACCAAACAATAAAAAGAATATCATTTTCTTTTCTTTTTCTTTTCCTTTCCTTTTACTTTCTCTTTCTTTTTCTTCTCTTCTTTTCTTTCAAACCTAACATAGCCTTTATGTTTTCTCTAAAGTCTGCTGCAGGATATTACCCCCCAAAATAAGTCCATAGCACCTAGATTTAAGATGTCAAGACTGCATTATTTAGCTAAAAGTCTGTATAAACATCAAATGTTTTAACCCCCAGAAGCTGTAAATCAATCACCAATGTTAATTAAACATCAACATGCAGATGGATGAGTTCCCATGAATGTAAACTTTCCACATTGTAGCGTGAACATAAATAAATCCTGGGACCTCAAAGGCTCTCCTCTAATTGTTTCTTAGCCTCTTCGGAACAAGGTACCGCCTAGAACTTTCCTTTTCATTCTCTAAACAAATTCAACAAAATGGCTCAACTTCTTCCAAATTCCTGGCCGTTGATATCCTTTGCTTTTCTGAGTAACCGGAACAAAATATCCAGGAAATTTCTTAACTAACAAAAAAAAAAAAAACAGAGAGAAAATATACATGAAGAAAAGAGGGGGGGAAGTAGAAGTACACAAGGACGAGATAAGTGCTTTCTAAATCAAAATCTCATGTTGCTCCGAGTTGATTGTCTAATCCCATGGATCATGCCCATTCTTATCTTTATGCAACTTGTTGCTAATCTTTCGCAGGCCCCTCTGAATTAAATTAACTCTGTGAAATCTATGGTTTCCATGTACATCTCCTTCATTGTCATTAGAGCCATCACTACCTGTAGACACAAATGATTCTGGACTGTTTGAGAACTCTGAATCCTCATCAGGGCGACAGCCGCCTTTTATAGGGCTCAACTTTTTTGAACTTGGAGATCTTGATGTTGTTGCTTCAGTTGCTTCGGAGGATCCATCATCACTGCTCTTTCCTCGGTTTGAGTCCTGTACGAAAATGGGATGAAGTGATACTGAGATATACATAAAAACCTATTTGCATATGCTTCGATCCAGTGCATATATATACCACTACCTTCTCGTTTTCTTCTAGTACAGTAATTGCCAAGTGAAGTCTTCCTGTTCTGATGTTCCTCAAGGTAAACCATTTGTCATGCCTCTGTCCGCCAATTAACTTATTAATGTTGATATGACACTCTCTGTTAAAACCGTCAAAACATGGTTAGCACCTCAAAACGACAACAAAAAATTAAGCCTTTATCCCAAATTTTAAAGTACCATATTCTTCCATTAAGTTCTGTTAAGCTAAGGGTTGTCAACTCCATTAAGTTAACTATTATCATCAGGGACAAATCCAGGAATTTTTTCTTATGGGGTCGCGTTTACTATTACACATATAAACTAATTAGTTATATAATACAAATTCTGACAATAGAAAAAAATTATGTATACAATTATACAAAAGATCTTAATACATAATACTTTTTATTATCGTTTTCATCGCAAAAGTCAAAACTAATAAAAATACTACTAAATTCCAACAACGGTCCTTCATAATTGTGAGATTATCAATCTCATGAAACACCTATATAAAATCAATGAAGGCACCTATATAAACTTCTATATTCCTTTAAAAAAATCTTATGGGGATACGTTCCCCAAAAAACACAATATGGATCCATCCTTCTACGAAGTTCTTGTAGGCCTACCATCAATCCTTTTTGTCACCATTAACTATAATATAGGTAAAGCTAGACTAAACTTAAGTGGACTGAAAACTCTGGTCGCCAACTTTTTTATATGTTGGATTTGCTTTGATACTCATGTTATTATGTGATACACATCAAAACTATCTTTGAAATGAGCACCTTGATGTATATCACACAAAAGCACGATTCAAAGCAGAGTAAACGAGTAAAAAAGTTGACGGATAGAGGCCTCAGTTGCATTTCTTGGTGGTTGCATGTTTGATGGTAGATCGAGAAAAGCAAGCATGATATTAGGTAGACTTTGCATTTATGAAAGTTCTATGAAGGAGCCTGATATTACGCATTAGGTTACTATAAAACATAGTTTATATAGAGGAAGGGAACAAACCCAAGTGTATCATTAAACATGCGATCTTTATCACAAACTTGGATAATGAGTTCATTAGGTGCTTCCCAAGAGCTGATGGGTATCTTAAACTCTTCTTGCCATCTGGGTGCCAATGTCTTCTTCTGAATCTTGGTTCTGAATCTATAAGGACCTAGCTGACCTTTAACATACGGATCAGCAAAACCTGCAACAAAGTCCAGTCAATTTCATGGAAAAGTTTTATTTCATATCAAAGAAACAGAGTGAATAAAATTTAATGAGACCTACCACTTATATCCCCTGCTTTCATGTCAGCTGCTTCTATTACCTCCACTTTTGCAAATGCAATAGGATGTTTCTCATAAATAGTAAACCAATCTGCAAAGATATTATCATCCAATTTCTTCCAGGATAAGAGAACTTTTCAAAAATATTATACTATTAAAATTGATTCCAGAAATGTGTTTTTTCCGACTGATTAATGACACGATTAATAGGGAACACGGTATGAGGCCAGTACATGACACCTATCTTTTTTCTATGCAACTGTAGCATCCCAAAAGTCTAACCTTCTGATACACTAGTATCAATTCCAATTGATTTCTATAAGAGATTAATGGGTATCATATGTCACATGAGGGGATTCCCTCATATACAATGATGTGGCAATATCTCTCCTAAGTGTGGTTATGAGGCATTCTCTCTCCTACTTTATTCACTTGGTGGAGATTGTGCCACATCATTGCATATCACGGAATCCCCTCATATGACATATGATACCCATTAATCTCTTTCTATAAATGCATAGTAAAGAAAGTTATCAGATCTGTTGAAAAAAACCTTCCATCAAAACAAAATTTTGAGTACTTGTTTACACATGAGAGATGGAGAGGTCATATTAAGTATCTTATTTGTATCTTAGCTTTGGTATGTTACATGAGTTAAAGGAAAAGAATTGCATACAAAAGCTATTAGGTGGATAGTCAAAAGACTGTATCAAGCGATATAGGTTTAAACAAGTAAGGTTTCTAAAGCATCACTTGTCATAATGCAAAACTAGAGATATACCAAGATAATACAAGGCATCCCAGCCATTTTGAAGAAACATAAAAATCAGGAATAAACAAAAATTAACTATGATTACAACAGAAAACGATGACATAAAGCTGCAGTAGTTATAGTGTCGTCTTTGAACACTATTACCTGTCATTCTTGAAGCAAATTTTTCCACATCTACAACCAGCATATTTGGCTGAAGCAAACAAGTAAAAACAATCTGTTATTGACCAAAGCTTTAATCTTTCAAGTGTACATTATGTGTTGCCTATTACTATTACTATTGATCGTAATCTATCTTATTGTTGTGTGAAAATAAGCATATTATCATCAATGTATGTGCAGTTTTACTTCCTCTTGATATATTTCAAGTACGAAAAACAATCCACTGCAAGAAAAGAAAACAACCTCAACCAATGTCTCCTCAAATACAATAGCCAGTAACTTATCCTGTCAACAAGGGAAGGTTTATTGGAAAAATTGCCAAATGGTAGTGAAGATCAACAAATAAATTGAAACTTTTTACATACATAAATGAAAAAATAAGTTTACCAGCCACCCTGCGATTCCTGGAACTTCAGTAACATCAACTCCATGATGGAAGATAGGTTTAATTGTCATCTGGAAGTATGGTGCCTCGACAAAGCATACTCGTACATGTCCAATAAATGGCCAGTGGTCAATAAACTTCAGTCCAACCAAAATCTACTTAGCCAAGGAAAAAGAACTTTAGCACATCGAATAATATATTATGAAGCATCAAGGGCAACAGGATTAACACCAGCTAATTAAGAAAGTTACAATATATAGGAAAAAGTAAGGTTCATTTCATCCAGTTTCTTGCTACTTAAATAGCTACTTTGTTAAAATAATATCTATTAATGACACTCAAATCATTAAGACAAAAATGACATGTAAAACGGCCGGGACATAAACTAAAATTCCATAATTAACAAGGGCAATTTATCGCTATTCATTTTCCTACATATAACACTAAATTCCTGACCTAAGAGACACTATAAACATACTCGCTAAAGAAATCCAAACAGCTTCGCAAAATGCATTAAATTATTGCTGAAATTTTTAGCTACTAATAGATCCACAAGGCACGTCTCTAGATATAGCATTATAGGTTTCAAAGAATATAATTAGCTATGACAGAGCACGTGCAGAATATTTATTTAACATTTCATGAAGTGCATTTTAAAAAGGAAAAATATTGCAATTCACATTTTGCAGTATGATTGTCTTCTTACCTTTCCTTCAACATGCATGCCTGTCACATGCATTTTTGCCCGCATTCCAAATCCTAATCTTTTCCTTAGTTGGACCACAAGTTCTGCATCAATATCTTCGGCAGAAATAAAATTCAAGCCCAGCTCCAAAATCTGCAGGATTTGACTTTTACATGCTAAAAAGAATCACGCGCAACTTTAGCGAGGTCAAAGTTCAATGTTTACCATGTCATCATCACCATCTGGTTCATGAAGAACCCTTATCTCAGTAAATGTTGGGGGGTTCCTACCCAAATAAAGGTGCCGAACAGCTGCTTCCTTCTGTGTATATGAAAATTGTACTGATATAGTGAATCTCTCATTGATATAAATAGAGAACCACTTTACACTAAAAGTAGGGGTAAGTTGCAGGGAAAAAATATTTCACACTTTTAGCATATTTTTGCATAATTACTCTGCATTGTTTGTTTTAATATGCCACTTCAACTACATTAAAAACTAATTGTTCAATTTTCGTATAAACTTTATTGATATTTTTCTGTAAATTCTATTTAAGAGAATGAGGGAGGTTAGACAAGTAGTCTTCTAGCTTAGTATAGTATCCAATGATAAATGTTGAGTTGTTCTGTACGCTAAATCCGTCTCGGTGCTTCATATTGTAAGATTCAAATAAATCTCAAAATGAGTCTAAACCCTAGTTACAAAACCTCTTTGGTACATCTTGTAAACTAGTTACTACATGGAACCAGAAGCAGTGCTTCAAAACTAAGTGTTTACTTCCGACAATAAATGTAAGTATCCCACCATAAATACAAGTATGATATCAACATACATATATGGCACATACACTAGGTTAGCAACCAACAAATCATAAAAGTACAAGAAGTAATAGCCATACAGCAGTCCAAGGCTTGTAGTTCTCCAAGAACCATGGTATGATGGGCAGGAGGAATTCTTTCGATGCAATTTGTTCCATGCATATAGGCCAAGCTCTTTCAACTACATGATTTAGCCATCGCACCGATTCTGAATCCAATAGAAGCTGAAATCAACATAGATGATGGTTACTTATCATGGATCATGATAGAACCAAATAATATAACATGAGACCTTTCCTCAAATTTTCAATACCCTGTTTTGGTTGGCAGATTTTCTTTCCTCAAATTGCAGTCTCCGCCACAATCTCTTTGAATAACTTTGATTGACCTTTAAAAAAATGATTTGAACAGTTAAAAAAAAAACTCTCAAGAGAAAACAAACCTAGCTCTAAATTCAGTCATGTCTCCATGTAAAAATCCAAAACCACCATGTTAAAATTTCGAGACACTTGCAATCATCCTTCTATATTCAACTGGTTTCAAGCATTCATACACAATCCTTGCAGTCCAAAATTTTGTTTTAACAATCAATTCCTCAATCTGTTGATTAGCACATAAGGGAACTTCACATGCATCAAATAGTTTACATCATACTCCACATACCCAAAAGCCCAATCCTCACAAAATCAAACAATAAGAAAAACAAAAGCAAAAGGGTGCAAATTCGAGAGCATGCCTCGTAGAGGTACAGGAGAGCGATGAAGAAGGCAAAAGGGTGAGAGCGTCCAATGTAGTTCAAGATCCACAGAACCAACAGCACAAAAGCTAGATGATGTATAATTGAAACCTCTGCTCTGCCCATTAGTTGTTTTTTTGGAAATTAACGGAAATTTTCGGAAAGGGTTTTGAGATTTGGTCTTCATTTGATTTCGAGGGATTTTGACGAGAGAAGGCAGGACCGAGTCCGACGTGTGAACGTTCTCCTTTTTTTTTATTTTTTTTATTTTTGTTGTGATACGTGGGGCACTGAGATTGTGACAGCAGATGAATTTCACAACGCCCCCACAACTCCAAACGCCTTAAACTTTGGTTATCTCAAATCACCCCCTCCAAACGTTTAATTTTCCCCCACATACCCGCTAATTAATGACATTTTTGTTTAACGTCAAATACTCAAAAGCCCTCAAGGAAAGCTTTGATTCTCAGTATAGTTGCAAAAAATTGTGTCCTCTATTGAAAGAGTTTAGATGAGGAAATTGTATTGTTTTAAAAAACCTTGAAATTTCATTATTCTTGAACATTAGAAAGAAATATTCAACAGAAAATGAGTGGGACTTTTTTTTAAAGAGAAAAAGAAATCAGGGCTTTTTTATTGTTGTTTTTTTTTGGGGGGGAGGGGGGATTATAGCATCCCAAAGTTTTGAGGGGTTTTGTGACATTTATCTTATTCTAGGATGGGCTTATATGTACTTTGATATCCTCAAATCTTACACTTTTGGAGTGCTGCAACAGGGACCTCAAAATAGGGGACCTTGCATGTGACAGGTGAGGTGTCGTCTCCCTGTCCCGTGATAGTGCATCACGGGACAGGGAGACGACACCTTACCTGTCCCACTCGGTGTCCCTTGTTTTGAGGGTCCTTAAGGCATTTTTCTTTTTCGAAAATACACCCTTATATTTTAATATTTTCAAGGGACTAATTATCGAGGTTGAAAACAAGCCTTTAGGACTTTTTCCATATCAGTCCCATAGTATTTTGAAATTAGTCCTCAAATAATTGAAATTCCTATTAATCCTCAAAATCTTATATCTTGCTGCTGCTGCCCGTACTCTTAATTGGAGAGATTAATTAAAATAGCTTATAAGATGGGGACCTAATACAAATTCCAATTATCCTAGGATGGATTAATTTAGAACAGCTTATAACTATTGGGGATCTAATAGCAGTTTTGATGTGAGGGACTAATCTTGGATCAATTTATAAGAAGCGGAGGACCTCTTAGCATTTCAATCATTTGACAGAGTAATTGTAAAATATTAAAGATTTAAGGGACAGATTTTAAAACTTGCAAAATTTTCCATTACAGGTATACATAAAAGTGCAATTGTTGACAAATGACAAATTTGCAATGCGCATACCGATTCAGTGATTCCAATATACATTATTTAAGCAAATAGGCCCAACTTGATGTAATTATTAATTTACATTCTGGGTTTGTGTTACTATTTATACCATATATATCAGGTCTAGGGACGATGGACGCGAGCTAGCGAATTGTTCAATCGAAATAAATTGTGCGTCTCATCGTTGGTCCATTTTGGTAGCTTACCCAGGGGGGAGATATTAATTTGGTTACAGAATTTTACAATTGAACTTTTCACATTCAGAAATTCCCAGGTTTCACATTTGATTTGCATGACGACTTGTCTTGTTTTGGATTATATTGATAAAGAAGTAGTCCCATTCCTAGTTGTCATAGGAAAGCGAAGAATGAAAAAGGTTGGTAAGACTCGACCCATAACCCTAACAATCTACTCTCTACTCTTCTTAGGGTTCGTTTGGTATCTAAGCTCAAGAAAGGGGGGTTAAACATTAACATGGTAACTATTAAGAAAAGTTGGTGAGAAAAATATTCCTTATCTAAAAATATTATTGTTAAATATTAACCTTTGTCTCCATGATAGCACATATATATATATATAGGTACTGAAAAGATTAGAAAAGCTTAAACTTTGAGTTAAAAGTTGAGATCCAAAGTTCATTTGCGCTTGTTTGATAACTAGATTGATTAAGCACTAGTCCGAATCTATCATCAGCACAACAAAGTACAAAGATGTATGTTTTTCGCTCGAAGCTGGATTCACCCAAGGCTCAATCTCTACTCATTTTCAATTGATCATTACAAATGATAAGTATTAAAGCTCTACAGAACTTCGGTTCTGGATCAGTGTCGACTTGGCAAGGTTTTGTGTTTCCAATTAGGTGAATGAAAACCAAAAGAGTAAAGCATAGCGATCAAAATATGCAAAGATTAATGCTTTACACGCATTTTGCATATTAAGAATGTAGCCTATTGCCTGAAGCTCTCGCTATGCATGATGTCAGAGAGGGATTGGGCCACTCTGGCCGGATTGTAGGCAGTCTTATCTTGCATCTTGATAAGAGGTTAGTCCCATAACTCAACCGTGACATCTAGGTAATACAGTAAAAATAATGCTAGGGGTACACCTGTGGAGAAGAACTTGGAAAAAACAGATTTTCAGTCATAAGTCGACTCATGCACAGGCATAAGTCGACTTATGGTAAGTCGACTTATGTTTGTGTCGTAAGTCGACTTACGATCTGCTGTGGATTGTTGATTTTGGGCTCTGGCAAGTCGACTTATCAGACCTGTTAAGTCGACTTATGAACTCTTCTCCAGTTGTCGTTTTTCGCTCTGCCAAGTCGACTTATGCAGACTGATAAGTCGACTTACGACGGGTTTTTTGGAAAGTTCAGGTTCCTATTTGCAGTCTGTTTGGGTTTCTGTTTTGGTATAAATACCAATACGATTTGAGGGTTTTGGAGGAGCATATTTGGGGTTTTTGGAGCACAGAAAAGAGAGATCTTTCTGAGCTATTGGTTAGGGTTATTGGTTGAGAGGTTGAGAGATTTGTTGGTGAGATTAGTTGGTTCGTTTGAGCGATTTGTAATCTCAATTTGTACTCTCCTTCTCTATTAGTAGAAACCCACCCCCTTCTTGCCCCGTGGACGTAGGCAATTGCCGAACCACGTTAAAATTGGTGTTTGTGTTTGTGCATTGATATTTGATTGTTTTTTGCCTTCTTTGATCGGCGTTTGTTTTGGTTCCTCGGCGTCGCCGTCTGTTCACAACAAGTGGTATCAGAGCATATCGTTGTTTGGCACTACAAGTGGTATCAGAGTTCGGGCTACGCTTGGGCTATTTGGAGGAGTAGATCGTTTTGGAAGTTCGTCAAGGGCTTCGTTTGGTGATAAAGGTGGGGTCTTTTTGGTAAAAATCTCATCTTTTTTAGTTTTGGATCTATTTCTCGTTTGTTTCCGCATTGGTTTGGTGGTGTTTTGAGGATTATGGCCGAGAAAGAAGGAGTTGTGGGCAGTACTTCCGGCGTGAAGACCGTCCAAAGCTTGAATATCCACTCGATGAAGATTGACGTGGAAAAGTTCAATGGCACAAACAATTTTGGACTTTGGCGATGCGAAGTCATGGATGCGCTCAACGCGCAAAATTTGGAAGATACGTTGGAGTTGGACGGGAAACCGGACAACATTGATGAGAAGGTTTGGAAAAAGATGAATCGAACGGCGTGTGGTGTGATTAGGTCTTGTCTCACTCAAGATCTAAAGTATGATGTGATCAATGAGACTTCTGCAAAGAAGATTTGGGAGATCCTTGAGAGCAAGTATTTGACCAAGAGTGTGGAGAATCGCTTGCATTTGAAGAGGAGGCTTTACCGCTTCCAGTTGAAGAAAGGAACCTCCATTGGTGATCACATGAACCACTACACGAAGCTTCTTGCGGATTTGGCGAATGTGGATGTTAAGATTGAAGATGAGGACAAGGCGTTGTTGCTATTGAGTTCCTTGCCTGACGAGGAATATGAGACCTTCGTTCTTACTCTTATTAATGGGAAGGCATCTCTTTCGTATAGTGAGGTCACCGCTGCACTTGTGAATTATCAGCTTCGAAAGAAGGATAAGGAGACTTCGTTTGAGCCGGTAGCGGGGGCGTTGGTCGCAAGAGCAAAGGGTCCAAACCGTAGTGGGAGGTCGCAGTCTAGAGGGGCACATCTTGGAGTTCGTAAGAATCAGTGTGCCTTTTGCAAAGAGGATGGACATTGGAAAGCCGAATGCCCAAAGTTAGTTGATCGAGCCGGGAAGAATAAGGGAAAAGTTATTCAAGCTTCAGAGACAAATGTTGTCAAGGCTAGTGGCAACGATTCAGATTCGGATTCTTCAGGCTACTCATTATCTGCACTGCCGTCAGTTTGTGTTGTCTACTATACAGAGTGGATGTTGGATTCGGGGGCTACATACCACATTTGCCCTAGGAGGGATTGGTTCTCCAGCTTTCAGGAGTTGGAAAGAGGGGATTTCGTGCTCATGTGGAATGATCACAAATGCTCTATTAGTGGTATCGGTATCGTTCGGATCAGGATGAGTGACAGAGTGATTCAGGAGTTGGTTGGAGTGAGGTTCGTTCCTCAGTTGAAGAAGAATATCATTTCACTTGGAGCTTTGGAGGCAGCAGGCTATAGGGTGACCTTGGCGGATGCACGCTTGAAGGTTATATTTGGGTCCATGATTGTGATGAAGGGCGTCAGAAGGAGTAATTTGTACTATTTGCTTGGAAGCACGGTGATTGATAGGGAGATGACGACTTCATCAGATTCGGCTAGACTGTGACATTGTTTGGTGCTGGGGTATATGATTGGTAATGCCGTGTATTGGTTGTTGAGGAGTGCTATGATCTGCAGATTGAAGTCCTGTGAGCATATTGGGATGAGCAAGACCGAGGTGGAGTTTGGCACTCCTATCCATCGAGCGAGTGGTCTTTTAGGAGGTGTTCAGTTAGGCATTTGGGGGCCTTCCAAGGAGGCATCATTGGGAGATAATCGTATCTTAGTTTCCGCAGTTGATGATTGTTCTAGGTATTATTAGGTTGCGACCAGTTCCCGTTGGTGTAAAGTCCTAGAAGTCAACAACAATTGGAAGAAATGTATTGGCAGAAAGGTAACTCGTTGTTCTAGATTTGGTAGGGGTCCTTTCTTGCGTTTGTGCCGAGCTCACGGCAATAGGAGACACTTCATTGGTGTGGAGACTTTGGGGCGACAAGATGAGATGACAGTTTCGATGGGTCGTTTCTTTCTGGAGGAGGATCGGCGTTGGTTGTCGAGCATTGGTTCTGGAGCTTCGACTTATTTGGGTCATCTTAGTCACAGGTCGCTGACTGCTACATTAGGAGTTATTGGATCTGGTGGAGCTGCTTCAGATTTTGGGTTGCGTCGGATATTTGGATACCCAGCATTTGGTCACATTGAGGATGTGAGATTTGATCCGATTGCGCGTTTGGGGTTCGGAGGCTCAGTTGATTATCGTTTGGGAGCTTCTGATTTTGTTCTGAGCAGGTATGTCACTTTTGACTCTCGGCAGGTGGAGAGTGTTGATCAGGTCGTTTGGATATCACAGCAGGTGGAGAGTGATGCTACTCCACGTTGGGTGGAGATTACTCCACGTACTCCAGATCATACTGTGTCATTTAGGATTCCAGCTGAGGTGACACAGGTTAGGGATCATTTGATTTCGGATGCAGATGATGGATTGGTTTTGGATTCGGTTGCAGCTGGTGGACATGATTTGGATACGGCCATTGGTTCACCTCATATGGAGGTGTTTGATTTGTATCAGTTTGGGGCCGCTATTAGTTGCAGATCCGTTGGCGATATTGGGGAAGAGTTGCAGACTTTTCTATTTGTTTGAGAACCTTTGGAGGCCGTTTGGGTAAACTACGTGAAGGCTTGATGTGGAGAATTGTGGAGAAGAACTTGGAAAAAGCAGATTTTTGGTCATAAGTCGACTCATGCACAGGTATAAGTCGACTTATGGTAAGTCGACTTATGTTTGTGTCGTAAGTCGACTTACGATCTGCTGTGGATTGTTTATTTTGGGCTCTGGCAAGTCGACTTATCAGACCTGTTAAGTCAACTTATGAACTCTTCTCCAGTTGTCGTTTTTCGCTCTGCCAAGTCGACTTATGCAGACTGATAAGTCGACTTACGACGGGTTTTTTGGAAAGTTCAGGTTCCTATTTGCAGTCTGTTTGGGTTTCTGTTTTGGTATAAATACCAATACGATTTGAGGGTTTTGTAGGAGCATATTTGGGGTTTTTGGAGCACAGAAAAGAGAGATCTTTCTGAGCTATTGGTTAGGGTTATTGGTTGAGAGGTTGAGAGATTTGTTGGTGAGATTAGTTGGTTCGTTTGAGCGATTTGTAATCTCAATTTGTACTCTCCTTCTCTATTAGTAGAAACTCACCCCCTTCTTGCCCCGTGGACGTAGGCAATTGCCGAACCACGTTAAAATTGGTGTTTGTGTTTGTGCATTGATATTTGATTGTTTTTTGCCTTCTTTGATCGGCGTTTGTTTTGGTTCCTCGGTGTCGCCGTCTGTTCACAACAAGTGGTATCAGAGCATATCGCTGTTTGGCACTACAACACCCTCAACCACACTCCTAACCACATCGATCCCCACACTCTCTGTAGTGCTAGTGGGCTATGCATGATATTTTTAAAAAAATATCATGCATGGCCTATTAGCACTAGAGTGTGGGGGTGTGGTTGAGAGTGTGGTTGAGGGTGTGCCCCTAGTGGGACTCATAAAGTAATAACTCTAACCACATTTCCTTTGTAGGTCTTTGATATCTATTGTCCTCAGAAGAGTTTTTGGACTTCTTTTTTGCAAAGCGTAGGCCTATATTTACTAACTAACTTGGAGAAATAAGAGAGAGAAAAATCCAATTGAATAATGATGCAGTAAAAGGACGTGTATCTCTTAATTAATGGTCTCTTTTTTTCCTTTCCTAGAAAACATCATTGATTTTCTAGGAAAGACATCTATAAGTTGTGTGTGGATGGGACTCATGTTTCTCTTTTTAAACCCATTCCAACCCTTTTCTTCTGGGTACTAAATTTTGTGTACTTTTCACTATTCATATTTTTATGTGAGGATCCCACATAAAACTATTTTGACTCTCTTTTTTTATTCAACCAAACTAAATTTCAGAAAGTGTTATAAGAAAGTTATTTTTATAACACTCTTTTTTGTCAACCAAGCAGTTCCTAGCGTATCATTATGAAATGAACAAGAACTGTTGATTTTCTTATTGCCTAAATGTACCACTTATTTCTCATACATAGCCAACCATCTCTTTATAGGGTCTTAATATTTGTGTCTGATCAAGTCACCTATTCGTTGGAACCATCCAAGATAAGCCTTGTTTGTTTGTGGATTGTATTTTTCAAGTATTTTGTTGCACTAATAAAGTGCACATGCCTTGCATGTGGGTATACTTATTTAATGTTAAAACTTTTAAATGTGAATTGTAAAATGATGAAGTGAATCGATGGAAATTTCTCGATTCACGTGCTTAAACTGGTTTAGATTTTACCAATATTCATGGAACCTAAATAAAGAATGTAATAAGAGATTTGTGTGCTAGGACTTTTAGATAATTAGATTGACCAACAAGCTGAAAGGACCTGGATGTGTAGGGTAATGAGACAAAGCAAGGAACCAATTCCTATCATGTTTTAAATTTAATTACCTTATCAAAGTCTATGTTAATCATCAGCATGCTGAAACAAAATATACAGATATAGAGAATCGAATTACTAAATAGTTGATATCCAACATGGATTAATAGGGTGAAAAAATATTATAATATTTTGCATGAACAAACTTCTTCTGTGACACAATAACAACATTAAATTTTTTTTAATATTAGAGATGTGAGATACATCTTTGCCCAATTTACACTAATGCTCAAGCTATTTAAATAAATGTTAACTAATAAGAGCTTTCCCAAATAAAGTTCTTAAACTTAAAGCTGAAGTTGACATGTTTGGATGATGCAAGTATATTTTGCGAGCATGGACTTATCACCTCTTGAAGTTCCGTGATAATTACAGCAGTGACTGATTATGCCATTCATATACCTTTCATTAGTCTCTAGTTTATAGCTTGGCATTGAATCATTGTGATAGCAATTCTATTGAAATCTATATCATCTTTAATGTCATCCAAGCACTTCATTTCTCAGAAATAGAAGTTGGATGGTTGGAAGGAGAGTAAGAGAGAGAAATAAATTCAAAATAAATACTAAATATAAAAATAATTTATTAATTAGAAGGTAAAAGCTAAAGCCTAAGAAGATATCATTTTAGCAATCATGGTTTATTTATAATAAAATGTAATATTTATTTTGGATGCATGTAAATATGATGTTTGTTGCAGTATTTTTTAACTTTTTTGGTTTGAAATCATGGCGATAAGTTTATTTTGTATTTCTAATAGTAATATAAAAAAGGTAATATAATTAGCATAATGCATTCCTAATTGTGCCCCTACTACAGATTTTTTCAGTACAATGTGTTTTCAAATTACACTGTGAAATATGTTTAGGAGGTTGAATTTCAAAAGCATTTAATCTAATAGATTTTAAGATACATTTGTTTGTTTTAGTCTTTTTTTATAATAGATTTTGAAATTCGCTTGATACCAATGGCTCAAGAAAACTAATCGCCAAATTGATTGTAGCAATTTAAATCTTACCAAATTGATTCATTTCTAACAATCAAGTTTCGAAATATATTTTCAAAATTCTAATTATAGAGGAACATACCATGCTAACACTTGTTTGAGCAAATTTGATCCTCGAAAGAAGTTGATATCTTCCAATCTAAGTGTAGATTTGATTGAGGTTTTCTTTTGTAATTGTATGAATTTTGCTTAGTAGGTGTTATGGTGAATGAAAGATAACGTATGAGCTAATTTATACCCACGTGATGAAAGAGAAGCTATAAAAGGAAAAATGAAAAGGGTTATTTGTTACTTAATTGGGTTCATAGTTTATGCATTGATTCACATTGAATTCTAAAAGTCTAGATGTAGACGGTCAAAATATATTTTCAATGAGGATCCAAAAAGTGAACGTTCATGGGCTAAACGCTTTGAATGGGCCAAAAGTCAAGCCCACAATAAGCTACAGCGAAGGTCGCCTGACGGTTAAAACAAACCTCGCCAAGCAACTCATATCGACTCAACTCGACCAAGTCAAACACGAGTCAATATGTCCCAGACCAAGTCGAAAGGGGTTATTAGTCAGCCACGCCTAGAGTTGAATTCTGTTTTTAATTCAAACTCACAAAGCGAAGCTCGCCAGACAGCCCATGTCGACTCGACTCGACCAAATCAAACGTGAGTTGACTCCCATGCCGAGTCGAAAGGCGTCATCAGCCGGCCAAGCCTAGAGTTGAATTCTGAGCTAAATTCGAACTCGTAGGCAAAGTTCGTCAACTAATAAACTTCGCCCACATAGACCAAGGCATCCACGATCAAAGCGAAATTCGTCCACACGGACCAAGCCGCCCACGTCAGAAGTGACATTCACCCACGTCTTCAGCGAACTTTGCCCAGCCCCCGAAATTCGCTCAAATAGTCATTTTAGAGCTATTTTGGGGGACAACCACTCCCCACTAACTCCTACTTTCATGGTCATTTAATGCATAATTAAGGGGACAATTAACTCTCTCTTTTAGCTTATAAAAGTAGAGGAAATCATCTACAACAGAAGCACAGAGATAGGGGAGACAGAAGAGACACACGGAGAGAGACACACGTGCAGAGGCATACGAGAGGTATTGCTAAGAGAAGACTGAGCTAGCTTCAAAGCAATCTAATCCTCATCAACAGCAAAAGACCCATCATCTTAGTCGGCGAGTCAACGGGGTACAAGATTGATGCTCCACCGGCACACGAAAAAGAACCCTAGGAATAAATAAAATTTTCATTTGTTTTATTGTATTTCTTGTTTTGTAATCTGTGTCAATTACAATTCAAAAGAACCCGAAACACTAGACTCTACATCTTATTCGTATAATTATTTGATTAACTTAATGTTATACTATTTTGTGGTTGACTACAAAGAAATTTAGTCTTGAGCTGAAATTTTGGACCCATTAGCAGCAGGTGCTCAAAAGACCCAAACCGTCAAAGAATGAGGTGCACCATACTCTAATTCTACCTTAGATGATTCCTACAAATCTTTGCTTCTCCCATAGCCTAAACTTTGATGCCCCTCCAATGTTGTCATTACAACTTTTTAGAGAGGAAAGTGGGTTGCAAAGTCCCCTGGCATGCAATTAAGGTAGCGCGAAAAATGAACATTGACACTCTAAAATTCTAAATATAGATATAAGCTTCTGTATATAGTATTAGATTATAAACTATTGATAATAATTATATCATTGACCAAATATTTTGGGGAGATTAGGAGGTGCATTTAATGAAGAGTTTGGATAATTATTTAAAGATTAATTACAAATAATGGTATAATTATAAATTATCAAAATTCGAATGGGCAAAATAGGAAAATCAAAAGTTTTGATATGAATATTCTCTTTTATAAGTATCTGGAGAAATGACTTTCAAGGATTAAGTAATCAAAGAGTAAAACCCATCTTTATATAGGTTGCAAGTAAAAGGTATTAGTATTCCTAATTATAACATAAAGAATTATGACAAAATATAGGCTCTTTGGATTCCATAACAATTGTTCTAATTTCCCCTTAAATAAAAACTACAATTCCCATGATTCAAGTATGCATAATGCATGAACTAATGGCATTTAAAGTTAATACATTACTTGCAAAATGAAACGTGTAGGAGTATTACTTTGGCATATGCATTGTATCAATTATACCTATATATTCTATATTTACCATAATATTTGTATTTATTATATTGAGCATGTAATTTATATGTATTGAATGAGAATGAGACTTTATATGCAATTAGCTAAAGATAAAATTGGAAAATATCAAAATTAGAGGGGCAAAAAAGGAATTCAAAAGTTTTAAGACTTGAAACCTTTTCTATATGTAGTATAGTATATATAGATATAGACATAGAGATAACAGATCTAAAAAGCTACACCTAGCTTGTTTGCAAAATTGCAATGGATGTTGAAGAGACTTTTGTACCCAATCTTTTTTTTATTGTAATAAATTTTGTCAATGATATCTTACTAAATAAATCTGATTTAAATAATCTTAATTTTTTCATATTACATTTGTTGCATTTATCAAACATAGCATTAATCCCAAATTCCTTAGTGTGAAAGATATCAACCACACAGTATATCTAATTTCCATTAAAAACGTATCCAATAAAATTTCAGGATTTTAGACTTGAATGGCCTATTTTTTTAACGCAAAGTTGAAAAGTTGTCATCAAATTCAAACCATACAGTATATCTAATTTCCATAAGAAACAATCTATCTAATAAAATTTCAAGATTTTAGACATGAATGGCCTATTTTTTTAATGCAAAGTTGAAAAGTTGCCATCAAATTCACGGAAACAAACTATATCATACTTTTAGTGTTTTTTGGCTTATTAATTCAAGGAAATTTTACTTCAAGGCCCCAAAATCCAAAAATCAATGTGCCCCAGCCTCCCTACTTTTACCAATGTATTGCAGCCCCCAAAATTTAAAAATAGTTTGCCCAAGCCCCTCCATCATGACTCCAACTCATGTTTTCCCAATTTTTTATATTTTTTACCCAAAAACCTAATTTTACCCCTCCATCATGACTCCAGCTCATGTTTTCCCTAACATGTTAACTATAATAGTTAACATATTAACTACAACAGTTAATATATTAACTTTAATAGTTAACATGTTAACTATTAACGTTAACATGCTACGTGCTATGGATAACATGTTACGAACTTCCTCCAATTCTCGGGCTGAAACAAATCCGGCGCACATTCTCAATCCCTATATCAAATATTAATACAGTTTTGAGTGAAAAACCCTACTTAAATAAGCTTTTGAAATATCCAAATGGTGAAATTTTCATCATAAACTTGTCATCCGATAAATGTTTGCATTATTCATCATAAAAATAAACAATTTTAATGATAAATATTAACAGTCTGTCAGATATTTCTTCAAACAGATGGTATAAAATCTTTCACATTCAATCAAACAAACTCAATAATATACAACAATACTGAAGATAGTTTTAAGCTTAGGAACTTCTAAAAACACAAAATGAATTAACTAAACCATCTCTCAGAAATTTCATCAAACAGGTAATCTACACGCCAAAAGCCCAACTTGACGAAGACCCATCAGCAAGCCAACGACAATGAAACAAACATGAGGGGTTTCAACTACGGAGGGCTTCGTGAGGCCGAGTGTTGCCTGCATAGTGAACCTCCTCGCCATTAAAACCCTTCCAGCAAAGCAAAATCGAGGAGAGAAAAGGACATAGCCATTAACTCCCACTGTGGTCGCCAGTTTGTTTTCGTTAAAAGTTGGTCTCGTTGTGGAATTCATTATATCTTCGATCGATTACAACAAATTCAAAAGAAATAGCCTTTTTATAAGACTTCTTTTACACAACAAAAGGAAAATTACAACTTTTTAGAAACAAACAGGCACGGATTATGGTGTTATTAATAACAACCTGCCACAATGTTGAATATGTGGTCTTTTATCCTTTTTGCGGTCAAGGACTAACCGGCAATGCGTGTTAGACATAGGCTTTGGGATTTTTTGACAAACCCCCAGCCATCAACGGGTTTGATGTGCCTTTACCGATTACCGTTTGAATCGGGCTAGCGCTGCTTGCGTGGGATCTTTGCCTGTGCCGGGGGTGCGTTAGCCCGTGGACCACCGAATCACAGATTCTAATTGAATCGTGAAGTCTTTGGGGATTCTTCCATTGTTTATCGAAGTAGGAATTTGAAGTGAAGATCTTATCAAAGTAAGATGATCACTCTTCTTAAGATCAAGTCAAAACTCGAATCTCAAGGAATTGCCAGAAGCTCGAGTACTCTGCTCTATCTGCTCCAAAAAATGCTCAGCCTCCTTTCTTCAAAAATCGATCTCAGGGGGTATTTATAGCCTCTGGATGAACAGTGCTTCCGAGACAGTGTTTGCTTGTTACACCCTAGAGGGGGGTGATTAGGGTCTTATGCTAATCTAATCCGATTAAATGCTAATTAAAATTAATTAACAAGTTATCCTAGTAAGTATGAAATACCACAAGATATATGAGCTAGGATAAGCAATGTAAATAAAGAGATATATCCTATATGATGAAATATACGCAATGATATATAAGCTAGCACAAGATGATATATCCTACCAAAGAGATATACAATATGATATATGTAAGGATATGCAAACACAAGGGTAACATAAACAAATGAAATAGTGGATGAAATAAACAATGAGAGAAAGGCTATAAAGATGAACAAATATAAGTGCTAAGCCAAACTCAAACAAGCAATATGATCACGGAGTTCGGACCTTCCGTCCTACGTCTCCGCTCCCCACTCTCGAGGAGAAATCCACTATCACAACCGGGTTTTCTACGTTCACCCGAATAACGTTTACACCTCTCACTCGGTTTTCTAGCTAACCGAAAACTTTACAATCAACACTCTTGCAATCACACTCTACACCCTCACAAGTGTTGGACCTAGCCGTGTCTCCCTCAAGTGCTCGGTTACAACCTCTCCCTAGGCTCGTCAACCGACGCCACTCCTCTTGGAACGATCCCCGACTCTCACCACACACTCCTCTCGGTGTACAAGTGTATTACAAAGTGAATCTCACAATTAGGCTCAATACAATAATTGATTGTTCTCAACTATGAATGAGAACACAATGAAAGCTCACACTCAATGTTATAACTCTCACAACCCCAAATATATTATGAATGCAAATACAATATGCTCAAGTGGGTGTGTGTAACAATGAGATAAAATCAAATCTAAACTCAATATAAAACTAGCTTTAATAGAAATGATAATTAACAAATAATTATAAATAAAAGCTAGAGTTGAGTTTAGGAAAACTTCTCTATAAACACAAAGAGAGGATGATGAAATGTTGAAGATGAACTCTTCAATAGTTGATGTAAACTCCTCTTTGTAATAGCAAACCCAAACCAAACTTAAACCAAAACTAAATAAGCTTAAACCCTTGTTAAAAACCTTGTTTAAAAACTTCTTAGATGAATTGAAAGAGAACAGCAATAGGGTATTTATACCCACTCTAAATCTCAGCAAAAACCCCTAAGTAAAAGTCTAAAAAGTCCCAGAAAAAAATCAGATCAGAAAATAGCCGTTAGGGAACTAACGGTCACATTGGCAGAGCGGCGGTCGACCGGAAATTCTCGCGATCGACCGCGATCTAGGTTCCAAACGGAGAAAAGGCACAGAGACTCATTCGGTCGACCGGTGCGGTCGACCGATGGAAATTTCGAGCTCTCGGTCGATCACATCGGTCGACCGACAAACTCTCTGCTGCCCAGAAACAAATGAACAATTGAGCGGTCGACCGGTGCAGTCGACCGAAAACTGATATTACAGAAAAACAGGTTTTAGAGCTGATTTTTGAGACTTTGGAAAATATGTTAAAAATAACAAATGAAGTCCAAAAATAATGAAACTTTGGAAAATGTATATAAACATGTAAATGAACTTGTTACAAAAAGAATTTTCCAAATTGTATTTCCCATTTGTGAAAAATCATCATTTTGCAAAATAGTTCAAAACACGAAAATGTAAATATGTGAATTTTGATATTTTGGCTAAACCATGTTTTGAAACTTTGCACAATAATTATATAGACTTAATAAAATATGTATATGATTATTGTTAAGTCCAAAAACTAAGAATACAATATTTTCACAAATACAATAGAAAATGAAACCATTTTGCTTTCACAAATACTCGTATGTTTCATATCTAAGTAAATAGACCAAATCACAATAATAAATATAAAATATGTAATCTCATATTTATAAACATGAGAAACCAAAACTATGCATGTATATATATAACTATATATATACATAGAAAACAAAACTTATGTATATATATATATAACTATATATATATACGAAGAAACCAATAAATGTGTGTGTATAGATATTGAGCTTAACGTACTTAACACACATAATATAAAACCTATACTAAGTTACCCAAGCTAGATCTTGATCTCCAATAAGCTCTTCTTGGTAATCTCACGGATGAAGCTTGAACTTGATCTTTAACTTGAATTGTACGATGTTTCACTCCACAATTCCGCCAACCTCCTCTTGATATGATCGTGTAGGCTCAATCCATCCATCCTCCAACGACGTTGTTTGTCTACAATATATAGGAAAACACAAATACTAGACAAACAACATTAGTGGTAAATTGTTTGTTAAACATCATCAAAACAAGAAGACCAACATTGCTGTCTCTATTCCGAAAAAATAATGATGCACAATGTAGTGTAGTCTACTACGGTCTCATTGTAGTATACTAACTAGCCATCCTGAGTGTAGTGATTCTGTATCAGAAAATAATATTGCTCAGTAAGACGCTCACAATATCATGTGGCATCATCTACCTTACTTAATCGCCCTGCAGAAATAGGCATATCACCCTATTCCGGAAAACAATAATTCACAACAGAGTGTAGTCTACTGCGGTCTCATTGCAGTATACTAACTAGCCACCCTGAGTGTAGTCTACCGACAATAAACACTGTCTCGCGTGCCGAGACAGTCTACACTGTTCCTTGTGTTCTTTTAATCTTTGGATGATCTCCTCTTGAGCTGTATTTGGATATCTTTCAGCATTTTTTTGACGCCTACAGTCGGCTCTACAACCTCACGAAGCAAAGAGCGGAGGAGAGAGCAGCGGTTACGGCGCCAGTCATCTTTGCCATCGGGGTTTTTTATAGCGGCCCCTAGAGTTTGTTAGGGGCGTCGATGAAGAAGGGTAGTTAACATGTTAACTATTATATATAAACTGACAACTATTATAGTTATAACTATTATATATAAATAATAGTTAACAGATTATAAATAACAGTTAACATATAATGGATTATAGTTAATAGTTTACTGAATATAGTTATCAATTTACCAATTAAGGTTAACATGTTACGTATCATAGTTAACATGTTACGTATAATAGTTAACAATTTACATATAACAGTTAACAGATAATGTTAATAGTTAACAGGATAAGGGTGTTAGCTAACAGATTATATATAACAGTTAACAGATAATTCCTCCATTGAAAATTATACATCAATAACATAGCAACATAAACTGTAAGTTTATAACAATAAAAACATAACGCAATTAACCAATCTCTTTCTCTTCATCTCTTCCCAATAACACCAACATCTAAAGGCAAATCAAAGCAAAAACCACAAAGCAACATCAAACTTCACCCAAAAAAGCCAAACATTAAAAAAAATCCAACCCCCAAAAAAAAATCCCCAAGGCCTCGCGCGTGAAAAAACTGTAGTCCACGTCAAAAAATCTTATCCTATTTTGATTCCTCTGCTCTTCATAGGATGATTATACTTGTCACACAACTTGAACTAGATGATCCTCCAACATGTAACTTCCTTCTGAATCCTAAGATTCTGAATCTTCTAAAGAGTCGTCACCTTCTGGATTCAGTTCTAGGGCTCCTAGTCATTTTCCTCTTAGATCCTCTTCCTACATCCCTAGTTATATTATTGATCAAATAGGTAGGTTAGAAAAGAGAGTTTATTCTCGGATAACTGAACTTCATGCCGAAGCTGAAAGTTGGCATTGCGATGATTAGAGGAGATTTGAGAGCATTGTAGGCTGTCTAAAAATCACTGCGGATAGCTGATTTCCATCAAACATCAATGATGAAAGTTACAACTTGATGACTTTCACATCAACCATCCGACAACAAAAGTTACAATCAGATAACTTTCATGTCAACAAATCGCCGGTGGTGAAGGCGTGATTGGGGCGTGATCGGGGCAGAGGATGGAGGTGCAGGCGAGACATGCGTAGAGGTGGGGGGGTAGCGATGGAGGCGTCATCAGTGATAGAGGAGCAGGAGGCGCAACGGGGATCTGGTGGGCATCGTGACGGATCTCGGCGTGGGAGAGGAAGCCGACGTCACGCGGGATCGAAGGCAGGGGCGAGTGAGATCGAGACGGCAAGAACGATGGAGGCGTCGCTAGC
>NC_033798.1:114858256-114926534 GCF_001876935.1 Asparagus officinalis | reverse complement strand
TCGAAGGAGGAGGAGGAGGGAGGTGTAGAGGAGAGGGTAAAATTAAGATTTTAAATAAAATGCATTGGAACTTGGGGAGAGGTGAGCTGGATGGACCTGAGGACAAATTTTGCAAAAATTAGGGGCTGCACTCTGCAGCACATTGGTAAAAGTAAGGGGGCTGGGGCACATTGATTTTTGAATTTTTGGACCTTGAAGCAATTTTCCCTTAATTCAAGTATAGGAATAGAATCGAATCTATTCCAAAAATCATTTTGTTTGCTAATAACAGGGTCTACCTACCATTTTAGACTAAACTAGGTTGTGAGCTTATAATATTTCCTTTTTCACTCAAGTACACCATTATCCATGGACTAATCTTGTTTTATGCTCATGGGGCATGTTAACTTTCTGGCCTCTCTCTGTCTCAACTGGCGAACCACAAACCAAGCTTAGCTACACTCCAAAACTAGCCTAACTATACTCTCCTAATCCTGCCAAGCCAACAGCACAAACTCCCACATGCTCACCTGCAAGTCTTCTCTCTACACAATCACAGTCTGCTCACAAACAAAAAGCACCCATTTTGTATACAACAAAATCCCATAAGAATACGTGTATTATGTGCATAATAATATTTATTAGCTTTCCAGGAAATCTTAGGCTCTAATCTTATCCTTTCATAGAACTGCGTATGACTTGAGTTTCAATAATGCTTGCTCAAGTAAAAGATTAAAAAAAAAATATGGATAGCATATTATGTAGTATGTACCTTAATTTGTTCCCCTTTCTGTAAATATTTAATATTTTAGTAAAAGTTATGAGCCATATAATGATTTAAGCCGGAACCTAGAACCTACAACTACCGTTTTCCTTGTTTTAACCATGTGGTCGTGCAAAATAATAATCCCATCTTGTCCAAATACAATGCTTAGGTTACAATCATTTTAAGTACACCATAATTTATAGACAGATGATCGAAGATGGACTTTCTAAAGAAGAAATCTTGTATTTATTGATGGAAAATTGCTAGGGGCTAGGCTTATCGATGTGAGGTACATATCCACAAGTGATAGATTGATGAAGACTATGGAATGACAAGTAAAATCAAAAGTGTCGGTTTCATGCAATGGTATTTCTAACGTGTTCTTTGCTGGAGAAATAAATAGATTGTTACAAATAGAATGAGCAGGGCGTGCTTTAGATAAAGTGATGTTATATATCGGGCAATTTAGGGGCTGTTTGGTTGTTTGTTTTTACCATGTAAAAGGATAAAAAGTGTAAAAAAGTGGATCCCAATGTCAGCTTTCATCATTTTACATTGTTTGTTTAAATTTTTTTTTTTTACATGAAAAGCTTACACATTTTGATGACGTGTCACTGAAAGCAAAATCACCAAAATTAAGAGTGATTTTGTTGGAAAGCTGACATAATATCATAATTGTGTCCAAAATAATAATAAAATAGTCAAAACATTGTAGAAAGTGGTGAGGTGGATAACTACTTTCTATTTTGTGTCATAAATACTCTAATTTACATTATACTATCCAAACAATGTAATACTATTATTTTAGGATTCATTTTGTGTCATAAATACTCTAATTTACATTATACTATCCAAACAATGTAATACTATTATTTTAGGATTCACAAAGATTCCTAACCAAACAATATGTAATACTATTATTTTAGGATTCACAAAGATTCCTAACCAAACAATGTAAACACTCGAATGGAAAGTTGTGAGGTGGATAACCACTTTCTATTTGGTGTCATAAATACCCTCGTTTCCTAAAGGCATCCAAACGGCCCCTTATAGGGCTAGTAAGGACTAGATACTTCTTGTATAGTTTTGGCTTGTTTCTCTAGACTCTTACTAATGAGACTAAGGGGATATATAGCTACATATCACTTCACTAAAAAGACTTCGAAATATTAAAAGATGTACTCAACAAGGCAGGTGATGAGATTTCTAATCCCCCCCTACCCCAATGGATAATGTGCGTAAACTAGATCAAAGAAATCAAAATGCTTATAATGGCCAGGAGAGAGACAGTCTGGTTAGGCCGAAAACATTAGTTGACCAACTGAGTGTTGGCCCGTGATTCTTTAAAAAATTTCTGACAACGCAAGGCCATTTTGTTACAATAGTCCTTTTTTAAGTGATGGTCCACAACTTCATGCGAGCAACGTCACAGCAAAATGGGGCCCATTCTCATCGGATCCATCCCTTTTTATTATGGTAGTTATATATAAATGCAAAGTTAACAAAAAAAGATAATATATAAATGCATGCTCTTGCTAGCTCTTCCCCATTTCTAACTTCACGGGTCGCAGATTCTCCATAATTTCCACCTGGGATTTATGGGTAAAAACATGAAATTTTTTGCTCTTTCACCCAAATTATGAAAATGATTTACTTTTATACCCACTTAATTATTTCCAAAAAAAAATCGAACTTGAAATGAATATAGCTAGCACTTTGTTATTAAAATAAAGTATAGCATGTTTTTGTAAGAAGTACGTGTTTACTATATGGATGTAAGATTTTCAATAAATTTGCTAGAACGTGTCTGGGAAAAAGAACCTTTTAAATGTTTTTGGGTCAGCCTCGAACAATTCAATTTTATCATTTATCACTTAACTGATCGAACCTTTGTCCGTAAATATCAATTATCCTTCACTATGAATAGATTTCAGATCCAGACCTTTTCTAAAAAAAAAAAATTGAAATACTAATTGATAGAAAAATAAATAGTTACTACAAAGAGCATGTTTTCACTTGGTAGGTTGTGTTGTTGTACTATGTACTAAAATAATTCAAGTTGTAACTTGGGTTATACTGGCGCAATAACAAATCTACCTCAAAACTTGGGTACTGAAATAATTTACCGAAAAATACAAATAGATCCCCCATGTGGCACTTTTGGCGAAAGTGTTGGTTGCCAATTCTACAGGAGAGAGAGCCACAGAGAGAGATGTCCCTTGTTTCTTCTATTGTCTCTTCTCCCTCTTCATCTTCTCCTTCAGCTACTCGCAATCTAACCTTTATTCTCCTCATGATTTGCTTCTATTTCGTCTCATATCTTGTCGCCATTGTTGAATGCTCCGACAATAATATCACCATCACTAAAATAAAAGCTCCTCTTCATCACCCTCTCACTATTGATTACTACTCAAAGACATGCCCTCAGCTTGATGACCTGGTGGGCTCAGTCACGGGCCCGAGATTCAAGCAGACTCCGGTCGCCGGCCCGGCCACCATTCGGCTCTTCTTTCATGACTGTTTTGTTGAGGTGTGTGTGCTCAATCGTTACTTCATCTCATCTTTTGAATTTAAAAGCTTGAAATTTTAGATAGATGATGTTTAATTTGCCTAGGTCCATATATGCATAGCGATATATTTTGTTAGACGATGCTCTTGGGTTATCTCATGTGAATTAGTCGTAAATCAGCCTGACTTTGTTGAATTTTGTGCCTTTGATATCAATTAAATCTTGTAAACGGTAGCCTTCGTAATCGAAAATAAGTTTACTAGATCCTTCATGAGCATGATTTTGGATTTGGATACTCTACCCTACTAAAATTTAGTGGATAAATCATTATTTTTTATCACAATTGTCTATAATTTGATGAACAATTATGATTTATTTCGAATTTTGGTAAAGAAGATATAGATATCTTCTTGTATCGCATTCATTTCTTACTTTTCACTCAAATTAATCACAATTGTCCACTAAACAATAGGCAATTATGCTTAAAATTAGTGTTTCTGCATTAATATTAATTTCTTGATAGTGAAGAAAATCCAGAGCCCATAATAAATGGGACCAATTCCTCCATCTATCAATAAAATACATATTATTTGGGTATCTCTTTGTATTAATTCTATCTTTTCAAGCAAAGCTCTTTCACTAGTCTAAAGGATATTTGATATTCTAATAATCCTTGATATTTTATTGTTACCTCATAATCCAATAGTTTAAAACTCGTAAATACTTTACGAATTGAATTGCATTGTATATATATAGGGATGTGATGCATCGATATTGATAGCCCCGGGAGCGGAGGGATCGGCATTGGTGGAGAGAAACATGCCGGAGAACAAGAATTTGCCTCCGGAGGGGTTTGAGACGGTCGAGATGGCGAAGAAAGTGGTGGAGAGCAAATGCCCGGGCGCGGTCTCCTGTGCCGATATCCTCGCCATTGCTGCCCGGGATTTCATTCATCTGGTAAGTTTAATTAGCAGTACTCTATAAGCTTCTAGTTTCATATGACCCGAAATTCTTCAAAATGTGACAGAGAAAACTTTATTATTGACAAATATATAATCTCTCTCCGTCAAATGGTAGGTAGTGTTAGCGGACAAAATCATAACCTTCAATCTTCGCCATGCTATAGAGTTCTGATACAGCAAAAGAAATCTTTAATGATGTCAAGTCTATGTTTAAATCTCATTTGGAATTACATTTTGGTCTATGAAAGTACAGCTCAATTTGCGAAAGCATGTTAGAATACAAAATTATAACCCTCAATTCTCATCACAAATTCGAATTTTTGGTACATAAAACTGGATTTTAACATATAGTACGCTACCGGTTTCAATCTTGAAAGAGGCGAAAGAATGCACAAATTTGAGGTAGGAATCTACAAATTAAGTAAAAGGTCGTGAATATAGCAAGTTATTATTCTTTCTGGGCTAAACAACACTTAAATACCCTATTGTTTCACTAACTTTACACTTCAAATATCTTGAGTTGTAAAAAGTAGCACAAAAATACCCTAAATTGTTCAGAAGTAGCACAAAAATACCCTAAGTTGTTCAAAAGTAACACGTTGCTACCTTCTGTTAGTTGGATGTTAAAATATTCTCATGAATATTCTCATGTGCTTAGCACTTGACCCCATTTGTTGCTTTAATTACAAATTTACCTACCTCTTCAGTTTATTATTGCCATTTCAATGGAGAGTAGTTTTTAATGGTTCTAACGGTGGACAGTTTACACTACTAGAAACAGGACTTTTAGCGACGGACAAATCCGTCGCTAAAAGGCAAAAATCCGTCGCTAAAAGTTTTAGCGACGGAAAAAATAAAATTCCGTCGCCAAAATACCGTCAGTACATTGAGGGTAGCTAAAATTACTTTTAGCGACGGATTTTCCGTCGCTAAAAAACAGCGACGGAAAATTAGCAACTGAAAATCCGTCGTTCTATTTTTTTTTAAAAAAGAAAAATTTATTAGCGACGGATTTTCCGTCGCTAAAAGAAGAATTAGCGACGGAAAATCCGTCGCTAAAAGTAACATTAGCGACGGAAAATCCGTCGCTATTAGAATGTCCCCGTGTATGTTTTCCGTCGCTAAAAGCTTCTATAGCGACAACTAATCCGTGGCTAAATATTTCCAATATTTTTTAAAAAAAATTATTTTGAAAATTGAAAAACCTGTAAAATAATATAATAAATTTAAAATCATGTTCAATCATCAGTATAATATTCATTCCCACGCATATATAACACATATATTTTAGTAAAAATATCCCAACATAATTATAATTATTTATACAACACAACACACACCATGATAAATATTGTTTATACAGCACACGCACTCATTGTTTTCAAAGGTAAAAAAACAAATTAGTCATTCTGATCATGATCATCCTCATCACCAGCTCCACCTTGTCTAGAAGTCCAGGCCTGCAAATTTAATATAAATCAAACGTTAACAACATGGTATGACATGCAAGTATAGCAATAAAAGAGAGTATCATGACATATTCTTATGTATTATACGCACACACATATTCTCATATACACGCATGCCCGCGTATATGCACGCACGCATACACGCACCAAATCCGCGCCCCCCTCAACCACGACCAAAGTCGCCACCCACCCACCCACCACACTCCACACCAACCAATTAGTAGAAGTGTAAGAGATAGAAAAGCTAATTATACGCCTACGGAATGATTATCAAACCAAAACTAAATAAGTAATAAATCCCGCTAAAATTATCGTTCTAGAGGACTGCATTACCAGATCAGTTAAGTCATGAAATGTGTTTGTTGAACTAGTAATATTTAGAGATCGCTAAAAATCTCTGGTGGCGTTCTTTTCCTCTCTCGAACACTATTCTACAAGGGATTGCTTCATCTAAATATTTCAAACTATAAGTATTAGCTAATAACCTTCCATGGAGAACAAAAAAAATACATGGAGTTCCTATGAGAACTTCAACCGATCAGTTCAACGCGCAATAAATAAAAGAAAATTAGAAGTTGGCGCTGAAGTACAAACACCTGAAAACAATAAAGCATGGTAAGCTCTTGAAATTGCCCCTTGTAATAGTGTACAAGTTTTGGAGAATATATGCTACAATCAACCATTGTATGTATGTTTAGCAGTGCCTTTGCATCCTATTCTTTTAAGAGAAACCAAAATCCCCATAACAGAGTTTAGAACTGGTACCCTTACCAGCACAAACTCCAGTTTTCTAGTATTCTTTCAGATTCTTCTACAAGTGAAAATTCTAAAAATTAAGAACACCATGAAATCCCATAACCAATGTCAATAAGTCTCCTACTTGTATTCTTCCATTGACTTCCTGATTGTAACTAATTCATTTGTCATCTTCAAGAGTTCTAGCTCACTAGCCAAGTTTAAGCGAAAATAGAAAGGTCCAGTAAATCCCTATAATCAACCATTTAGCAGTGCCATTGTATCCTTTTCTTTTAAGACAAACCAAAACCCCTTAGCAGAGTTCAGAACCAGTACCCTTCCACACATTCAAGCAGCAAAGAGGACAACACATGTGATGGCACTTAGAAACATAGATACATAGATACATATCAGTCATGTTTCCTAAGGACAGCAACAAAGCCAAATGAGCCTGAATCCAGACTAATAAGTAAGCATGACCATAACTATGTAGGTCATGTTTCGTGCATGCCTATGCAGAGAATGGGGGCAGCATAGATAAATTTTATGAATTTATGGCAATAAAATATAGGGAAGATAGGTGAAAGAAACCAACCTTCACCACCTCGCACATTCTTTCTCTAGCAGCAAAAGACGAGTCACCTGGAATGCTACAAAGCTGAAATGAAAATCTATCTAGATAACATAATATGTGCCCATATCCAACCATAATTAAAATGCAAGTAAAAGATGTGCACAAGTTAATTATATTTCAACATAACTAACCTTCGGACGAGCATGTTCGTGGTGGCAAAAGAATGGATTTTGGGTCTCGTTGAGGTGATAAAGCCTCGATAGCTGGTTAAATAAGTTAGAATGTTTATAAATGAAGTAAACATGAATCCTTCAATTAATTTCAACAATATTTCAATCTTACCTCTCTTACAGTTCCTCCACTCATCTCTTAGAACTAATAAAAGCATATCAGACCAACTTCCTTTAATTTAATCGTTCAGATAAGCTGTAGTGTACTTGTGTGCATCCTGTTCAGAGAGAACTCTTTTAAGTGAGAAAAAAAAGTTGATTATATTTGACCTTTAATAACACCAGGAGAGAAAACCATTGATGATACTATTTGATTTGTATTGACCAGTTCTACCATACTTCTGAAACTTCATTTCTGCATACATATAAAAAAAACTTGACTATATTTGACCTTTAATAACTCCTTGGCAACTGAATTACAACCAGTGGCATGGCTAGGAAACATTACAGTGACTGAAAGAAAAGAGAAGCAGAAACATGGATTCCCATTGAACAGACTACTTAGCCACAATCAAATTCTAATATTTCTACGTTTGCGATCAACTAACTAGCACAAAATCAAAAGCAACTAATCCAAATAACATATCACAATGAAACAGAAGCAACTAATCCTAATCCCTGAAACTCTTAATCACATATTCTATGACTACGAGCATCTTGCAACCAACATCTAATTAAACATGAATCATAGAGGAATTATATGCTCTTGGATTCTTTAACTTGAAACATAATGTAAGCATGACCTTGCAAATCCATAAAAGATCTATCTAATAAAAGATATGCAATTAGACCACTTTATTTAGTTGCACCAACCGGACTGCATGCCAGTAACACCTAAACAAACATTGCAAATATGTTTTATACCTCATCCAATGAGTTATATGTTGTAGACACAAGGTAGATGGCAGTTGTCTAGTTTCCTCCTCTATACAATCAAAGTATTTATAATTGAATGTTGTAACTGAAGTTCAAAGCCTGGACAACATTAAACAAATAAATCATGTTAATTCTTCGTCCAGTGACTTTCAAGTTTAATGAAATCCACAATCATACTATTCAATGATAGATTATATCTTATGCAGTGTTTCGTGACAGAAGGGCAGTGTGATCCATGAATGTCAATGCCAAAAAAGATGTACAGACTAAACTAAACTTAAGATTAAGGATTTTCCATTGAGGAATGGGAGTAACCAAACTGTACCTTTCATTACAGAGTTGTTCTTGTTCGTTTGATTGACAACAGCCAAGCTGAATTTGTGTGAATCTGCTCCAACCATAAGGCAAGCTTGCTGAATCAGCAACATCCAGATACATAGACAAGTGATCCACATCATTTCCCATGGGGAAAACTAGCAGCTGCCTATTGATGCATAACAGGAAAAATATCACGACCAAAATTTTTCCCATCCGTAATTCCATTACTAAAGACTGAAAGCAGGAGATCAGTATAATATCATTTGCAACTTCCCACAGAAAAAACTTCCGAATAATAATTTTAGCATGAAAATAAAATCATGAAAATCAGTCCACTCAAACTGACAACCAACACTAAGAACTGAAAATTAGTAAAAACTAAACCCTAACACACAAAATTCACGATAAAATACGGATACAACAAGTAACAAAGACAAAATCTGGGATCGAAATCACCAAATCAAGAAATCAACCAACCGAACTTTACCTTCGATGGGCTGAGGCCCTTCAACCTGATGCTCCGAGTGAGAGGAAGCAACATCTCCTCGTCCTCCAGTCGCTGCAAAAACAACAAACACAGCACGAATCCAAATCGAAACCCTAACAACCAAAATCGACCTCAATGAGCTCCGATCCAGCTATAATCAAGAATCTCCAAACCCTATGAATCTCCAAAACCGTATCAAACTACTACAAAAGCCGAATGTTTGAGTCTGAGAGATGAGGCGGCGGGAGTGGGAGAAAGAGAAAGTAGCGGGTGCGTGGGCCAAGGCAGAAGCCTCAGCTGCCTTAAGCTAGGGCCAGCCCTGGAGATGACAACGAAGAGAGCACCGGTAGAGGAGCGAGAGCGCCGGCGAAGATGAGGGAGGTGGAAGGGGAGGCGTTGGCCGGCAAAGATGAGGGTGCGCGGTGATGAAATTTTTGAGGACTTGAGAGGGTGCGGGGTGGAGGGGGTTAGGGATTTGAGAGGGTGATGAAATTTTCGGGGATGAATTTTTTGGCGGGGGATGAATTTTTTTGGGAGAACGGAGAGAAAAACGCCCGCGCCCAAAAAAATTTCGCAGTTTTGTGTTTTAGCAACGGAAGTTTCCGTCGCTAAAACCCATTTAGCGACGGAAATTTCCCGACAGAAAATTTCTGTCGGGAAATAAATAGCGACGGAAATTTTCCGTCGCCAATAGTGAAAATTCCGTCGGTAAAACTTTTTTACCGACGGAAAAATAACGACGGAAAAATCCGTCGCTATAACATGACTTATAGCGACGGAATTTTCCGTCGCTAAAGTTCCGTCGACAATAGTTCATTTTCTAGCAGTGTTAAGATATTTTTGTGCTTTGTTTTTTACAACTCATGTCTCATGGTATTTAAATGTAAAGTTAGTGAAACAATAGGGTATTCAAGTGCCATTGGCCCTTCCTTCTGTTGTTCTAGAGGAGAAAACACCGGCATAAATTGTGAGAAAGGCGCTTACTAGCTAAGGGCCCGTTGTTTTCCTTCGGGTGCGGAAAAAACTTTAGTTTTCCAATGTCACTCCAAACTCAGACAAAATTGCCACCCTTTTCATGCAGGCAGGGGGCCCATACTACAAAGTAAAAAAGGGCAGAAAAGACAGCAAAAAATCCAAGCCCTTCAAAGTCAAATACCACCTCCCGCGCTCAAACTCCTCGATCTCCTCCCTCCTCTCCCTCTTCTCCTCCAAAGGCCTCACCGCCCGAGACCTCGTCGCCGCTCTCCAGGGCGCGACTCATCGGCTTCGCGCACTGCGACCAGTTCCTCGACCGCCTCTACAACTACCAAAGCACCGGCAGACCCGACCCCTCCGTCGACCCCGACTCCTCAAGTCCCTCCAGATGTACTGCCGCCGCCGTTACAGGCGGGAACGGCGACGTCGTATCCCCCTTGGACGTGCAGACTCCGTTCGCGTTTGATAATGGGTATTATGGGAATCTGGAGAATAAGTTGGGGGTTTTGGGTACGGATCAGGGTCTGTGGTTGGATCCGAGGACTAAGGATTTGGTTGAGGAGATGGGGAGAGAGAAGGGCAGGTTTTTCGAGGCGTTTGTGGAGGGGATGGACAAGATGGGGTCTCATGGGGTGAAGAGGGGGAGGAAAGGGGAGATTAGGAGGGAATGTGGTAAACATTTGAGTTAGATATTTTTTGTGGGGTTTTCTGTTTTTTTTGGTGTGGTTTTGTGTGGAGGATTCGTTTGGGGTTTAATTGCCGATAGACCCCCTGGATTATTGTTCTTTTCTGAACAGCTCACTATTCTTCTAGTTTAGTTTTCGTGTATAGACGACGAAAAGTGAATTATTATTATTATTATTACTCTTTTAGCCTCAAAAAAAAAAAAAAGATTTGACAAATAACCTTGTGGCTAAAAGAGACCCAAAATATTGTTCTTTCATGGGGTCTATCTACAGAATAGAACTATGGAGGTAGTAAGTTCTAAACCACAATATGCTGCTATCTATCAACAATTAACCCATTTGTTGGAGTGGTAGTGAGGAGGGGAATTTGTTGCTCCTCTCAGGTGTTGAAGACTAAATTTGGGGGCTGTTTGTTTCACAATTTTTATGGAAAACTAGTATGCAATACGTGCGTTGCACGTGATGCATATTAAGAAACAACATGAATCAAAATCCGTAATGTTTTCATAATTATGCATTGAACTTATACACAATACATAAGATGAATACCAATTAACCATTATCTCACGGGACTTAGAATATTGTACATAGAGAAGGAACCTAATCATCCATATATATGGTGCGCATGATAAAAGTGACTGCACAATCAAGAAGAGGTAAGTTGATCTTAACTGTAAATAACTAATATTTAGCATCACATTACAAACCAGTAAAATCTTCAATTAGCATGACGATATACATACAATAAGAGTAAAAAAGAGTTAACATGATAGCTTGCAAACATAGCTTTATTGTTGAAAGCCAATAATTAAAATAAACAATATTTCTCACATACAACGAAAAGCTAATGAATTTCCAGCAATATACAAGTTTTCTAGAAGAAGCATCCCTTTATGCGTACATAAGATCACATACTCGCATCACGAGCAATATAGTCCCTCAAAGAAGGCACTTAAATTCCTGCAAACCCCAAAAAGCTATGTATTATTTTTTGAAAGATAAAATATAGTTGCAATAATAAGTACAAATAAAAGTGAAGTAAAATTATGTGGGTTAAAGTTGTACCTCCATTTTCAAAGGTGATGTTGTCGGAGCATATCTTTCCATGTAAAATTATGTGGGTTAAAGTTGTACCTCCATTTTCAAAGGTGATGTTGTCGGAGCATATCTTTCCATGACTTTTCCATCTTTGTCCACAAAGAACTTGTTCCATTCACTTCAACCTACAAAAAATAATGAGTCAATCAGATATAGTTACATGGAATTTTCTTTTAGAACAATGAGAACATAGTGAAAACTTCTGTTGTATATTTGCTAAGTGCAAGGGAGATCTATAACTAAGCCAAAATTTAAAGCTAATAATCCTGTCTTGTGAAATTTGACACTTGTATTTTCTTTTTCCAATCACGCTACCCATTGAAAACCAAATTTAGTTAGTTTGAAGATATTCACATTCAGAACATCTTTGCAACCTTTGTTGGATTTCATTTGAATTATCTTTCCTGATAAAAGATAATGATATACAGATAAGAATAAATTTGTAACAATAACAGCTATCTACAAAGCAAATTAGAGAGCTAAGAGCAGAAAAAAGTTTTTCTTAAAGAAATTTCTGAAGTCATGCATCCCAATAAACTTTTTAATGCCTTTGCTATAAAAGAAAGTTTTTCTTAAAGAAATTTCTTAAGTCATGCATCCCAATAAACTTTTTAATGCCTTTACATATAGCCTAGTAATCAAAACATTACAGGAATTCATGATAGCAAATAAGGTATGTAGTAGCATACATCAGAGACTAATACGTACTGGTAATGTTCAAAATTTTCTATCCAGAAGAGGTATCTATATTCCCTGCTTAGATTGCCATATCTGTAGTATTTTAAGAAAAGCTTAAATATGGTTAAGGAAAATTAAACATCGGAGCTTGTTTTGTCGAAAGATAATAGAAAGAACAGCAAAAACCTTACACTGATGATTTGAAAATCCAAGGGCACATCATCCATTTTTGACAGTAAGTTGTGGGTCTACTACTTGCATGACTAATATTTAAAACTCAATTTGGCATGCTCGCTTGAGCAGCTTGATATTCTACTAACAAACATTGACTAACAAGCACAACAAAACAAATATACTATGTTCTCTATTTGTTACCAATAAATATCCTCATCATCTCCAAACAAAACAAATATACTATGTTCTCCTTCAACATTAGTAACATCGTTAGCCTTGTGGCTTTATTGAGGAAACTACTTGTGCTGATGCGAATAAAATTGCTTAAGCTCATTGCATACTAAACCAATTGAAATATGCTTATAAAAGTTAGTAATCAATCTAGACATCAAGTTCAACTAAAGAAGAAAAAGTCAACTCAGCAACGGTCTCAAATTAATTGAAAAGGTTAAGTAAGAGTTCTATTCAAGTTGGATTTCTCCTAAAATTTAATGTTCCACAATCTCTCGGTCTAACCATGTGTTGAGGATATGGTTGCTTCCTATTGGTGTTGAATAGATGCGAACATATGTGCTACGTAATACAGAAGTAGCAAGAAGAGATCAGTTGATTATAAATACTAATTTTCAGCATGTATATGTTTTTAAGGCCACTTCCACTACACAAGTAGAGATGAGGCTTATAATTTTATACAACATTCCTCTGCGGGTTGAGCATTCATTTCATGGCTGAAGCCTAGATTCGTAGTAGTATCCTTTTTTTAAATCCATTTTAAGTATGTGGCAGGCGGGATTTGAAACGGAGTTGTCCTGATACCATGTTAAAAGTCTCTTCCCCTACACCAAAACTCTGAATGTGAGGTGAGAGTTAACGGTTATACACTTAACAACATAGCAAAGTGCCACAAATTATAAATTGCTGCTCAAAGAAGATGCACCTCTCAAAAAAATGTAGGATGGAAACAGTTTAGTTGTTACGTCTACCACAGATAAAAAACAATAGAACCATCTTTCAGAATGAGTTACTTCCCAAATTAAGTTCAAAGGTTTTATTGCTCAAAAGACACAATGGTTTTTGGGAGGCCATTTTGTTGAAATAAACGAATCATATAAAGAATGCATACATGGAAGCCTATGCCAAAGCATATGGAACTGGTATGAACTCCTCAGCTACAAAAACATATCAATGACGAAAATATCTAAGTATCATCACCTTCAACCACAAGAATAGTCATTTCCCCATATCCTTTTTCTTTCGGAAATTTGCACGAACCAAAACCTGCACATTTAAGTGCAAAAAACAAATTAAGCAGCATAGTCAACGCTAAATACAAGTATCATAGAAGCAACCTTGTACCTTTTAGCTCTAAAGGCTTCATGATTAAGCCTAGAATAGCAAAAGGGAGCATCAAAATCGATTCTCCCCAAAATGCAAAGCGCATGTTCAGATTATTCCCAAGCTGATATTAGCAAAATAAAACAAGTTAACCAACATGCTTCCAAAACAAAAATATCTACTATGTAGTGAGTCATATCAATCTGAATAATCATAAGTACTCGGTACACAAGCATACCTATGTTACAATTATACACACTACCAGAATATTAAAAAAAAGGAAAATATCTTAAATGCAAAGAATATTCTATTTTAAGCTTTAACACAAGAATATATCATAACCATCACTTATCGAAACAATGTCATGTGTCCAGAGGGCTAGCTAATTATGGAAACAATTAACAAAGTATTTGAACTGATGTTCATTGATAATTCTCATGATCGACATCTAATATATCCTAAATAGTTCAAGTTGACATTATTGCAGCAGACTATGTTCAAACTTAAGGTAGTTCTTCATTATGATGGTGTTTAGTTTTTCTTTCTAAGAAGCACTTAACCTATGTGAATACTTATATCAAGGATATTTGATGATGTGCAACTATAACATGTTGTCCCATAGTTCCAAATCATGCTATGTAAACGAACATAATGCAATTTATAAATTAATCTGGTTATGTTCAAATCTTGGCATTCTATTATGCGTTAAGATACCTGAACATTCAACCAAATTGCAGGGGGCTGGACAGAAATAACATCTCCAATCAAAGGGATTTGGTTGGACATATCAAAGGCATTTGGTCGAGAATGGATATTCTGAGACACTTCAGGAAGAACGTAGCAGTAATAAACAAAAACTATCAGACTATTAGAAAATTAGAATTAGAGAAAAAATAAATGATTGCAATCGTACCTTCCATCTTAGTATGAAGTAATACTTTCTTTGAATTTTGAATACTTTACCTTCTGAGAAAATTTTATGGTTGTAATTTTATCATTGCAAATCATAGTATCAATTAATCTACCAAGTAGTGAATTTAAATATAGAATCGAAGGAGAAAGTAACTCAATAAAGGAGAAAGTACGCAATGAAAATACTACAACATTAGCAATGTTGTTACACCAGACCTCTTCGCAATTTGAGTACCACCACACTTTTTCCTACTAATACATATATTTATACTCAATAGGTAATTATAACAATTTGAGTACCAGTGTTTAAATTTATCAGCAAAATAGTTAGTGGACCAACTCGGTGCTTAGAAAATTGAATCTAGTCAACTGGTAATGGAAATGCTAGCATATAACTGTTGACAAATGTAAACGATGGTAAAAATGATTATCAGGTTTATAAATGGCTCTATAGGAGAAGAGAAGCAATATTAGTGGACAGGAAAATAGAGCTTCATTGGAAAGGGAGGAAATAAATAGACCTGCACACATTTCCATAATTAATACACACATCAATATGGCCAAGTCCGACTCCAAAATTAATTAATTTTATTATTCAGTAGTGTCAAACTTACCGAAACACTATATTGACATTGGTTTACTTCTTGAAGATAAAAGATCAAACTAATAAAATCATTACTCTATGTTTGATAGAGGAGATACTTTTACACTGTCTTACTCTATGTTCAATCATTCACTTATATCATTACGATTATATAAATTGACCTTGTCTGCTCCTTCATTCACCTTCTCTCTATAGATGAACATTTAGTATGAAGAATGCCAAAATCAGCTTAATTATTTCGTTTTGGAACCATGGAAGCCAGAAAAATATAAAACAAAAACCATATAAAAAATTTGGAATAATTATTTCAACAAAATCCAATCATGCTCATGCAAGCTCTCCACGTCATAAATGATGGAACAAAAAGTAAGTTATCAAAAATATAGGAACTACTTAAAAATTGGCATATAGTGTAGGGCTAATTAGACTTTGATCTGGGGAGGCATCAATATATATAGTTTACAGTCAAATTAGCAACCAAAAAAAAATCTCATCAAAGATTATGATGAAGAGCACAAAATACCTTGTATACCATGGAGATCCCAGAATCTCAATTGACATGTTTACTAAATTTCATTTTTTTTTCTCTTTTGAGAAATCAAATCTCGAAAAGAGTTGATGATCTTGAATGAAGTATTGAACATATAGACATGTATGCTGGAAGAATTTTCCTAATATAAAGAGTCTGCAGTGTGCATATACAAGTAACATGTTGTTAGGAATCTTGACCCTAAGATTAGTTTGTTTTGATGATAACAAATATTATATGTTGTGTGTATTATGTGCTAATATTTATTTTGCAGTATCAGAGCTATATCAACAATTATATTCAAAGAGATACTCAAGACATAGATGAGTTCAAGGCAAAATGAAGCAAAGAAGAAGATATACTTTATTGTCAAAATGTAATTTTATATTTTCTTTGCTTAGAAATTTGTACAAGCCTTGATCACTCACACACATGCACACACATAGTGTTAGAACACACTAACACATGTTTAAAATGTTGGTTAACAATAGAAATCCCCTATGTTAGCCATTAGAGTTTATAGATATTGAGTGAGTCTTAAAACATTTTATTTACACCCCTTAAAAATTAGAATCTGGAAAAACTCAAAAGACCAAAGTTGTAGGTCTCTTCAACAGCTTTCTAACAAATCTTAAATCACCTCATTCTGATGTCGGATGAGAAAGTTACAGCCAAAACAATGAAAAGAAAATCCCAGAATCTGTGAGTTTACAGTGTAGTCGACTACTATGCCTTGTAGTCGACTACTAAGTAATTTTCTGACAGTCGACTACTATGCCTTGTAGTCGACTACTAAGTAATTTTCTGACTTCACAGAGTCTGTTTAGACTCAATGTAGTCGACTACTATGACTTGTAGTCTACTAAGTAATTTTCTGACTTCACAGAGTCTGTTTAGACTCAATGTAGTCGACTACTATGACTTGTAGTCGACTATAGATGCAGTTTTTTTAGATTTCAGGTTTTGAATAAGTGTCTGTTTATAGCCGTTTTGTATATGTTTTTAGGGGTTGAAAACTTGTCTTTTCAAGGGCTATAAATAGGTTATAAGTTCAGAAATTTACACAACTTATTCATACACACAAGATCAAACATTTGTGCATATTCACTCTCTAATTTTCCAGATTTTCATGCTAAGTGTTTAGAAAAAGAGAGTTTCTGATATTGCCTTGGTTTCAATCATTCTTAGAGATTGTATAGGCAATATTCAGAGAGTTAAAAGAATCCTAAGCCACTGCATCACTTCACTACACATTCAAGGCTTATAGGATCAATTGTGTTCTTGTTTCAAAAAGGATTTCTCTCGGGTTTGAGAGGGTTGATCTCTTGGTTTAGAGATTGGGTGGCAATTGGCATGGTCTTGTCAATTGGTGTTGCAATTTGCAGGGACTTGCAAATTAGTCAGGTTTGCTTTTAATTTTGTAAGGTTTTAAAATCATAGTAGAAACTCTCAAGCGGGATTTGCTTGGGGACTAGATGTACACCGGGTTGGTGGAACCAGTATAAAACTTTGTGTTTGTGATTGTGAATTTCTGAGTTTATCATTTTTCTTTGCAATTTATAATCTACTTTGCATATATTTTAAAAGAACACTATTCACCCTATTTCTAGTATTCTAGTGTATCTATTTCAGATCCTACATTTGGTATCAGAGCAAGGTGAAAGATGGCATCAACAAATACATCACAATTCAAAGAGGGATATTCCACACAGCGACCACCTCTATTCGATGGCACGAAGTACAACTATTGGAAGTGTCGGATGAAGATCTACCTCCAATCTCTTGGCTACGACCTTTGGAACATTGTAGAGACCGAATTCACAAAGCCAACCACTCCATATACCGAATGGTCAGTTGTTCAAAGGACTAAAGTGAATTTGGACTCAAAAGCAATGAATGCTCTATTTTGTGCTTTGGACAAGAACGAGTTCAATCGCGTGTCTACTTGCAATTCAGCCCATCAAATTTGGCATACATTAGAGGTAACACACAAAGGTACAAATAAAGTTAAAGAATCTAAAATATCTGTTCTTGTGCACAGGTTTGAGTTATTCAAAATGAAAGAACAAAAAGAGGAATCCACTCACATGTGCTTCATGGCACAAGAAGATGAGGTATGCAATAATGAAGAATTATTAGATGCTTTCAATGAATTATATGAAACATTTTTGAGATTAAAGGCTTCACATAATTTTCTTAAAGGTGAAAATAAAAGATTACTTGAAGAAATTTCTGATTTTAATTCTTCTACTATTTCTAATTCTCAAGTAATTGAATTGAAAGAGGAAAATAAATCCTTGCTTAAAGAAAATCATATTTTGACTAATGAGAATGTTTATCTAAAATCAGAATGCAATGATTTAAAAATCCGCATTAATGTTTTAGATAAAGATATTTCTTCTATTAAATTAAAATATGATGATATATGTTTGAATGTTAGTAAATTCAATAAAAATAAAGAGAATTTGAATAATTTGCTCTCATTTCAAAAATCTTCAAACAATCATTTTGGCATTGGATTTGTTCCTAAGTATTTTATAAAGAATGATTATGTTTTGAAGAATAATAATAAGAATATTCATGCTAAACAAAATAAGTATATAGGGATTCCTAAGAATTTGAATATTCATGATAGGAATGATTTTATTTCATCTTATATTTACGAAGTTTACAATTCAAAGAATTACACTTATGTTAACAAATGGAAACCAAATTCCAAGTGGATTTGGATTCCTAAGGGCTAATCCTAATGATATAATATAAAAGGGTACCAAAGTGCTTGATATTTTTATTAAGGTACCCAAGAAAAGAAAATTTTAATTAGAATTATGTTTATTTCTTTTTGCTAATGACAAAGGGGGAGTTATATAGAAAATTTTAAATTTTTTACTAATACTTTGATGCAGGGGGAGTAAAAGATTTTATTTAATGATTTCATGCTGGGGGATTAAAATTTTTATATCTTAATAACATATATTTGTCATCATCAAAAAGGGGGAGAATGTTAGGAATCTTGACCCTAAGATTAGTTTGTTTTGATGATAACAAATATAATATGTTGTGTGTATTATGTGCTAACATTTATTTTGTCAGAGCTATATCAACAATTATATTCAAAGAGATACTCAAGACATAGATGAGTTCAAGGCAAAATGAAGCAAAGAAGAAGATATATTTTATTGTCAAAATGTAATTTTATATTTTCTTTGCTTAGAAATTTGTACAAGCCTTGATCACTCACACACATGCACACACATAGTGTTAGAACACACTAACACATGCTTAAAATGTTGGTTAACAATAAAAATCCCCTATGTTAGCCATTAGAGTTTATAGATATTGAGTGAGTCTTAAAACATTTCATTTACACCCCTTAGAAATTAGAATCTGGAAAAACTCAAAAGACCAAAGTTGTAGGTCTCTTCAACAGCTTTCCAACAAATCTTAAATCACCTCATTCCGATATCGGATGAGAAAGTTACAGTCAAAATACTAAACAGAAAAATTCCAGAATCTGAGTTTACAGTGTAGTCGACTACTATGCCTTGTAGTCGACTACTAAGCAATTTTCTGACTTCACAGAGTCTGTTTAAACTCAGTGTAGTTCTAATTTTCCAGATTTTCATGCTAAGTGTTTAGAAAAAGAGAGTTTCTGATATTGCCTTGGTTTCAATCATTCTTAGAGATTGTATAGGCAATATTCAGAGAGTTAAAAGAATCCTAAGCCACTGCATCACTTCACTACACATTCAAGGCTTATAGGATCAATTGTGTTCTTGCTTCAAAAAGGATTTCTCTCGGATTTGAGAGGGTTGATCTCTTGGTTTAGAGATTGGGTGGCAATTGGCATGGTCTTGTCAATTGGTGTTGCAATTTGCAGGAATTTGCAAATTGGTCAGGTTTGCTTTTGATTTTGTAAGGTTTCAAAATCATAGTGGAAACTCCCAAGCGGGATTTGCTTGGGGACTGGATGTACACCGGGTTGGTGGAACCAGTATAAAACTTTGTGTTTGTGATTGTGAATTTCCGAGTTTGCTATTTTTCTTTGCAATTTATAATCTACTTTGCATATATTTTAAAAGAACACTATTCACCCTATTTCTAGTGTTCTAGTGTATATATTTCAGATCCTACACATGCAAGTACACCAAATTTCCCCTCAAATGAGAATTGCATATCATGACAAATTAAGTAAAGCATGGAAAAGAAAATCTCATCAAAGATTATGATGATGGTTATGCTTAGGCAACACACATTCTTAAGCATGACCTTCAAATATGAAGAGAAATTCAGAAGGGATTTGGTGTCATCTCCTAAAGATGGAAAGTTGACCATCTGCTGTTAGGGAATGTAGAAAGCTAGAAAGGAAGGCCATGCATGTAGTAGAAACTTGTTTCCTAATAATTAGACATAGAGAGTACCATCTCCATAAAGGGTTTGATATCAAGTTCCTTTCCGAAGTAAAATAGAAAGAAGAACATGGGCCAAACTTGAATATATATAATTATGTAGCAAGTGAAGGAATCAAAGTAAAAAAAATGCCCAAATCCCTACGAAGACTCAAACAACCCTAAAATAGATGTATGATGAGGCTTCAATTATAGTGTTTACTATGAATCTTCTTATATAAAATATTCATCATGTGAAATGGTTGATAGATTAGAAACATTAAAATTTGATAACAAATTTTTAAAGGTGAGAAATAAAAAGTCATCACAGTCATAAAACTACTGGAGATCAAATATAAATATGGAAATGCTCTCCCATGACTAAATATTTTTCCCTTGACTAAATATTTTTCATAAGTATGAAAATACTATTTTCAGCCTTGATGAAAGCAACCACAAATATGACGTAATTAATATATATAGAAATGCACCATAGAAGATATGACATTTGTTACCGGTGAAAATTAGAACTTAGAAGGTTTATCAAGTAAACAACTGAAAGCTCGTCTTAAATTGATGGACAATGTCATGATAAATGATGAAAATCAAGAGCGTGTACGAACGATCTTAATCCTTGTCTGATGAATTTCTACTTTCCAGAAAAAACATCATTCAGATTACAAATTTGCCCACTATATAAACATTTAAGAAAACAAAACTCCCAAATATACACATTTATTTCATCAAAAAAATATACACATTTATATTTATAATTAGAAAACAAAAAGGAGAGCAATGTGTCGTAATAAAGGGAAGTTTGGTCAAAAACACAAGTGTGCTTAAAAAATAGAAAGCAAGAGCAGAAGCAATTTTCCAGAACAGGCATAGACACTAAAAGGCCCATTCTGGATTGAAAAAATTAAAAACATTTATAATTGCTGTAGTTGTATTCTATCAACTATGTTTCAAACCAGCCCGTTTCTTATTAAAGCAAAATGAAGACGATCACAACAAATTGGAAATTACGGATAGAATTCAATGATGCACTCAAAACCCACAAGAGTATGTTATTGTAATGTACTTTCCAATTCCAATGAAAGAAAACAGACAAATGGGAAGAAATGCGGCTCACAAAGATACCTCTGCAACATAATAGAGATCAAATAAAATTTTAAATTACCTTGATAGCTTTCTACTTCTCCTATCAATCTCGGACCCCTGACATCAACAATCATCAATCATCAATACAAAGAAAAAGGTAAGCAAGCAACCCACAAACCGAAGAATAAGAATAAGAATTAGAGTAAGGTAATAAGAATAACCAATACTCATACTTACAATTGGAAATAAACACCTTCTTTGCTCCATCAAAGTTGAAGCAGTATGTATTTATAGAATCACAAAATAACCTAAATTTTAGTCTTTGGGGATTGGTGATGGGGATGGGCACAAAATAACCTAAATTTTAGTCTTTGGGGATTGGTGATGGGGATGGGGATCAGAAAGCCCTGGCAGTTATTACCAATTATAGTAACGGAAGAATCTTCTGAGGGAAGGACGTATACATTGTCAACGGTTGAAAACGAAAGAAATTGAAGTGAGGAGATCGATCGTCGAAATAATTTAGAGAGAGATGAGAAAGAGGGGCCGAGGAGAGAGCGATTAAGGAGGAATATAGAGAGAGCGTTGTCATTGAGAAACGGAGGCACCTAAAGCGAGGAGGCCAAACGTCGAATTAATTTTTAGAGAAAGAGAGAGGGAGAGGAGTAGGGGAGAGAGCGGATAACATATGGAAGAAAGAGTGCTGGGCGTTATGAAAGAGGATAGGATGGGATAGGATAGGAAAGGTAGCTGAGTAATTATGTTTTGCTTTTCAATTAACCTAGTATAAATAACATCTAATAATATTAATACTATTTAATAAACAAAGATTACAGGAAAGGGGCAAAATAGGGAAAAGAAGGATAAAATATAGGATAAAATTAGATTTATGAAATTTGTAAAGGGTAAAATGGGTATGCAAAAGTTTTGACATTTGTTTTCTCTTTTAGAAGTAGTATAGATGAATAGGATTTGGGGTCTGACAATGACAAAATTGTAATAAATGATTCTTTATGAATCCTATTCTTGAGTTTGGTTCCCCAAAAATTTATAGATTTCGGAATCTACGAAGTTGAAAAAGTATGTTGATTTTATAGAAACCCAAATCCTAATGATTTGGGCGGATTTGGGGCAGAAAGGTGACACATTTGTACTATTCTCCCTCTCTTTTTTTCGGATTACGTTTCTTCACAAACCGTATATTTTAGAGACCAAATCCTATTTTCATTTCAAACCAAACTAAAGAATAAGAATTGGGGGATTTCTATAAAGCTGGATTCTATTTTTTCATGTTATGAAACAAACATAGAAATGAAAAAAAAAAATTCCATGACAACATAAAATTATCTTAAATTTTTTTATGGATTAGCTAGGAAACCATAAAAAATATGGGATTCCTAATCCTATTATTGCTCACTGTTGAACCAAACACCCCTTGGCCAATGTATCAATTGTTGTGAAGAAAACGTAATCCTCTGATACTCACTCAAAAGATTAAGTCTGTCGTTTTTCTCTGTGAAAGTCCACCAATTTTTTCCAATATTTTCAGTGATGAGCTGCTCTCACAAATGAAACCTCCAACACTAATATAGCCACAAGACAAGATTGTATTTGCTCATATGAAGTATGGTTCATCCAATTTTTTTTTAGAATAATGCAGCAAGACATGAGAACAACAGACTCAATAACTTCACTTAGAATTTCCTGGGGGTTCATACAAAGAAAATTAAGCTCAAACTAAAAGCTGGTGTTAATATCTGATCTTCTAAATCTCTTAGTTAATTTGGTCCCAAAAAACATTGAGGCTTAATCCATAAACAACTAAATGATGCACATGTAGGATGATAAAGTACATTATTTATTTATCTTCTTTGTATACAAGGGCATTACGGTCTCACAGACAGAAAAAACATTATGCACCAAGACCAATATCCCTACTACTAGCTAGAAGAACACAAATGCAAGCACCACCTCTAGTAAGTGTAAATTTTTTTTAAAGACTAATAAGTACTCTTAAGCAAGCATCTGATCTATCATCACTCTTAAACTGTTGAATATGTAGTAATATGTCTTCTCTGTCGGATGGATAGAATCCCAAAACACATATTTGGCTGCATTGAGACATACAAGAGACTTGGGATTGCACAGGAATGAAGCTTCAACCAATCCTGTTCCACAACAGCCTTCTTCTGAATTCTCAAAACCTGATAGTAAGCATCATTACAGACTTAAAAACTATTTATTTGCATAAACTATATGGGTTAAATGCGTACAATCTTCTAAACTTTTCCGTTTGCATGTTGACCCCCTGATGTTCCAAAAGAATTATATATGTCATGTGGTCATCATGTGACGTCAATGTGTTGTAGATCGAGGGATCCCCTCCTGAGGTTTTCCTGAGTCGTATAGTGACCCTCTAATCCTATGGTCCCGGTACAACAAACAAAAAATAATTCTCTTTGGACATCAGGAGATCTAATTGCTGATGGAAAAGTTTGGGAGAATAAGTGCCTAACTTCATTTAGTAAAAGTGGTGCATCAGGAAACTAATCCTAGAATTATTTTAGATTGCTTACCATATTTAGTTGGACTCTGAATTAGTTCGAAAAGAGGATTATATATGTCTGCATAGATAATGCGAACTTGTCTCAAAGTAGAGTAACCCTGAAGCAGAGCTTGAAGCTTCCTGTTGTAGTCATAAGATACTGCATTATCAGGCTCAATGCAGCTTCGATCATGGATGCCATCCTTCGAGTTCAATGTGATAACAACTGGTAAGCAACCAATTGGAGGGAGTCCAGCTACCACAATTCTCTCTGCTCCAAGATCACATAAACCCTGCAAATGGTAAAAATATAATCATATTTGATGCTAATTAACTCTATCAAACAAGTAAAAATTTTCTAAACAAACCTGTAACAATACTCTCAGATTCTGAAGTATGTAGCCTTGATAGCCTTCTATGGAGAAAGATTGGCGCCTAAGAGGGAGAGTTGAGTAACTGATGAAGTCATTAGTACCGGCACTTACAACAAAGATGGCTCTTTTGATAATGTCTGCTCTTTTATCTTCTCCAATTGTGAAGTCAAGCTTGTTAAGGTAATCTTTGAAGTAATTAAGCTGCTGAGGCATGGGAATCACTCCCTGCAACTCAAAATCAAATAGGTTAGTCCTTGAAAAATGAATAATTACGCACAAAAATTAAGAGTCTCAAGTTGTAATGAAACAAACATGTACATACAAATTGAGATTGCAAATTCATATAATTCATAACACCATGAAGCACGTATTATTTTTAGAGTTAATTAAGGAGAAATTACCCCTATTTGTGCTGTTAGGGGATCAAACCCTGATCCAGCCGATGCAAAGCTCACTCCAGTCATCAACTCATCAATACCAAGAGACCAGTCCAAGCAAGGAGGCAACTCCTCCTTCAATCCCACATAAGAAGCTGAGACACCCTCACAAATTAATTAAGCACCATCCACAACTTTTATTGATAATCATCCTACGGCATAATTCAGTTCTAATCACAAAAAGACTAGGACAAATTGCCGATAACCCCTCTTACATGCATCTTCAATAGCACTTACCACCCCTCACCTCTTTTATTGGCATTTTCAGAAAATTAAATTGCAGATAACCTCCCTTTCTCTGTATTTATGAATTGAGGGGTCATAAATGCTAATAAAATGACCTGAAGTTTGATAAAGTCAAAAGGGATTATCTGCAATTTACCCAAATAAACTAATTAAGAAACGCATACCAGCAAAATCAGTGACAAGCTTCCCATTAGTAAACCTCCCTGTTGGCAGGTGAGTAAAGAAATCCCTCCCATAAGGAGGGAAATCACTTCTAAATGCTGTGGCAATAAAATTATTATTGCCCGGATCCATTGTTGAATCCCCAAAAGCAAAGACGGCCGAGACCGGATTCATCGGTTTCGGGGCGTTGGTCTGAGCTTGAGCTTGCAAGCTCAATTTCAGTAGGAGGAGGAGAAGAAGAAGGAAGGAGGAGGATAAAGTAAGAATGCTCATTTTGATTGTTGGAGGTGAAAGAGAATTATGTGAGTGTCATTATGTCATTATGTGGTGTACAAAGTGTTAGGACTGTTTTTGTCACGTAACGAGTTCACAAGAAGCACTAGGTTTCCTTCTATAATGAGAATAATTTGGTTTCTTAGATCATCAAGCATGTGTTTTGTAGCATATTTTCCTTTAATTTATCCTAGGTTGGGCCTATATATTATAAGTATAATGGTTGTTATGAGGAAAAAGGGGTCCCCCGGGCCATCAAACTTTTTTGCCGCACCATTTACCCCTATACTAGTAGGATGGCAAAAGGAGTTGATAATGCGATCTGAATCCAATCAAATGCATCACATTTACTTCCTTAAGAAGTTCATTTCATAGCTTAAAAGTGGGGAATAAGTCATAAATGTACATAAAAATTTATAGAAAATAAAGGCATTAAATTTGATGTTGACACAAATACACATACATGAAACAAACATAACATTTTTCTTACCACCATGATAATTCATCTTACATGCTCTCGATAATTGTGCACTATAATTAAGTATAACTAGTGCAAAAGATACAGAGTTAATATGTTAACCGGGCAACTTTTGGTATATTGCGGTTCTATTTAGAAAAGAAATTTGAGTCATGAAAACAGAGATTTGACGCGACAATAGGTACTCATAGGGCTTAGCTAGGTGAAGAAAATCACATCGTTATATTTTCGTAGCGTAATTTTCCATAGTAAACAAGTAAATATCCAGATAAATGAACTTGAGGTTAATTTTCAGCAACAAATACTGCATGCAACATCATTATTGCAACTAATCTACACTTCATTTTTTGCCCCAGACCAAGCACGTACTTTCCTTAGTTTTTTAAAATTTCTAGTTCAATCTAACGTAGTAGTAAAGCCAAATCCTGGTTCACGGGTCGCATAGGATCCGCCACAGTGAGTACCAGCGCTTGGCGAGCCCACCCGTGAAGTCCAGAGCTTTTCTCGTCCCTTTGTTTACGTCATCGACGCATAGTTTCGACACTAGGATTCGTGCCTTGGCTTGATTTTAGTGAAGAGATGAGTTTTATGTTAATTAGTTTTGGGATCGAAGAAACTGTGCCTTTGCCTCAGCCGGACACAGATGAAACGCCACCTAATTTCTTGCAGGAATCCCTAAATAAGACATCTTTGGGGATTGTTTTAGGGGCTGTTTGGATGCCTTTAGGAAACTAGAGTATTTATGACACAAAATAGAAAGCGGTTATCCACCTCACCACTTTTCATTCGAGTGTTTACATTGTTTGGTTAGGAATCTTTATGAATCCTAAAATAATAATATTACATTGTTTGGATAGTATAATGTAAACTAGAGTATTTATGACACAAAATGGAAAGTGGTTATCTACCTCACCACTTTCTACAAGTTTTGACTTTATTATTATTATTTTGGACACATTTATGACATTGTGTAAGCTTTCTAACAAAATCACTCCTAATTTTGGTGATTTTGCTTTCGGTGACACCTCATCAAAAATTGTACGCTTTTCATGTAAAAAAGAATTTAAACAAACAATGTAAAATGATGAAAGCTGACATTAGGACCCACTTATTTACACTTTCCATCATTTTACATGGTAAAAACATACAACCAAACAGCCCCTTAAGCTATCGGATAGCTGCAAAAAAAAAAAGAAAAAAGTGTTTTTTTTTTCTCCAAAAAACTGTAAGATAATAGTTGATCGGAATTATCTAAATTGAGTTGAAAAACTACTCTGTTCTTCTTTACTGACTTTTCATACCTTACTTGCCTTGCTTCCTCTCTCATAGTCATCATAGTTAGATTAATAGCTTATTAATAGCTTGTATTTTCAATCATAAACGGCTGATCAGCAGTTAATAGGTACGAACACGTGACTGGATGAGGATGGAATTCTCATTCCCAATGAGAACGAAAACAAACATTCACGCGTGACTGGATGAGGAGTGGGAATTCTCATTCCCACTCCTTGTTCACGCGTACCAAACGCAACATTTTTTTTCAAAACCAATGTTCATGCCCACTTATACTTCATTCTCATTTCATTTCATGTGGAAAATAAACATTCCTAATGAGATAATAGAGAATGTGCCTTCCGGCATACGTGGAAATAAAAATTTTTAAAATAGATTCCAAATTTGTCTCCTTGTTAATTACTCGTGTCAAAAATAGAAAAGATTCACAATCCCACTTCATTCTCAAATTACAACCAAGCATGAGAACGAAAACAAGCATCTCATTCTTACGCATTCCAAACATGTCTTATTCCATTTCATTCTCTATTTCTTTTCATTCTCACTTAACTCAATTCATGCGTGTCAAACAAGGCGCTAGCGTATAGCTGTATAATTTCAAGCCTGGTGAAAATCAGAATTTTTACTCTTACTATTACTATGCCAGTTTGATTTCTCCAGCTTGCTCCATATTTCTTAAGTTTCTATCCTACTCATTTAGGACAAATTAAGGGATCGGGAGAAATCTTAATTCCAAATTTTAGGTCGTAGCATCGAACTTAGAAGTAATATATACTATAGTACAAATCCAATCAAAATCACTCATGTGAGGGAAGAGGCCTCAGATCTATTCATTTGGAGTAGAGTATAACAGAATGCATCATCATGTAAGTAAAATTTTCTGCTTAATATCCTAAAAATTCATTTATCTCGTAATTCAATTTCTATCTTTTCTTCCCCCTTTTTTTGTTTGAGGAAAATATATCATATTGAATACACTGAAATTGTCAATCGTCTGAAGCTCACAACACAAGCAATGATGACAGACTGCCAGGTCAATTACACCATAATAATAACTTGCAAAACCCTTCATACCTTGAAAATAACCATGCTTGCTTAAGCAAAAGTGCAGGCACGTTCACCTTGAATTAATAATAAGCTCAAACCCACCAAACTCCAAAACATTCTCTTCAATCAGCGCCCTGCTGAGAGTTTCTCCTCGTACACTGTATAATGACTAACTTAAACACCACCTCAGCCATTATAATATTTGTCGCCGCAATACTAAGCTTCATACTTACAATTGGTCCTTGCTGATTAATGTGGAGAACCGCGTGATTTCATAGAGATTCAGAGTTTTGAGCAGCACTCAAGGTGATATTATCTTAGTCTTCAGCATTTTTGTGCTCTGTGCAACGCTCGTCATCTGGAGCCCACCAAGAATCCAAGATTGAGTTAGACATTAAAGTTGAAAATATCAAACAAATGACGGCATCACAGTGCAAATAAGTTTCCATAACTCTTTCCAAGTTACTAGTTTTCTTCCAAGTTTCAAGATAAAGAATGCAGATTTCATAGCGAAGATACTGGTGAGGTACAAAAAAAGATACCTTCAGAAAGAAGGATCTGCGAATGTGGACATCAAATAAGGGAAAATACTAAATTGAAGAAACCAATAAGAAAGTCTAAAACATCTCAAAAGTCAAAACCTAGTTTCTTTATTTTTCCAAAAGATGGCAAGTAAATTTTGAAGAATGAAATCATCAAGGCAAAGGGAAATGTTTTTAGGACCTTACGAGCCTAAATTACCAAATTGGTATTTTTTGTAATCCCTCTTAACCGGTTTGGTACTAAAAGTTTCTCCGGTGACTTTTAGGTATTAAAAGTCCACTTATTTTGCAGTTAGGCATTTTCTTTGCTATCGATGAATAATAGGGAATTTTTTGACAATTTCAAACACGTTTACAGCAAAAAAAACTATGTTTTCATTCAAATAAAATATTGATAATCATCCTTCTAAACATCTATATCATCAAAACCACATGAGAAGTCTATAATTTTATTTATGCCACATCATCTAAGTCCAACCACATCAGTTAAACAAAGCCACATTAGTGTTCTAATAATTCTGAAAAGTCATGTGAGATCACTTTCAACTTTAATGCCAAGTTTTTTTGTCGACGAAAAAAAACATGTCTAATTGCACATTTGGCATATTGTTAATACCAAAAAAGTCGCCGGAGAAACTTTAATATCAAACCAGCTAAGGGGGGTTACAACACATCTCTATTATTATAATGCGAACATAAATAACAAAAATGGGCCATCACACTCGTACTATTTACTATACAAGATTAACTTCATCACTTATCTCTATGACAAACGTGAACCATGAAAAGCCTACTTGACACGATTGGAAGAGGTGATTACAACAACCAGATGTCAGTAATCTGGTATCTACTCCTCTATACTTAAAGGAGAGTCCAAAGAGTTACTGTTCACACTACAGTAAATACTACAATGGATACTACGGCATAAACAGTAAAAATTTGCCTTCTGCACTCGAAGTTACTGTTTATGTAATTTACTGTAGCATAAACAGTAAATCAAATCTGCTCCTTTGTATTTGAAGTTACTTTTAATGCTACAGTATATATTGTATCATAAACTTTAAAGCAAATCAAATGTATTAAAACTCGAATCCTTCTTTAAGTATAGAGGAGTAGATTTGATTTCTAAATCAAATGTATTAAAATTTGGATTCTTCTTTAAGCATAGAGGAGTAGATATGATTTCTAATTTTAAGCATATAATGATTAAATCAAATGTATCAAAACTTAGAGGGAGACAAGTTAAAAATGCAGTGCTTAAAAAATTAGGAGGTCGTGCTTTGCACGGGGTGCACACTAGTTTATCAGATACTAAGATAAACGATATCCAGTAAATCTATCAATTAAACATAAGAAGCAACTAAAGGTTGCTGAAATAACATAAGTCAACCTATCACATTTAACTAATATAATTGCTTTAATCATTACCTATACCCTGAATTCCTGCATCTCTTAAAAATGAAGTTTCTTGAGAGCCTAAGTTAACTTCTCAGGGCTCAGGGCTAAGCTGTTCAATTGCTGGCAGTGCTTATAAAGCACACCCACAATCCTATTCCCATACTCTTCTCTAATAACCCGTGAATCTACCCAAAACCCACACTTTGATACCTTGAGCATGGCTGCTCAAGCATCTCAAAAGCTTCTAGAAAATGTGTGGGCCAATTTCATCTATGATACCAAGAAAAGCTGCAATTCCAGTGAAGAATTTAATAAAATTCCTGCAGGCTCTCAGACTTGGCAAGAACCCCCAAATCCTGAAGCGGACAGGAACATGGAAGTCCTACAGAGGTTACCAAGTCTTGGCAGATGGATTTCAATGGGAGCCGATTGCTGGGAGGGACTTCTTGATGGACTTATCGACTCTACAGGCCTTCAGACTTCGTCTAATCTCAGTACAGGAAGTACTGTTTGCTCTGCTGCTGAATCAAAACCTCCATCAAAGGAAAAGAAAGTAGCTACACGGCAATATAGGGGAGTAAGGAGGCGGCCTTGGGGCAAATATGCAGCAGAGATAAGAGACACATCGAGGAAAGGAGTTCGAGTTTGGCTGGGAACTTTTGACACTGCTGAAGAAGCTGCCTTAGCATATGATAAAGCAGCTTTGAAAATGAGAGGCCCACGAGCTCACCTTAACTTTTCGATGGATATGGTTGTCAAGGCCTTGGAAAGCAATGAGACAAATCATGATCGACGTAAAAGGGCAAAAAGGGAATGGAATACAAATGATGGTAACTTAATTGAATCACCGCCAAGGAAGAGAATGGCTAGTATAGCTCCGGATCACAGCCAAGAGATGGAAGTTGTGGAGTTTTATGACCTCGGTGATGACTACTTGGAAAGTTTCATGTCCTCTTTTGTATAATTAAACACAAGGATCCAAATTCATGAGAACACATGGGAGCTAGATTATTGCTAAATACTGTTTACTGGATCATCCAGAGAGGAATAGATATGTACTAAAGGCTAGGTAGCTCCATAAGGGATTAGCAAATTGTATATAACAGATATAAAAGGAAAAGTTGTAGAAATACATTATATAGAAAACATTAATTTATTTTTCGTGATTGACATGATAGCTTGATGGGATAATTTTTTTTAATTTCATGTTTGCTATATTTTAGCGTGCGCGCATCGGCAGAACAGAAATTTAAATTTTCATACCCCCTCTGATTAAACCTTGGGCAAAGTCATTGGTAATATAAGAAAAGAAAAAAAAAGATTTCAGACAGAAAGAAAGTCAACCAGATCAACCAAGTCTTATATTATGTTGCTAAATTGTACTATGTTCTCTCTAACCCATGTTGCGACATTACTGATACAAAATACAGATATGACTACAATAAGCAGAACAGGAAATCCTTAAAACTTCAGTGTTAAATTTGGTGCCTCACAAGGTTCTAGTATAGCAAGGAACCGAAGAGTGAGTTTAGTCACATTTTGGATGTCATGAAAGATGGTTAAATGGTAGAACAAGTTCAGACACAAAAACTTCATCTTTCCTCCTATGGTTCCGAGCCTTTTTGTCTCATGCAGCCCACCACTCTCACAATCAAATAGGTGTTTATCAAGGAGGCATTTTTTTTCCAACAGGCAGCCAGTACTGCCGCTACAGGTGATGTTAGAACATAGTGGACCTCGTCCACAACTTTATCCATGGTGACCAAAGATACCAGTAGAAGCTGAAGTGGATACTTCAATACCCGTTAACCGGATAAACGGCTTGTTTTTATCAAACAGTTACCCACCAAAGCAGGTATCAACTTAATACATAAACTGCATTGGATCCAATCGATTCTGGAAATGGCACTTCAACTTCTTACCACATGAGTTTTCCTTTCAATTGCAGCAGTACTGATTGCATTCATTCCATAGATGGTGATCATCAGGTGAGTAATCTACAAGGATTCCTCATCATAGGGTTAGTTATTTTTTTCCAAATTTGTTTTCAACATTGTGTATAAAGCTCTTTTCTTAAGGAAAGGTGGAATCAGAATAATACATCAATTTTGCCTTAATATTTTTACAGTTCTCTTTTGATATTCAATGAAAGTGATTCTTCAATATTGTATTGAATTATGCCCTATTATTGATATTTTTAACTTTGGCACGCATTTCTAATTAAATATATTGTTAATATTTTGATGGCATATCAATATGAATGTGTAAAATATGTGTATGAGAGTACAGATATCCATGTGCGCGTGCGTGCATGTGTGTGCATGCGCGCGCATATACTGATATACATGTACAATGCATGCACACGTATGTGTGGGTTATATGTGTTTATTTGTTTGTTGAAAAATCCAACATGCATAAGCATCTACTAAAGCAGCAGCTAAATGATAAGCACTTGGCGAGTTGGCGGCACCTTCCTAGTATGCTACAGCTACACTTCCCACTACTTTTAACATTGATGATCATATTAGCAACATCAGATAAATTGCATCAGAAAGCTGACCATGCTCGAGTTGCAATCATGCAATATATTGGAGTAGTTTGCATATCTTAACTTTTGGCAAATGACTTATTCAGGCGACTGGAAATTTGAGGCACCAGCCTAGAAACCAAAAATGCATAGACTTATTCAGAAACCACTTCAACAATGATAAGCTAAAAGGAAAAGAAGAGAATATAAATACAATAAAGAAAATAAGAGAAGAAACAGTAGAATGAAGAAGGAAAGACGAGAAAAGTAAAAAAGATAGTTTGAGTCTTCATGTTTTCTGTTTGAAGCAACCATAGCTTTAGCTGCCCAATAAGAAGCAAATCGATAAAGGCCATCATCTAGTCATGAAGTTTTAAGAAATGTTATAGCAGTCACCAAGGTTTGCTTGACATGAAACTATAGCAAACCATATACATGAACGAGTTGTATCCGTTTGTAGTAAACTGAGGAAAGAATTTGCAGCATATGGTTTATAAAATTTTATGAGCAGAAAAGTTAGGTTTACCGATTCCTTCGCAACAAGCGTCTCCTTCGAACTCTATTATGCCGATAAAATAGGAAAAAGGTCACTAAACATACTGCAATACCCAACTCCACAACTATAGCAACTTTAAATCCTGCACATTAACAAGCCAGAGCGTCCATATTAGTTTATCCAATACACTAAAGAATTAACTTATATATCAGGCTTATTCTTTCTTGTGCGTTAATATCATTTGGATTGGTTCTCGTGGAACCTTGTTCATCGATCCTGAAGTTTAAATCAGTTCCATCTTTTAGTACCTTTTAGATTTTGGATGAAGTCCTCCAAATCAACGTCACTTATTCTTTCTTGCGCATTAATATCACTTGACTTGGTTCTTTTTGAATCTTGTTCATCACTCCTGAAGTTGAGATCATTTCCATCTTTGGTGCAGGTGTTAGGACAAGTGATGCCACCATCATACTCGTCGCTTCCATCACAACAATCTAGAAAGTTTTATAGGGAGAAGTAAATATTAATTAGAGAACTAAGTATCACCCATTGAATTGCCAAACGGTAGTTGAGAATAATTAGAGGACTCTAATAATAATAAATTACTAATTGAAATAACTTAGAAACTGGGAATAAAAGCAGCTTTCATAAAAATTTCTTACCGCAGATGTGATCATTCACTCTAGAGGAAAACAAAAAACGAGGCCTGTCTCCTGCATTTCTACAATAAAATTTGCTTTCAGGGCAGGCAGAAGTTCCTGCAGCACATTAATTGCAAATAGAAAAGGACTCAGTGGGCCAACAGGGAAGCACCAAGATCCAAATAATGAAATAAGAGTGGTCTCACGTCACTGTGAATTAGGCATTATTATTTTAATGTTAACTTTTTAATCAAACAATTTTGAGTAACTTTATAATCTTCTGTCTTATTTTGGTGTATTATGGACGTACTAATTGTTTTCTTATTTCTCATGTTATCTTGAACTAGTACTCAGAGGGATGACTATGGCACTATGTTACGATGTAAGATATATGTGTCCCCTGGTGTTATGTACTTTCCTTTCAAGATTATATAAAGTAAAAAAGATACAGCTGGGACCCCAGAAAATATCCTTGTTAACAAAAAAAAAAATTAAATAGCTCAATGTCGCTAATATTCAGAAAACTGCTTAAATCATTTCGCTAAATTAGAATAAAAAAATATATGAATCTTATTTCTCATGTGTTCTGGGGGAGTCCATATGGACATCTGTTGGGTTTAAATCTCAGAAATTTTTTAGCAGAAATTGAGAAGGATCAAATGCCTACTTTCCTTCCTTCTTTTTCTCTTTTCTGGGCAACCTCTAAACCACTGAATTACTGAAAACATACTTAAATATCAAAGTTGAAGACATCCTAGAAGTGAAGCCTAACGAAATACACTGTGGATGGATCAATAGTACTTCAAGGCATTGAATTAGCAATTTGAGCCATTTTAGATGTGCTAGACTACATATATGACATGGAGTGTTCTTTTTGGACATGACATGGAGAGTTCTTTTTGGACCCAAACCATGGGGACAAGGTGACACGTGCCTTTTTTTGGGATTCGAACAAAGATCAACAGCTATCATAGATACACATCACATGTCCCTTAATTGGCCCCATGATTTTGGGTCCAAAATTAATTTCTCATATGATATGTACCTTTATCAGAACTATCTCTTTGACAAGCATAAACACATTTCATTGTAATTGTAATACATAGACAGAAACCTGCATAAGTACTAATGCATGTATGCATACGAATGGACACAATGTTCAAGAACACAGTTTAATTATTTGTGTGGTCTGGAAGCGCTTAACGATTAATCGTAGTATGCGAAATTATACACTTTTGAATTTTTAATATATATTTATTATTCATCATATGTTAAAATATATAAAATTCATGAAAAATAGAAAATATACTTAGAAGCTTCAACTGATCTATTTCGCCGGAGAGCTTGAAGGGAGAGCGTCAGATGTCGTATGATCTTCCCGTGAGTTTCTACGAGCGGCTCGAGTTTGAGCAAGCGTCGGCAAAGGATGAGATATTTGTCACGGCCACTGGGTTCAAACAAGAGAGAGAATAGAGGGAGTAGTGGAACTTTGGGAAAACTTTATAGAGTTAGGCTTTTTTTTAACTTTAGTAGTCAAATCGGGTTTAACCCAAAAAGGATTTAAAAAAATAGCGCACGTATAAATAAAAATTATACGCGCACTTACTGAAAATGTGTTCGCTTATACGGATGACTGCATAATAAAGTGCTTTTTCCCTACTTGAAGTGGTTCCAAAAGCGACCGCTTAATTTGCATTTTAGAACATTGAATGAACACGCGATTTGAATTCGAAGAATTTGGTACTCATTACTGTTTGCGTCGAAAATTATTGTATTTATTGCGGTATTCATTACAACTTCGGTCGTTACAATGAAAACGAAAAAGATAGTCTTTTTATAAGACTTTTACACAATAAAAACAAAAAAAATACAATTCTCGTTAAACAAACGCAGAGATCGTTTATCGGTCTTCTGCTTGCGTGAGATCTTTCCCTGTGCCGGGGTTTATCCGTAGACCGCCTTTGATCTGGATCCGGTTGATGGAAAATTCGGCAGAACTTCACCTTCACCGATGAAGTATTTGATTTGAAGCGCTGAGATCGACCAAGTGAAATCAGAACTCTTCTCGAGATCAAGACCAAGCCTGATCTCGAGGAACGGACGGGAACGGGTGTCGAATCTCTCGAACTCTCATTCTTTATGCCGAAGAACTCGCCAAGATCTGTCAACCCTCGCTGAAATTCGTGCTCCTTTGACTCCACAATCCGGCAGCACCTCCTCGTCTTGATAATCAATCGCTGGTGCGGGTCGGTTTCGGCCGACCCGCGCTGGTGCGGGTCGGTTTCGGCTGTCCCGCATCGGCACGGGTTCCGAAGCCTGACACTTTCTTTTGGTTTTTTTTACTCTTCTGGGACTTGTATTTTCCACCGTTTTGTGTGTTTGACCGTCTTGTTGACTTGCATGCTTCGTTGCGGGATTGACTGTCGAAATCGCGTTGGTTGATATATGCGCGTGTTGATTGATGCACGCGTGTTGACCGACGCGCGCGAACTGATTGTCGGACGCACGTTGATTGATGCGCGCGAGCTGATTGACGCGCGCGTGTTGACCGACGCGCGCGAGCTGATTGATAAGCGTGCAGGCCACTCGGTTTGCTGTTTTGCTTCAGGCGTTTGTCAACGTCAGATAATCCTCTTAGACTCAGATAACGACGTTCATAGTCTTCTCTCTGTCTCGAGCTGTGTGCGGACACCCATAGGCATTTTTAGACACCTACAGATACCCCCTCCAAAGTATTTCAGACTCATTCTTTTATTGAGGAGTCTGTAATGCTTTGGATAAGATAGGCCATCTTCTCAATTTCGTAGAGTGACCTTGAACTATCTCAATTCTTAACTTCTTTAGTCTTTAATTTATTCATTGTTTCGTCGAATAGATGAAGTTCTTCCGATGCTGCGTTTATCGTCTGACCGCTGTCGAAATCTTGAACTGAGATTGGTGTGTAACTTTCTGAACTTAGCTCGTGCCATTGAGTTGACTTTGAACTGATCATCTCCGTCGGGAATTTATATCTGATTGTAATTAAAATCATTGGAGTCATCTTTTGCCTTATTTTGGCGAGATTGCCGATGCGTTGACTGACATCGATATTTACTGTAACGCGTTGTGCGGCGTTGACTTTTGCCGTAACGCGTTGATCGGCGTTAACACAGTTTAAGCTCTTAAGACATTGGAGCGTGACGGTCCCAAATGTTGGGCTGCAGGACCAACTATTAAATCTGATTCATCTGCATGTATGGATCTTATCCTGAAGTTGTTGGATGCTCAAGTCATGAGACCAACTAATGAAGCTGATGCGTCAATGACTCGCATTTATAGAATTTTTGGCAAATTCTCAGCCATCAACGGGTTTGATAAGCCTTTACCGACTACCGTTTGAGTCGGACTAGCATGCTTCCGCATGTGACGTTATGCTAAAAGAGTTAACTCTTTTAGTGCTACGATATTGAATACGTAGACTTCGTATTTCTCACGTGAAAGGACTAAACGGCGATGCGTATTAGGCGTAGACTTTAAGGTTTTTGGCAAACCCTTAGCCTTCAACGGGTTTGATATGCCTTTACCGATTACCGTTTGAATCGGGCTTGCATGCGGATTGTTTAAGTCCGTTCCGCATGTAACGTTGTGTTAAGAGAGTTAACTCTCTTAGTGCTACGATATTGAATACGTAGACCTCGTCTTTCTCACGGGAATAGACTACCCGGCAACGCGTATTAGGCGCTGACTTATCCCTACTTAGGCTTCGGGATAAAAGTCCCCAGACTCGGATTCTGGTGTCTTTTTCACTCGGTGAAAGACTAAACCGACAACGCGTGTTAGACGTTGACTTATCCCTTCTTAGGATTCGGGATAAAATTCCCCGTGCGTGTGAGGCACGGATTTTGGTGTTATTAATAATAACCTGCCACAATATCGAATATGTGAGCTTTTATCCTTTTTACGATAAAAGACTGACCGACAACGCGTGTTAGGCGTTGACTTATCCCTACTTAGGATTCGGGATAAAATTCCCCGTGTGTGTGAGGCACGGATTTTAGGAGTTAAAAAAATGATGTCTTCTCTTGGGGCAAAGACGAACCCAATACGGGAGAGGAAGAATTTTATATTCTATCTCCCAAAACTGAAGAGGAAGAATTTTATATTCTATCTCCAGTTGCAAAAAGAAACTCAAAGTGGGATCTCCACTTCAAGGATCCGAGAATGTGAAACTAAGAGTGGGATCTCCACTCCGAGAATCAAAAAGATTCGGATAACCCTAACTGTCGGAAGGTTTGATTACCGAACTAAAGATGGATTTCTCGTTTATCGAGAATGAATTATGGTTTTGGTCCTTACTGTAGGAAGGTTTGACCAAGCGGGAGTTTGAGGTGACCCTAACTGTAGGAAGGTTTGATCATTCGATTTGAAAATTGATCTCTCGTTCATTGAAGGAATCGAGAGGAGATTTTGACTGTGGTCCTAACTGTAGGAAGGTTTGACCAAGTGAGAGTAGGAGTGTGAGATTATCCTAACTTTTATAGGTTTGATCACTCGATTTGTGGACCTCTCGTTCATTGAAGGAATCGAGAGGGGATTTTGATTGTGGTCCTAACTGTAGGAAGGTTTGACCGAATGGGAGGTTTGAGACGATCCTAATTGTAGGAAGGTTTGATCGCTCGATTTGAAAATGAACCTCTCGTTCATTGAAGGAATCGAGAGGGGATTTTGAATGTGGTCCTAACTGTAGGAAGGTTTGACCAAGTGAGAGTGGGAGTATAAATTACTGTAGGAGTGTTGATTCGTACAAATCACTCAAAGGGGATTCCTGGTGTTAAGTAACAAATACTTAGCACGGAGGGGTTTGACAATCGTCAATGATTAGGATGTTGAAATTCCAAGTACTATGTCCGAAATTTAATAATGGAAATGTTGAGTGCACAAACACATAAAAGTTTGAGTGAGTTCAATGCGAAAGGAGTTTTAGTGGTGCCACCGTTAATTAGTCTGATCGATAGGGGATTTTGTGATGGAAGACTGTGAGTCGTCAAACACCAATGGAAATCTTGTGAGGGAAGATTGATCCAACGAAGTGATCGAATCTCGTCTCAGAAAAAGAGTGTTCGGAAATCACAGTGGGGGTTTAGTGTTCATCACTTTGTTTGTAATGATCGGGTTACCCTAAGAAAATTACATGTAGCATTCTTCCGGGAACTTCCCGTTACATAAATCATCCACCCCCAGCTTTCTTTGCGGAACTGGTTCGGATATTATATTCAGTTACATGACCGGGTTATCCTTAAGAATATTACATATAAACATTCTCCAGGAACTTCCCGTCAACAGTAGGAAACAGTTTAGACTCATATACCTATTAGAGTATTGAGAAACAGTTTATACTCGTATACTCTTCGGAGTGTGAGAAGGAGCAGTTTATACTCTTATACTTGTCGGAGTGTGAGAAGGAGCAGTTTATACTCTTATACTTGTCGGAGTGTTGCCATTCTCATTTGACTTAATTGAGCGATATAACGCCGGCTTCAACCAAGGTTTGGATGCTATTCTTAAGAGCAAAACAATCCTTGGTGGAATGAAGGACCCTCCTGTGAACGCACAGTACTTTGGATCCGCAGTATTATCAGCTTCCTCCTGATTTACGATAGGTGGTAGCTTGATCTTACGCACAGTACTTTGGATCCGCAGTATTATCAGCTTCCTCCTGATTTACGATAGGTGGTAGCTTGATCTTGTTGTTTTTAAGGAGGGATTCGAAGATGGCTGGAACGTCTTCGTCCTTGAAGGAATACTCTTTTTGGAGTCTCGGGTCCGAAGTCTTTTGCTGCCTTCGGGATTGCTGTTGTGACGTTTGATTAGCACCAACAGCAGCTGCAGGTGCTTTGCCCTTACCACGGGAGGCGAAGTTCGAGTTCGGAGGATTAGCCGTCGGTTGGCTCCTCTCGGCCTTCTTCCTTCGGAGGAAGCGTTCGGCTTGTTCGCCGCGCACCTTCAAGTCTTTCCAAATGTTGGATGGTGCGACTCCCATAACTTCTAATATCTCAATAGATATGTTGTTATGACATGTCTGGAGGATGAAATCCTCCGTGATCGGATCTCGGCAGTTCATTACTTTATTCCGAAAACGCTTGACGAAGTCGTCGACTGTCTCATCATCTTCTTGTTTCTCATCAAAAAGTATCCTGATGGATACCTCGTCGTCGTCGTCAAAGAAATTGCCGAGAAATGAACTCTCCATATCGTCCCAGTTGTTAATACTTACGGGCTTGAGACGGCGGTACCAATCGAAGGCCGGCCCGCGAAGGATACCAACGAATGACCGAACCATCAAAGCTTCATTACCGGAGATCATGCCCAAGTGGGACTTGAAGTAGATCAAATGCTGAGTGGGCGAACCCTTCCCATCAAACGGTGTGAACTTGATCAGGTTAAACTTCGTCAGATACGGGATCGAATCTCACTCTCTCGGATATGAACACGAAATACCGGTCCTTTTCACCTCTCGAGCAGACATCAGAGCTTTAATTTTGCTCTCGAGATCTTTTATTTTCTCATCTTCGCTCGTATCGGGGCTTGGACGATTCTTAAGAGGAATAACGGGACCACCCCCAGTGTTGTCATTATTAGTAGGACTACCCCTAGCGTTTTGGTCAAGGGGAGGGTTCTCAGTATCGAGATGTTCATCCACATCTGAATCGCTACCTATTTGGTCAGCAAGGTTACGACGGCTGGATTCACCGAACTGATTGGACAGAGCCCGAATTTGTTGATCATGCTCTTCCCTCATTCGTAGCATAGTCATTTCCATTTCGATCTTGAATGCCTCTTTCTGTTTGGTTAGAGCATCCTCGAGAATTTTAGCGATTTACTCGGTGTTGATCATGAACACTTCACGGAATTGTCCCGGACTGGATACCGTATTATCAGAAGCGATTACCGAGTTAGCATCCGATGCTTCATCATCCGAGGATAACCCTCTCTGTATTCTCATAAAGTCCCTTTGTCTAATAGTTCCTGATCGTAACCGGGTTAGACGATGCGATACAAGCGGATCAGAGCTAGAAGGTCGAATTGATTTTCCCTTATCAACCATATTGATGGTAACCTCTGGGGGTTCGTCACCTTGAGTGACCAATCGTTTCTTACGGAGACGCTTTAGATTGGACTTAGCATTTTCGTTGGAGATCCTTTCAAATACCGAGACCCTCTGCGGAGCAGTTTTGGGGCAACTACACGCTGATAATACTGTCCTGATAATCTTAGCGCACGGACAGTGAGGGTCCGCTTTCTGGGTACTTCTCTTTCGAGATTTGTTCGTACCCCCCGCCCGATAATACAACTCATCGGTCAGATGATCGGAGCAACCTATCGGGTGTTGACATGAATCACCTGGTATAACGTTGTCATTGTCAGATGAATACGTTTCTTTCAGGGGATTTGCCGCTTTATTAGCATTCTCAAGAGTCACGTGTTTAGAACTACGCTTTTGGGAGCGCAGGATCTCAATAGGCTCCTAGTTTTGGATACACACCCCCAGGCGGGTGAAAACCGTTGTTTTCCCTTTATGAGAAGGTTTGAAATTATTGCGAGGGCGTCTGCGACCCCCAGCTCAACGAGTCGCTCGGGGTTCAATCACCGGACCCAAGCGTTCTTCGATCAGAACTTTGCCTTGATCCTCATGCAAAGGACCCAGGCGATCGACCATCCTCACTTTGAATCGGGATAAATCCACGCTGTCGCGGGGTTCCACTAGAGGTGCGAAACTCGAAAGGATCGACAAAACCGGTGCAGAACGTCTTCTGTCTTGACTCTGACGCGGGTCAGACTTGGGCGACCCGCGGGTTGAAGGGTCGGATTCGGGTGACCCGCAAAGTGGAGGGTCGGATTTGAGTGACCTGCGCACTTGGATCCGATCCTCCACTTCGCGGGTCACTCGAGTCCGACCCTCCCACTGTGATCGCCAGTTTGCTTGCGTCAAAAATTATTGTATTCATTACGGTATTCATTACAACTTCGGTCGTTACAATGAAAACGAAAAAGATAGTCTTTTTATAAGACTTTTACACAATGAAAACAAAAAAAAAATACAATTCTCGTTAAACAAACGCAGAAATCGTTTATCGGTCTTCTACTTGCGTGGGATCTTTGCCTGTGCCGGGGTTTATCCGTGGACCGCCTTTGATCTGAATCCGATTGATGAAAAATTCGACAGAGCTTCGCCTTCACCGAGGAAGTATTTGATTTGAAGCGCTGAGATCGACCAAGCAAAATCAGAACTCTTCTCGAGATCAAGACCAAGCCTGATCTCGAGGAACGGACGGGAACGGGTGTCGGATCTCTCGAACTCTCCTTTTTTATGCCGAAGAACTCGTCAATATCTGTCAACCCTCACTGAAATCCGTGCTCCTTTGACTCCACAATCCGGCAGCACCTCATCGTCTTGATAATCAATCACCCCTGAGAAATGAGCACCTGAGCTCGTATTTATAAGCTTCGGAAGCGGTTATTTGGGATAAGAATGAATGATTCCTCCTTATCTTCAGTTAATAACTGATTAACAATGTTTGGGGATGATATCAGATCAGTTGGGATGCTCAGGAACCAACAAATCCCGAGAAAACCCGTCAAAAACCGAACAGGGGGTCAAAACAGCGCGCGGGAGAAATCTGACCCGCGGGGACACTTTCTTTTGGTTTTTTTTACTCTTCCGGGACTTGTATTTTCCACCGTTTTGCATGTTTGACCGTCTTGTTGACTTGCATGCTTCGTTGCGGGATTGACTGTCGAAATCGCGTTGGTTGATATACGCGCGTGTTGATTGATGCACGCGTGTTGACCGACGCGCGCGAACTGATTATCGGACGCGCGTTGATTGATGCGCGCGAGCTGATTGACGCGCACGTGTTGACCGACGCGCGCGAGCTGATTGATAAGCGTGCAGGCCACTCGGTTTGCTGTTTTGCTTCAGGTGTTTGTCAACGTCAGATAATCCTCTTAGACTCAGATAACGACGTTCATCGTCTTCTCTCCGTCTCGAGCTGTGTGCGGACACCCATAGGCATTTTTAGACGCCTACAATTACTCATATCAGCCTACAGAAGAAAAATAGTAAATACAAGTTTCAAATTTGATAATAATTGCTTCTTACTTATCTACATCATAAATGTTTGTCCGGAAAAAGAAAATCAAAAAAGCTTCAAGGTTTTTACTCTTCAATGCATTAGCGTTAATGTTGCAGAGACCAATTTTCAATAGCTAGTTTCATTTAGGGGCTGTTTGGTTGATGTATTTAGCATTGGGGGTTGGGCAGAAAACCTGCCAAAAGAACATTTTTGGCAGGCTTTCTGCCCAAAACGCCTTTTTTTAGAGGTGTTTTGGGCAAAAAGCCTGTCAAAAGTGTTCTTTTGACAGGTTTTCTGCCCAACCCACAATGCCAAATACATCAACCAAACAGCCCCTTACATCATTTTGTCAGATTTCCTTCACCTATGAGAATTTCGAGAGGTCCTCCGTGGCAGCCTGACCTCAAACTACACAGCCAATAAGTCTTGTTTTTCGAGCTCCCATTCAGTTCCAAAGCTCCCATGACAAGGAATTAAGCACCAAAACGGTAGATGTTGACATCAATATGACAGTCAATTGCCAAATCTCAACAATAATATCCATCGATCCTTACTCACGGAGTTGCTCACCACAAAAACCCTAATTTTATGGAAACTGGTGCTTCAATTAAAGAACTGCTTAAATTTGATTCTAAATCTTCTCCTCTCCAAATAAAACAGCTAGTTCAACAGGAAGTAGGAATGATGATGATGATGATGATGATGAGTTAAATTAGGGGGATTAATGGAAATTTACCAGGTTCGTCGGTTCCATCAGGGCAATCACAGAATCCATCGTTGAGCCGATTCCTCGGGAAAGACTTGGACCCATCCTTGCAGAAGATCACCGCTCCGTCCAAATAATACTTCTCATCTGAAGTCAGTATAACCTATTGATTCCTTTTCTCCATAAAATTCCAAAAAAAGGAGTAAAAAGAAATAATGAAGAAGAGATAGAAGAACCTTGAGGTGAAACCCCAAGAAGAGGGGAAGCAAAAGCGCGAACCAAGAGAGACGAGGCCGCGAGGAGCAGAGCGAGGTGATCGCAGCAGCAGCCGCCGCCGCCATTAGCCCTCGTGATCATGATCTGGTCCTGATCTGCTGATGATCAAACGAGCTGCACGCAGGGGTTTGTATCTAATGAGTCTCTCGTTGGTGCACTCAACTGGCCTCTTTTTCCAGCACCTTTAATCATCGCCGGTTTATGTTTTTGGGTTATTTTTCGGCTTCATTTAACCAAAAAATTAATGAGACTGCTATGTAATTCATTTTTTTGGTAAATTGCACTAAACCCCCAAACTATTTCCCAATGACTTTCCAAATTGCGCTAAACCCCCCCAATGATTTTGGATATAACACCAAATATCTTTTGGGTAAATTACACTAAACCCCCGATAACATTCAAAATGTCTTTTATGTTGCTTTTTCTTTCTAATTTGATGGTTATTGTGCAAAATGAAAATCTTTATCGGGGATTTTCTGTAAAGCATAAAAGTTACCGGGGATTTAGAGCAATTTTGAAAGTTATCGGGGTTTACTTGGGGGTTTAGAGTAGTTTAAACTTTTTTTAATGTGATAGGTTTAATGTTTTAAGAAATTATTCAATAGACCATGTCTATTGGACAATTGATAATCTAAGAAAATTCTAATCTTAGAGATCTGAAATTTTGGTCCAAATATTCTACATTCTTTAACATGATTTGCCACATGATTTTGTCTAATATTTTCTATATACACGCTCTACTACTTTTTAGCCCTTTTCTCCTTGATATGCAATAATAATATAAATGTATCTGCATATATTATAGCATTATAGTTGAAACTTTTGTTTATAGTTTCTTTCCTTTATGCATTTGATGCTAAAAGAGTGTGTTTCTGTAGGGTTTTTTTTTCCTTCTCTTGATAATTCTTATTGCAAATCTTCATTTTCTTGTGAAATAAACTGCTACCATAATTCATTTCTCCGGAGAAATATGAACGTTATCAAGGGTCATAATGACCTAATTTATAATGGTTAACGTCATTCCAACTTCTTACAATTTGTTTTACGATACAGTCATCCATCTTCATTAATTTGAGAAAGAATTATAATTCGAAAAGGTAACCACAAATTCAAACGATCAGTAGGATGCTCATAGATGGCCGACTTTAAAAAAACAGAGGTTGAGTACGACGTGGGAATGCACACGCTCCATCTGACTTTCAAGTGAAGAAAAAAGGAAATTTAGAAATGAAAAATCATCGAGAAGGAAGCCTACGTGCTCATTTACAACAGTCAACTTTAATCGCTAGCATCAAATTAGTTTTTTTTCTCCTAATTTAATATCGGGATTATTGCTATATACCCCTCAAATCTTTCTTAGTTGAAAGTTATCCTCCAAATCTTGATATTTACAAAACTGCCTCTCACTTATCTCACATTGATTTTTTTTTTCTGCCTTCCCCGCTTAACAATTTTAGTTTTCAAACTGAAAAATATTGCAAACATGTTATTATTGGGATTTCTTTATGGTGTTAGCCTGCTAAGAAAACAACTTCGTTAAACCAAGGGGAATGAAACCCAACAGGAGAGAATTGGAGGATAGTTTTGTAAAAACCAAGATTTGAGGGATAATAATTTTCCAAATATGGAAGATTTGAGACGTGTATGCGCAGAAACCCTTTAAATTTTTTCTGAACTTCAACATCTCAAAATTCCTCTCGCAATCACTCTGTGTTATCCAGCACCGGACGACCCCCAAACCTCGCGCCATTCCTCGACGAATCGCGTATCTCGGCCGCATACTTCCCCCACGGCCGGCGCCTCACCCCTCTGTAGTGCTTCTTCCCCACGTGCCCCATAAGCTGCCTGCCATGCTGCTTGCGTCGCGACGGTGCTGTTTCTGTTGCGGCCGACGTGGCGATGGCCGACGCTTCGCTGAGGACCTCGAACAGGACCATGTCCTGCGAGTCGTTCTCATTTAGAGGGAGATCCTCTGTTGAAGAAGCCATTGCCGCGCTCATGATCTGCTTCTAATTGCGTTGCTTTAATCAAAGTTTGATTTATTAAAGCGAGCTGGGGAAAACGAACCAGAGTGGAATAATCGTCACACCAAGTTCATTTCGCACGTGGAACGTTGTCATCGTCCTGTCCTTGTTATGTAGTTTCATTACTGGAGAAGTGGACGGGTTTTTTCGTAAATAGAGTTTTGAATGCGGGTGGAAAAGAAATGAAATCAATGAATGCATGCTGAGGTCAGGGATGAGATCGTGGAGGTCCTTAGATCAGTCAACGTTCTAGAGAGGGTGGGACCCCGGATTTAGGTAGCGGGTCAATGTATTTGTGGGGTTTCTTGACTTTTCTAATTTGTTCCGACTCAACTTTAAGCGGTTTGGGTCGAGGGTCGTCAATGACGACGGAGCACGTGTGACTCGGATGATTCGAGTAAGCCGAGGCACATCAGGTCCGAGGAATGTTTGGAATATGAGATTTGGAAGAAAAAACTATAAAAATAAGTTATTTTTTGTATTCTTCTATGGGTCTTATGATTGACCTAACAGTGTTACTAGCTGTTGATAATAGTGTATTGTAGTGGGTTTTAGTCCCACATTGCTTGGGAGAACAAACATCACACTCCTCTACTTGTATAAATATATGTGCACACTCAATATTCAATTCAAGGGAAATTTACCCAAGATTCTCTCTCTCTCTTACTTTAACATGGTATCAGAGCTAGGGCTATTTCCCTTTCAATAAAATTTTTAACGCTTTTGCGTTCTTTTGCCAAATCTTGGCCTTATTGCTTTGCAGCCGTTTAATGTTTTATTTTTTTTATTTTTATTTTTAATTATTTGGCGTTCATCTGCCAGATATTTTGGCCTTGTCGTTTTGCGGCCTCTTAACGCGTTTCGCGTTCTCGTTTAACCTTCGGGTTCTATTTTAAACCTTCAGGTTCTATTTTAAACCTTCGGGTTTCATTCTAACCTTCGGGTTCTATTTTAAACCTTCGGGTTTCATTCTAACCTTCGGGTTCTATTTTAAACCTTCGGGTTTCATTCTAACCTTCGGGTTCTATTTTAACGGCATTGTCGTTTCAAGACCGTCTCTCGGTCTCAAATTAACGGCATCGTCGTTTCAAGCCGTCTCTCGGCCTCAAACGAACGACATTAGTAACAGCATCTCGACATCTTAACGTCTCAAGATTGCTGTTATGGCTCCTTCAGAGAAGATTCCCAAACCACCTTTGCCCCTCAATGATCAAAGTGACTGGGCAGGGTGGTCCACCATTGTCACCAATGCCTTGCGTGGCGCTGGTTTGCTTGATCATCTCACCAGTACGGGACCAGTTCCACCGTCCATCAGCACTGTTGCTTCATCCAGTACTATTGCCTCTGGCAGTGGTGATGTCGATCTTCAGACTGCTCGTGCTCTCTATGTCAAGGAGAGTTCAGAGTGGCAATTGCAGGAATTTCGTGTTATGGATTATCTCACTCGCTGTGTTGGCTCTGGTCTCACTGTCGAGATTGGCTCGCTTCCCTCTGCTCAGGCCATGTGGACTCGTCTCACTGAGCGTTTCACTGAGTGCTCGGGTGCACGGGAGGCATATCTTCTGCAACGCATTTCTCTACAACGCAAAGGTAGTTCATCTCTGCAGTCCCATTTTGGACAAATGCAAGCTTTTTGGACAGAGTTACGCTCCATGCTTCCTGGACGTAATTCCACATATGAAGACTGGCTAGCCTGGTACGAACGGCATGAGGTGCATCAATTGTTTCAGTCCCTTCCTGAATATTCAACTATGGCTGATCAACTACTTCACCAGCCTCAATTTCCGACTTTGGCCTCAGTTATGGGAGCTCTCACTGCTTATGAGACCCGGCAGCAGACAGCACGACTCAATTTGTCAACAGACACTCCTACCTCTTCACTCGAGACTGTTTTGTCTGTACCTGTCACTGCTCCTGTTATGAATTATACTTCTCCACAGGCTCCCTCTCCACAGGCTCGATCTAAGCTCTCTTGCAAATATTGTAAGAAGGAAGGACACCGCATTGAGACATGCTTCAAGCTTCATCCTGAGTTACGTTCCTCAGGTACTGGACGTGGTCGGCGACCCCCTCAGTCTCAACCCTCTCGTACACCAGGATTGTTGGCCAATGCTATACCTTCTACTACTTCAGACTCTACTATTCAAGCTATTGAAAGTCTTCGCCGTCAACTTGATGCTTTTCAACATATCACCTCTACATCCGCCGCACAACTCTCTGGTATGCATTTTGCTGGTTCTTCAGCTAATCCTTCAGTCTCTGGTATGAATGATCTCTGGATTTTTGACTCTGGTTGTTCCTTTCATATGACTTGTAATGCCTCACTTTTATCCTCTGTCTTTACTTCATCCTCTCTTCCTCCTATCTACACAGCTGCTGGACAACCATTGTCCATTACTCAGTATGGCTCTATTACCCCACAAAATGATCCATCTGGTCGTCTAACACTTGGTCCCGTCTATGTGGCTCCACAATTGTGCTTGAATTTAATTTCTATTAGCTCTTTATGCATGGCGGGCCTGTTTGTCTCATTTTCTTCTGATACTTGTATTGTGCAGGATCCACAGACGGGCAAGACGGTTGGGGCGGGTCGTAGGAGGCACAAACTGTATTTTCTGGAATATCTTCACCTTCCAGAGTCCATACGTCCACGTTCTCTTGTTGCTTCTCTTTGTTCGTCAAAACCCTCTACCTCGCTTCCTGCCAATTTATGGCATAGACGACTTGGTCATGTGTGTAATAAAAGGCTGGAGAGTCTTATTCAGTCTGGAGTACTTGGTCCTGTATCATCTAGTTCTAGTATTGAGTCATGTGCTGGTTGCAAATTGGCTAAATTCACTGCTTTACCATTTAAAATGAGTACATCTGTATCCACTTCCTTATTTGATTTAGTACATTCTGATATTTGGGGGCCAGCTCCTTTGCCTTCTTCATCTGGCTACTTATATTATGTTAGTTTTATCGACGATTTCTCTCGTTTTACATGGGTTTACCTACTTAAGAATCGCTCTGACGTACTTACTGCTTATCAAGCCTTCACTGCTATGATTTTCACTCAATGGCAATCTCGTATTAAAGTTTTTCGTTCTGATTGTGCCAAAGAGTACCTATCCTCTGCCATGCGCTCTATCATGTCCTCTCATGGGACTATCTTTCAACAGTCATGTCCCTACACTCATGAGCAAAATGGTGTTGCTGAACGCAAACATCGTCATATCCTCGATACTGCCCGATCAATGCTCATTTCTTACTCTGTTCCTCGTCGTTTCTGGGCTGAGGCTATTCTCACCGCGACTCATGCCATTAATATCACTCCATCTAGCTCTCTTTCCGGTGCTACTCCTTATAGTCGTGTTTATACTCATCCTCCCCGTTATGATCTAGTTCGCGTTTTTGGTTGTCGATGTTTTGTTTTTCTGCCATCTCACGAACGTGATAAATTGTCTCCCAGAGCAGTTTCTTGTGTTTATTTAGGAATTAGTTCAGAACATCGAGGTTATCGTTGTTATGATCCCGCAACTCGTCGAGTTCATATATCTCGTCATGTTCAGTTCGAAGAGGATTCTCCATATTATTCTACTTCTGATGACTTTAATTTCCTCCACTCTACCGATCATGCTTCCCCGTCCACTGCATCACCCACTTCTTCACCTCAATTTTCCTTTCGAGATCTCCCTGACATCTCTCCCTCTCCTTCTGTTGACTCTTCCTCACCTGAGTCTTCTCTTACACCATCTAATCCATATCCTGTGGACACAACTCTCACTCCAGAAAATACTGTTGATCTTCATGCACCTGCGCCAGCATCTCCCCCGCCTGAGGTTCCTCTTGCTCTTCGTCGAGGCAAACGCCCACATGTCATGCCTGCCCGGTATGCTTCTGTTACTTCTTATTCACCTATCTTTCATAACTTTCTTGCTGCCATTCATACTATTGTTGAGCCAAAGTCCTTCCAAGAGGCAGTTCAAATTCCAGAGTGGCGACAAGCTATGGCTGAGGAATTTCAAGCATTTCAGCAAACTCATACCTGGGATATTGTTCCCTGTCCTCCTGGGATCTCTCTTGTTGGCAGTAAATGGGTTTATAAGGTCAAGTTTCGTCCTGATGGCACCATTGAACGTCGAAAAGCTCGTTTAGTGGCTAGAGGTTTTACTCAGCAACAAGGTATTGATTATGAGGAGACCTTTGCTCCTGTTGCTCAGATGCCCACTGTGCGTACTCTCCTTGCGGTCGCTGCTGCTCATCGTTGGCCCTTATACCAGATGGATGTCAAAAATGCTTTTCTTCATGGCTCTTTATCAGAGACCGTATATATGCAACCGCCTCCAGGGTCAAATATTCCTCCGGGACATGTATGTCTCCTTCGTCGTGCTGTTTATGGTCTCAAACAGGCACCCCGCGCTTGGTTTGAGTGTTTTCGCGATGTTGTGCTCAAAGCGGGCTTTATAGAAAGTCATCAAGATGCTTCTCTGTTTGTTCGCACTACATCGCGTGGCAGGGTTTTATTACTCATCTATGTAGATGATATGATCATTACAGGTGATGATATGACAGGTATACAATACGCAAAATCTCAGTTGCAACAACAGTTCCACATGAAGGATCTTGGATCTCTTCGGTATTTCCTTGGTCTAGAAATTTCTCAAGGCCCGCGGGGTGTATTACTGTCTCAACAGAAGTATCTCTCAGATATTCTAAATCAAGCTGAGTTAACTGATAATACAACTGTCGATACTCCACTCCAGCAGAATGTCAAACTTTGCTCTACTGACGGTGAGCCTCTATCTGATCCTACCCGATATCGACATCTTGTTGGTCAGTTGGTCTATTTGTGCATCTCTCGACCAGATATCTCTCATGCTGTTGGTATTGTCAGTCAATTTGTTAGTGCCCCACGTTCTGTACACTATGCTGTCTTATTACGGATTCTTCGGTACCTCCGGGGTACTAGCACTCGCTCACTTTTGTTTCCTGCTACATCTAAGTTAGAGCTTTGTGCATATTCTGATGCTGATTGGGCTGGTGATCCAACTACCAGAAAGTCTACCACAGGTTATTGTATATTTCTTGGTGATTCCCTTATTTCCTGGCGAAGTAAGAAACAAGATGTTATTGCTCTTTCCAGTACTGAGGCAGAGTATCGTGCAATGTCCACAACAGCTAAAGAGATTATTCATCTTCGTCGCCTTCTCAGTGATTTCGGTATTTCTGTTACGACTCCTACTCCTCTCTACTGTGATAATAAGAGTGCCATCCAGATTGCTAATAATCCAGTATTTCATGAAAGGACCAAACATATTGAGATCGACGCTCATTTTGTCCGTCACCAAGTTATCAAGGACAAGACAATTCTACTTCCTCATGTTTCATCCGCTGACGAGCTTGCAGATTTCTTCACAAAGGCCTTACCTGTTCATCGGTTCCAGTTTCTTGTACGCAAACTCACTTTGTTTGATCCAACATGAGTTTGAAGGGGGCTGTTGATAATAGTGTATTGTAGTGGGTTTTAGTCCCACATTGCTTGGGAGAACAAACCTCACACTCCTCTACTTGTATAAATATATGTGCACACTCAATATTCAATTCAAGGGAAATTTACCCAAGATTCTCTCTCTCTCTCTTACTTTAACATGGTATCAGAGCTAGGGCTATTTCCCTTTCAATAAAATTTTTAACGCTTTTGCGTTCTTTTGCCAAATCTTGGCCTTATTGCTTTGCAGCCGTTTAATGTTTTATTTTTTTTATTTTTATTTTTAATTATTTGGCGTTCATCTGCCAGATATTTTGGCCTTGTCGTTTTGCGGCCTCTTAACGCGTTTCGCGTTCTCGTTTAACCTTCGGGTTCTATTTTAAACCTTCGGGTTTCATTCTAACCTTCGGGTTCTATTTTAAACCTTCGGGTTTCATTCTAACCTTCGGGTTCTATTTTAAACCTTCGGGTTTCATTCTAACCTTCGGGTTCTATTTTAACGGCATTGTCGTTTCAAGACCGTCTCTCGGTCTCAAATTAACGGCATCGTCGTTTCAAGCCGTCTCTCGGCCTCAAACGAACGACATTAGTAACAGCATCTCGACATCTTAACGTCTCAAGATTGCTGTTATGGCTCCTTCAGAGAAGATTCCCAAACCACCTTTGCCCCTCAATGATCAAAGTGACTGGGCAGGGTGGTCCACCATTGTCACCAATGCCTTGCGTGGCGCTGGTTTGCTTGATCATCTCACCAGTACGGGACCAGTTCCACCGTCCATCAGCACTGTTGCTTCATCCAGTACTATTGCCTCTGGCAGTGGTGATGTCGATCTTCAGACTGCTCGTGCTCTCTATGTCAAGGAGAGTTCAGAGTGGCAATTGCAGGAATTTCGTGTTATGGATTATCTCACTCGCTGTGTTGGCTCTGGTCTCACTGTCGAGATTGGCTCGCTTCCCTCTGCTCAGGCCATGTGGACTCGTCTCACTGAGCGTTTCACTGAGTGCTCGGGTGCACGGGAGGCATATCTTCTGCAACGCATTTCTCTACAACGCAAAGGTAGTTCATCTCTGCAGTCCCATTTTGGACAAATGCAAGCTTTTTGGACAGAGTTACGCTCCATGCTTCCTGGACGTAATTCCACATATGAAGACTGGCTAGCCTGGTACGAACGGCATGAGGTGCATCAATTGTTTCAGTCCCTTCCTGAATATTCAACTATGGCTGATCAACTACTTCACCAGCCTCAATTTCCGACTTTGGCCTCAGTTATGGGAGCTCTCACTGCTTATGAGACCCGGCAGCAGACAGCACGACTCAATTTGTCAACAGACACTCCTACCTCTTCACTCGAGACTGTTTTGTCTGTACCTGTCACTGCTCCTGTTATGAATTATACTTCTCCACAGGCTCCCTCTCCACAGGCTCGATCTAAGCTCTCTTGCAAATATTGTAAGAAGGAAGGACACCGCATTGAGACATGCTTCAAGCTTCATCCTGAGTTACGTTCCTCAGGTACTGGACGTGGTCGGCGACCCCCTCAGTCTCAACCCTCTCGTACACCAGGATTGTTGGCCAATGCTATACCTTCTACTACTTCAGACTCTACTATTCAAGCTATTGAAAGTCTTCGCCGTCAACTTGATGCTTTTCAACATATCACCTCTACATCCGCCGCACAACTCTCTGGTATGCATTTTGCTGGTTCTTCAGCTAATCCTTCAGTCTCTGGTATGAATGATCTCTGGATTTTTGACTCTGGTTGTTCCTTTCATATGACTTGTAATGCCTCACTTTTATCCTCTGTCTTTACTTCATCCTCTCTTCCTCCTATCTACACAGCTGCTGGACAACCATTGTCCATTACTCAGTATGGCTCTATTACCCCACAAAATGATCCATCTGGTCGTCTAACACTTGGTCCCGTCTATGTGGCTCCACAATTGTGCTTGAATTTAATTTCTATTAGCTCTTTATGCATGGCGGGCCTGTTTGTCTCATTTTCTTCTGATACTTGTATTGTGCAGGATCCACAGACGGGCAAGACGGTTGGGGCGGGTCGTAGGAGGCACAAACTGTATTTTCTGGAATATCTTCACCTTCCAGAGTCCATACGTCCACGTTCTCTTGTTGCTTCTCTTTGTTCGTCAAAACCCTCTACCTCGCTTCCTGCCAATTTATGGCATAGACGACTTGGTCATGTGTGTAATAAAAGGCTGGAGAGTCTTATTCAGTCTGGAGTACTTGGTCCTGTATCATCTAGTTCTAGTATTGAGTCATGTGCTGGTTGCAAATTGGCTAAATTCACTGCTTTACCATTTAAAATGAGTACATCTGTATCCACTTCCTTATTTGATTTAGTACATTCTGATATTTGGGGGCCAGCTCCTTTGCCTTCTTCATCTGGCTACTTATATTATGTTAGTTTTATCGACGATTTCTCTCGTTTTACATGGGTTTACCTACTTAAGAATCGCTCTGACGTACTTACTGCTTATCAAGCCTTCACTGCTATGATTTTCACTCAATGGCAATCTCGTATTAAAGTTTTTCGTTCTGATTGTGCCAAAGAGTACCTATCCTCTGCCATGCGCTCTATCATGTCCTCTCATGGGACTATCTTTCAACAGTCATGTCCCTACACTCATGAGCAAAATGGTGTTGCTGAACGCAAACATCGTCATATCCTCGATACTGCCCGATCAATGCTCATTTCTTACTCTGTTCCTCGTCGTTTCTGGGCTGAGGCTATTCTCACCGCGACTCATGCCATTAATATCACTCCATCTAGCTCTCTTTCCGGTGCTACTCCTTATAGTCGTGTTTATACTCATCCTCCCCGTTATGATCTAGTTCGCGTTTTTGGTTGTCGATGTTTTGTTTTTCTGCCATCTCACGAACGTGATAAATTGTCTCCCAGAGCAGTTTCTTGTGTTTATTTAGGAATTAGTTCAGAACATCGAGGTTATCGTTGTTATGATCCCGCAACTCGTCGAGTTCATATATCTCGTCATGTTCAGTTCGAAGAGGATTCTCCATATTATTCTACTTCTGATGACTTTAATTTCCTCCACTCTACCGATCATGCTTCCCCGTCCACTGCATCACCCACTTCTTCACCTCAATTTTCCTTTCGAGATCTCCCTGACATCTCTCCCTCTCCTTCTGTTGACTCTTCCTCACCTGAGTCTTCTCTTACACCATCTAATCCATATCCTGTGGACACAACTCTCACTCCAGAAAATACTGTTGATCTTCATGCACCTGCGCCAGCATCTCCCCCGCCTGAGGTTCCTCTTGCTCTTCGTCGAGGCAAACGCCCACATGTCATGCCTGCCCGGTATGCTTCTGTTACTTCTTATTCACCTATCTTTCATAACTTTCTTGCTGCCATTCATACTATTGTTGAGCCAAAGTCCTTCCAAGAGGCAGTTCAAATTCCAGAGTGGCGACAAGCTATGGCTGAGGAATTTCAAGCATTTCAGCAAACTCATACCTGGGATATTGTTCCCTGTCCTCCTGGGATCTCTCTTGTTGGCAGTAAATGGGTTTATAAGGTCAAGTTTCGTCCTGATGGCACCATTGAACGTCGAAAAGCTCGTTTAGTGGCTAGAGGTTTTACTCAGCAACAAGGTATTGATTATGAGGAGACCTTTGCTCCTGTTGCTCAGATGCCCACTGTGCGTACTCTCCTTGCGGTCGCTGCTGCTCATCGTTGGCCCTTATACCAGATGGATGTCAAAAATGCTTTTCTTCATGGCTCTTTATCAGAGACCGTATATATGCAACCGCCTCCAGGGTCAAATATTCCTCCGGGACATGTATGTCTCCTTCGTCGTGCTGTTTATGGTCTCAAACAGGCACCCCGCGCTTGGTTTGAGTGTTTTCGCGATGTTGTGCTCAAAGCGGGCTTTATAGAAAGTCATCAAGATGCTTCTCTGTTTGTTCGCACTACATCGCGTGGCAGGGTTTTATTACTCATCTATGTAGATGATATGATCATTACAGGTGATGATATGACAGGTATACAATACGCAAAATCTCAGTTGCAACAACAGTTCCACATGAAGGATCTTGGATCTCTTCGGTATTTCCTTGGTCTAGAAATTTCTCAAGGCCCGCGGGGTGTATTACTGTCTCAACAGAAGTATCTCTCAGATATTCTAAATCAAGCTGAGTTAACTGATAATACAACTGTCGATACTCCACTCCAGCAGAATGTCAAACTTTGCTCTACTGACGGTGAGCCTCTATCTGATCCTACCCGATATCGACATCTTGTTGGTCAGTTGGTCTATTTGTGCATCTCTCGACCAGATATCTCTCATGCTGTTGGTATTGTCAGTCAATTTGTTAGTGCCCCACGTTCTGTACACTATGCTGTCTTATTACGGATTCTTCGGTACCTCCGGGGTACTAGCACTCGCTCACTTTTGTTTCCTGCTACATCTAAGTTAGAGCTTTGTGCATATTCTGATGCTGATTGGGCTGGTGATCCAACTACCAGAAAGTCTACCACAGGTTATTGTATATTTCTTGGTGATTCCCTTATTTCCTGGCGAAGTAAGAAACAAGATGTTATTGCTCTTTCCAGTACTGAGGCAGAGTATCGTGCAATGTCCACAACAGCTAAAGAGATTATTCATCTTCGTCGCCTTCTCAGTGATTTCGGTATTTCTGTTACGACTCCTACTCCTCTCTACTGTGATAATAAGAGTGCCATCCAGATTGCTAATAATCCAGTATTTCATGAAAGGACCAAACATATTGAGATCGACGCTCATTTTGTCCGTCACCAAGTTATCAAGGACAAGACAATTCTACTTCCTCATGTTTCATCCGCTGACGAGCTTGCAGATTTCTTCACAAAGGCATTACCTGTTCATCGGTTCCAGTTTCTTGTACGCAAACTCACTTTGTTTGATCCAACATGAGTTTGAAGGGGGCTGTTGATAATAGTGTATTGTAGTGGGTTTTAGTCCCACATTGCTTGGGAGAACAAACATCACACTCCTCTACTTGTATAAATATATGTGCACACTCAATATTCAATTCAAGGGAAATTTACCCAAGATTCTCTCTCTCTCTTACTTTAACACTAGCAAAGATCCTAAATATAGGACCGCCTCATGGGACACCTGACGTAGAGAGTCCAGTTAAAAAAATTTAATGAGCTGGAGAAATGAATCGGCGAATATAATATTTTCAATGAACTCTGCTATCAACAACAATATTTAATTGGAAGGCACTCATCTCGCAGGCAACGTTGATGCCTTCGGCTCATGTCGCCGGCAATGTCCATTCTCGTTTTCATGTTGTCAGCATCGTGAATCTCTCGTGCTTATGTTGCGGGAAATCCCAATACTCTGTGCTGGCAACGCCATATCAAGTTGCCATCGACCATGTTGTCGATGACTCACTGACTGTGTCGCGATGAAATTGTTCATGTCTACTTGTGAATATATTTTTTGTTTGGGTTCGTATTATTTGATTGCTATTGAGATTGTTGTTGATTTATTTTTCTTGCAACAATGTCTAGGCCTAAATTCTGTGATGCTAGATTCGATTGTTGTCAAATATGAAGGGTTTTCTTGCTTTTGTGATTGTTGTAATTACCTTGATTGTACATGAAACATGGTTGTTAGAAAGGGAACGAATAGCCATCGGATGTAACACCACGGCAATAATGGTTGCGACCATTATTATGATGGTCAGGGCATCAAGAGATGAAGCATGATGTAACGGGGAAACCAGGAACATAAGATGTCTTTAGGAGTGAGAAGGAGCGTGAGACGCCGACGACAGTGAGAAAGAGCGCAAGATGAGGTGATGACAAGATGAAGCACTGTGTTCAGCGGTGGCGGCGCGGTGGCATGAAACATAGTCCGGAGGTGGCGGCGTAAAGCGTGAGACGCAGGGTAAGTAGGAAGGAATTAAAGATTCATGGCTAGCAATGGAGCAGAGAGAAAAGACGTATATTTTTTATTCCTAAACTAATTCTTTCTTTTTTTTAAAAAATTTTCCTACCGATTGAAAATAATCTCATGGTTCCTTGATCAAGTGCCACGCTGAAAAGCAGCCAACTCCATAATTTAGGTCCAAAAAGCATTATTTTTGTTGTAATATGACAATGTATTTGGATAGCATCTTTGAAGTTGCATGAAGATGTGATTCTACTTTTATAACAACTATTTTTGAGCGGAAGTATTTAGCGAAGATGGTTTGTGATACTAATTATGCATTCAAAAGATGTGAACTTTTGGATTTGTACATAAATTTTAAAATCTAATGATTTATGGACTAACATGTATTTGGTGTACAATTAATACCATAAACTCGGATTTACTTAATATTTTCCTTTATTTAAGGTTCCATCCTTAAATCTTAAAAAAGAAATATATGCTTTATGGTTGTTAATGCGAAATTTGAGGAAGTGGCCGCTCCGTGTGATAGATTCATGCGAATCACGTCATCAACAGATGACGCAACTATCTCCTGCATTTGAGTCTTCTATAGGAACTCTTAGATTTCTGTTGAAATATATAAGTGAGAGCATTAAATTATTTATAAGAAGCTGCCAACTAAAATCCTCAAACCTATGCAGCGTGTCACATTTAGGGCCCATTTGGATTACAATAAGTATTGAAAGTAAAAATTAGATTAAAAAAATAATTTTTGAAATTATGAAGTAGAAATTAGTAAAAGTAATATTTTTTACTTGTTTTAGATTTTAGATATTTTTTTAAGTACTAGGAAAACACTTCATTCACTTCTTATGTTAGGATAACAATTGAAAATGTTGTTAGGAAGTAATAAATACATGATATAAACTATAACAATGTTATCTTCCTTTATTATAGCACTTTAATCAATATCATAACAATAATGACTATTACAACATTTCATATTAAATTATAATAGTTTGTAGGACTTAATTTGTAGCTCATTAACATGAAAATTTATTTTTAAAAAGTTAGATGGAATGTTTTTAGTGTGGAGGAGTCCACTAGCATTTGGGCTCAAAAATATATCAAGATAAGAGAATGTGTTAAAAAGAAAAACCCTTCACATCAATATAATTCCTTTTATCTAGGAGGTTTTATGTGAAAAAAGTAACCAATGTAAACCATCACATTTGGAACGACACTCACAGCCGATCCCTCATTTCACGGGATCACCTTCTTCACGTGTGGATCCCACACACATTTCATCCACTTCTGAAGCACATAGTTGGGAGGATTGAAGAGTTTTTATGAAGTATAGGTGGCACGTAGGCGTCATATCATTAATTAACGAAGTAAAACGAGTAATATTTCTGATGAAACAAACACGTTATTTTTGGCTTGGGAGTAACAAAACTAACATTTACTATTCTTACTTTAGGTACTTTAGAACTATTTCCTTACAAACAAACATGCTCCTAGGAATAACAAAAACGTTAAATTTAGATTCGAGCCTACTTGATTCGCAGACACATCCACTTAAAATTAAAGGTAATTAAGAAAACTCGGAGTGTAAATCCAATGATCCGTCGAAAATGAAAGTTGGAGAAAGTATATAACACTTCTAATCAAATATATTAATTTTAATTGAGAAGCAACTAAAAGTCTAAGTTTTCTCTCGCGCCGAACAAATCTTGATCAAGAGCGACCGATCCGGCAGAACAACTCAAAAGATAAAGAAGTATCGTTAATTTCTTCATGCTCGTTCCCAGTTATGTAGATCAGGTTTAGAGAGAGGAATAAAAAATTAATATAGTTAGGTTAAAAATATTTACATAGATGTCTTTATTGATTGCAGTATTATCAGATTCAATTCATTGATTATCCAGCATCTAGATTTCACACAATGTTGCTTATTGAAATTCATGTATCTTCTTTCAACGTACTTCATAGTTTAAGTAGAGTACATTATCCGTAATTATATCTATATTTATTATTTTTAATAAAATAACTATCACTGAGCGCAGAAATGCTCAAACACACGAGTCATTCATAAAATATCCTAATTGCAAAAACCTATTATTCATATCCAAGCTCGTTTGGGAAACAAGAAATATGTTGTTTGGAGAACAGAAAACCATATGCAAATCGGACAAGTTAAACCCGGTTATTTGTCAACCATACCCGACCCGACAAGGAATTTAGGATCAAATTCGTGTCCAAAGGTATAACCCTAAATCTCGCCCTCACTCGCCAGTGAAAATGGCGGGTCTCCTCCTCCGCGGTATGCGATCTGCGAATCGCGCCGCATTCTCCACCCCTTTCCTTTCCCTCCCCCTCCCTTTCCGGCACCATTACCCCTCTCAATCTCCCCTCCGCAGCTTCTCCGCCGCCGCGGTCCAGTCCTCTGCCGCCGCCGGTGCGGAGAAGAGCGCGTTGGACCCCAACAGGCTCCGCAATGTGGCGGTGAAGTGCGGTGCTGATATCCCCCACGATCGAGTTATGGATTCCATTGGCCTCGAGCGCGAGCGTGGCATCACAATCGCTTCCAAGGTATTACTAAACAAAAAGATCGATTTTCTTAGCAATAGAAGTTTCATAGTTTCAGTAAATTTTTTTTCCAGGTTACTTCGATTTCATGGAGGGATAGTGAGCTGAATATGGTTGATACTCCAGGGCACGCTGATTTTGGCGGTGAAGTATGTGAACTTAACTTCGTATTAGAATTGTCTTTGTGATGGATTTGTTAAAGTGAATGTTTTTCTTATTATGTGTTAGGTTGAACGAGTTGTTGGAATGGTTGAAGGGGCAATATTAGTTGTTGATGCTGGAGAGGGTCCATTAGCACAGACAAAGTTTGTTCTTGCCAAAGCTTTGAAGTATGGGTTGCGCCCGATTCTTCTCTTGAATAAAGTCGATCGGCCTTCAGGTGTGACTTCTCATTTTTTATAAATCATGTATGTATCAATTGTTTATTGTAGTTGTCTACCATAGGATACTGTTCAAACCATTTAAGCATAACGTTAAGTCTATCGGTTTGCCCTATGGCTTGTTGTCTGCCCATGGGTTTCTAATTCGTATGTGTATCAACTTAGAAACTAAAGTCTCCGGTGCATAAATAGGTGCAAGTATGCTATCGCCAAATTTACAATTGGTAATCAAATGACAAGAAAATGACACTGAGATGCAGAAGTACATAATGAAAAAATAGAGGGAGTGGAAGTAGGAATAATAACAAGGTAAAACTTCTTCAGAAAACTCATGGCGAACCGTCCAAGACTCTGTTTCCTTGATCATGCGAATCTTCAGAGAAGGGAGAGTTGAGTTAGGTAAACATGAAAGTAACCTTGCGTAGATATCAGTTAAACTTTATCAAGATTATTTCCAATAATTTGGACTTGGGTTTTTTGGTTACATTTTACTTCAACTTACTTTATGTCCACCCACTGACTGCCCAACCACAGCCTTTCCCCCTTCATATTCCCTCATATTCTCTCCTTCTTTACATGGTTCATATAAATCAAGAATATATTGAGAGAGAGAGAGAGAGAGAGAGAGGGAGGGAGGGAGGGAGGGAGAGAGATTGGCTATCTTCTTCCTGGCGAGGTAGTAGAAGAGTGTATTTGTCCCAAAGTACTAGCAAGTCGATTTGAACTGAGGCAGAGAGAGAGGGAGGGAGGGAGGGAGGGAGAGAGATTGGCTATCTTCTTCTTGGCGAGGTAGTAGAAGAGTGTATTAATCCCAAAGTACTAGCAAGTCGATTTGAACCGAGACAACATTGAACAAGTTACTTTAATTTCCCCATACTTGATCTTTCATGTTGGTGACTTGTCTATTGTGTTCTCCTGGGATTACATAATCCTAGCCTAGGTGAAACAAAATAAAAGAATGTCATCCATGTCCAATACTTTTTAAGCCTTTTCCTCTTATTTTTTTAATTAAATTTGTATTCAAACTTGTAGGCCATTCCAAGTCATAGCAGGATGTTGTCTTTTCCACAGTTCATTGATATACAATAATCACTTATGATCTTCTTGTTGTGTTGAAGGTGCCTTGTAATATTTTACTGTCTTAACGTCTGTGTATTGTCCTTTCCACAGTTTCTGAGGAGACATGTAATGAAGTTGAGAGTTTGGTTTTTGATCTTTTTGCAAATCTTGGCGCAACAGGTACAATTTTATACTTATTCAATATCTGTATTAAGCTAAACCTGAGTTTTGGATATGCCTTTCTTCTTTAATTTCACAGAGCAGCAACTGGACTTTCCGGTTCTTTATGCATCAGCAAAGGAAGGATGGGCTTCCTTGACCTTCACCAAAAGTCCTGTTGAAGATGCAAGGAATATGGCACCGTTGCTTGATGCCATTCTTAAGCATGTTTCTCCACCCTCTGCAAACCTTCAGGCGCCCTTCCAAATGCTGGTTAGTTAATTGAAAAGTTGGATACTCTTATCCTTTTTCTAACAATCTCGAGGTGGTTTCTAGTCATACGGTCATACCAGAAGTTGAGCTGTTGCTTTGGGTTCATTCACACTCTTATTTCCTTTTGGAGTTTTTTCTGGGGCTAGAACCTTTAACGTGTTTGAATATATCTCCTTTAATGAACTTTTACGTAACAATTGTGATTTTATTTTGTTTCTAATCTTAGCCCATTTTTTGTAAAGAAAACTATGAGGGTTCCAAGCAACATTTGCCAATACTGGAGTATTAAGCACCTGAAATAGATATATGTATTATTTATTTTTATATAAGCATTTTACATTTTTTTTTCAAAGGTACACTAACTGCCATTATTATATTTGTGGAGAAAATAGAAAAGGCCAAGTTATTATTCATATAAACTTAACATCTCTTAAGTAGGAATTTTGAGGATATTATAAAGTAGGTTTGAGATAAAATCATGTCTACTCAAATCTCATAATATATACTTACATCTAAATCCTAATAATATTTAACGCCCCCCCTGAAGCTGGAGCATATGTACTATGTATGTCCAACTTGTTAGAAATGAAAAATAAAACACCTAGTTGCAAGAGCTATGGTAATATCATCTTTGCTCGCAATACTTGAGGATGTCAGCAATTAATAAATTGTAGTCATAGCTAAAGAAACCTTAAGCGGGTTAGCCATTAGAAATTCTAAGCGGGTTAGCCATTAGAAATTCTAGGCGAGTCAACTAGTAGAAACTCTAGATAGGTCAGCCAATGAAAAATTTAGATGGGTCGGCCAATAGAAACGTAGGCAGGTTACCCAGTTAAAACCCTAGGTTGACAACCAACATAAATTCTAGGCAGATTAACCAATTAAAACCCTATGCGGATCAACCTATAGGTCATTGAATTAATGTTGAAGACTTGTGCCTGAGTGATCGAAATGGCACCCAATCTGCAGATGGCATGAACTAGACAAATGTTTGATTGATATGTAGAAGGGTCAAACCAAATGGTTTTATGAACAGTTATATTGAAGATAGATTTAATGCAATGTTGTGCATATTAATGTAGGTGTAATATAAACCTGACGATGCAAAGCTAATTTGGATTGAATTTGAAATTGTTGAAAGCAATTAACGAAAGATGCAAGATGCATTACTGTTCACAGTGACTCCGCCGGTGAACATTATTTAAAGATAGGTTTTTTGGGTGGAGTGTTTTCATTGAAGATTTAGGAATTTGTGATGTTGAATGCGAAGTTATTGCGGAAGCTGGAGATATTGAAGTTGTCAAGGGTAATGTTTTAAATGTCGGATGTCGGATGTCGGATTCATGTCGGACGGTTGAAATCCATATCGGATAGCGAAAATCGGGGATATATCGAGGGACAAACTAAATTTTAAATTGCCATATCGGGTAGTGCACATATGTATAATATCATGTTCTAAATGCAAGGTTTTAAATATCGCTTGACATGTCCGACATGTCAGTTTGAGGACTTGAGCGACACGGCATGGGCGTATTCAATTCGTATGTCGGTTTTCAGAGCCAAATCGAAAATATCAGGACGACGTCGGAATCCATCCATCGCCGGTGCCGCCTCTTCCTCTCCCTCTTCCCTAGCAGGTAAGCCTTCTTCATTCTATCTCTCTCTCTTTGAGTTTGTCTTGCAGCTTCAGATTGTGGCTGCAGCAGACTAATTTCCCCCCCTCTTTCAGTTTCTGTTTGTGACTTTATGCTGAGCAAAAGGAGTAGCTCTTGATTCATTTTTTTTGTTTGTTGTCTCTCAAAAACAGGTTAGCCTCCCTCTTAAATTTTTTTCCTGTCAAATAAAATTAATTTTAACTTGGTAATTTAATTATAAAATTGAAGTGTAACGAATTCAAATGCTAATGCATAGGAGATACTTAACAGTTAACACTCTTTAATATCAGCTGCCTCTCTTAAATTCGTACCAAATTGCTAAAATTAAATTGAAATTAGAAAATTCCAAGCAATTGAGATCTGAAATTATTACCCCTTGTACACTTTTTGAGCAATTGATTACTTTTTAGTGTGAAGACAACATTCTCCACTGCACTATACACTTTCTAAGCATTTGGTTGGCCTATCATTATGTTTAAATTTTGTATCGAATCAAATTATCAATTACTGTTAAATCAGTTACTGTTTGAAGATTCATAATTTTAATAGGCTTTGAATAATGGACTTGGTAGTTGGTATTTTAATAAGCTTTGAACAATGCATAATTATTTAATTTGTCATTTTAGTAAGCTTTGAATAATACATAATTATTTAATTTGTCAATTTAAATATGCAATTGATTTAAATATGTAAATATAATTGGTTGTCTAAATCCATATTTATTGTCTTATTAATTATTGTAGAATCATGTTGTGCGAAGGACAAAGATCTACTAGACCGTCAACAACACCAAAAGTGGACGGTAAAGATCCATGTTGGCTATATGAGGAGAGTTGGTTCTGATATAGACAAAGAAATGCAAATATTACACTCAAATTATCAATGGCGGGATTAGCCGATTCAAACAACACCTATCCGGAAAGAGGGAAATTGCGCGTCATGTGAAAGTTCCCGATGATGTTAAGGCAAAAGTTTTCGAAATTATAGATAATGCCAAGAAGAGTAAGAATGAGAAGGAGATGAAAATGCATAACTTGTTGAGTGAGGTGCATATTAGGAAAGATGAGGAGCAGAACTCAATCCCATTGAGTAGTCAAAGAAGCTCGTCATCCTCTCACAAGGTAATTGGACCAATGGACTCCTTCGCCGCTCGTTCTCCCGAGGAGATTGCCTAAATAGTAGCAAAGGGGAAACAACTGACGGTGGACTCCAAACTTAAAAAGAAGAAAAAAGATGTATTATGATACATCTCTAAATGGTTCTATGAAGCCGACATTCCATTTCATACCGCCACACTTCCCTCTTTCCATTAAATGCTACAAGCTATTGGTTTGTTTGGAAGTCATTTACAAGCTCCATTGATGTATGAACTAAGTGAGACATATTTGCAAAAAGAAGTGGATGCGACAAAAGAAATTGTTAAAAACTTTAAAAGGACTTGTGTTATCAATGGTTGCTCGTTAATGACCGATGCATGGAGTGATCAGAAGTCTAGAAGCATCATGAACATGGTTGTACATTTTGCTAGGAGAGCTTGTTTTTTGTCTTCATATGGTCCATCGGCCAATAAGCACGATGCTTAGTATACCCGTGACTTTGTAGACAAGGCTATTGATCAAATATGGGAGACAAATGTGATGCATATAGTCACTAATGAAGCTTCAAACAATGTGGCGACTTCTAAGTTATTGGTCGAGAAGAGGCCAAATATATTTTGGATGACTTGTGCTGTACACAGTGAACTTGATGTTGTTCGATATAGCTAAGATAAACCCAATCGTAACGCCATTTTAATGGGAAGGAGTTTATCAGTGTTCTTATATAATCACACCAAACCTTTTTAATTATTTAGGGAGTTCACTAAGGGTGATCTTGTGAGACCGGGGGTTACGAGGTTTGCTACGACGTTCCTTTCTCTACAGTCATTAAGAGATCATAAGAAAGAGATGAGGCGGGGTTACGAGGTTTGCTACGACGTTCCTTTCTCTACAGTCATTAAGAGATCATAAGAAAGAGATGAGGCAAATGTTTATCTCTGACCAATCCTTTCTCTACAGTCATTAAGAGATCATAAGAAAGAGATGAGGCAAATGTTTATCTCTGACCAATGGACAAATTGTAGCCTTTCAAGAGATGAATGCGTTATTCACGGATTTGAATGATCAAATGAATACAATTAAAATATACCTTTTTGCCCACCGATGTTCTTAAAAGGCTATAATCTGTCCATTAGTCAAAGATAAACATTTGCCTCATCTCTTTCTTATGATCTCTTAATGACTGTAGAGAAAGGAACGCCGTAGCAAACCTCATAACCCATGGTCTCACAAGATCACTCTTAGTGAACTCCTTAAATAATTGAAGAGGCTTGATGAGATTATACAAGAATACTGATACACCCCTTCCCATTAAAATGGCAATATGAATGAGTTTTAACTTAGCTATATCAGACAACATCAAGTTCCTGTGTGTGCAGCACAAGTCGTCCAAAATATATTTAGCCTCTTCTCGACCAACAACTTAGAAACCGTTATATTGTTTGAAGCTCCATCAATAACTATCTGCACCAAGTGTTGTAAAAAACGCCCTAGGCAACTACCTAGGCACCCGTCTAGACAGAGGCGATGCCCAGGACGTGCAAAAATGCCCTCAGCGATCACATTTAGGTGCTGGGAGCGCCTAGGCGGCCGCTCAGGGCTAAGCGGACCGCTTACGCGGCCCGCCCCACAATTAAAAGAAAAAAGAAGGCTTGGGCGCTGAAAAACCCAAACCCAAAACCCAAAACCCAAAACCCAAAACTAAAGTAAAACTAATCCTAATCTCACTCACCCGCCGCCGCCACGAACATCGATCTCGTCTTCGATCCTAGGAGCTCATCTTCAACCTGGGAGCTTGTCTTCGATCTCGTCGAAGTTACTCGTCGTTCTCATCTCTGGCTTCTAGCTCGTCTTCAAGCTAGGAGTCAATTTCATCTCTGTAAGACTGTAAGTAAAGGACTAAAGTAAAGGATCTTGAAATATAAATAATATTTAAGTTTAATTGTTTAATTGTTTAAGTTTAATTTGAAGTTTAATTTTAAGTTAATATTAAGTTTATAAGTAATTCTTGTTGTTATAAGCAAAACAATTTTGGTTGTACAGTTCTTTCAGTGCTCATTGGAGTATTTCGGAGATTAATATTAAGTTTGTTGTACAGTTTAATTTGAAGTTCAATTTGAAGTTTATAAGTTAATATTAAGTCTAATTGAGTAACCAACAGGACTGCTGCTATAGTTTCTCATGATCAATAAAATTATGCTCCCTACATTTGGCTTTGTCATGTTCATTCTTTGCATTTGTTCAAAGATTACAACCATATATATAGAGTTTTTTTTCCAAAGATTACAACTGTACATTTGGCTTTGTCATGTTCATTCTTTGCATTTGTTCAAAGATTACAATTGTACATACAAAGCTTATAATTCTCTGTATTTGTTCAAAGATTAACTTAATATAATAAGGTCCTTGAGAAACAACATATTGAAACACAACATTAGTGATAGTTGCAGGCTTATAACAATAACGAATGAGGTTGCATTTTTTGACCTACAAAATAGAACAATAATAAGTAGCAGTTTTTGAAGTTGCAGCAATAACGAATGAAGTTGTAGTTTTTGACCTACAAAAAATAAGTTAACAGTAAGGGAAATTAACATGTGAGTTTTTGTTTTGAGATTCTGTCTAAGAATTACACATTGAACCTGTTTGACTGTCTATTTGCTGATATTTTGGGACCTAAACTTCTAGTTATTGGATATTATATGCCTTGCCATTTAGTATGTATGCATCTTTGATTGACTATTATAGTTTGGATAGCATATATGTTAGTATTTTTGTATTTATGCATTGTTGATTGGGTATATATATATTTATCTTCAAGTATCACAATTAAAAAAAGAAAAAAACGCCCAGAAACCGCTTAGGTGCTCGTCTAGATGTCTAAGCGCTGCGCGTCAAGTCCGGCGTCTAGGAGCGCCCAGAGTTTAATGTAATATTATCTGTCCCACATTTACGTCCCCTATCTGATCAATAACATTGTTTACAAAGTCACAGATATACTGAGCATCGTGCTTATCGGCTGATGCATCATGTGAAGACAAAAAACAAGCTCTCCTAGTAGAATATACAACTATGTTCATGATGCTTCTAGACTTCCGATCACTCCATGCATCGGTCATTAACGTGCAACCATTGACAACACAAGTCTTTTTAAAGTTTTCAATAATTTCTTTTCTCATCCACTTCTTTTTGCAAATATGTCTCACTCAGTTCATACATCGATGGAGCTTGTAAATGATTTCCAAACAATCCAATAGCTTGTAGCATTTGATGGAAAGAGGGAAGTGTGACAGTATGAAATGGAATGCCGATTTCATAGAACCATTTGGAGATGTATCGCAATACATCCTCCCTTTTCTTCTTTTTAAGCTTGGAGTCCACCGTTGGTTGTTCCCCTTTGCTACTATTTGAGCAATCTCCTCGGGAGAACGAGCGACGAAGAAATCCATTGGTTCAATTTACCTTGTGGGAGGATGACGAGTTTCTTTGACTACTCAATGAGATTGAGTTATGCTCCTCCTCATCCTTCTCGATATGCACCTCACTCAACAAGTTATACATTTTCATCTCCTTCTCATCCTTACTCTTCTTTGCATTATCTATAATTTCGAAAACTTTTGCCTTAACATCATCGGGAACTTTCACACGACGCGCAATTTCCCTCTTTTTGGCTAGGTGTTGTTTGAATCGGCTAATCCCGTCATTGATAATTTGAGTGCAATATCTGCATTT
>NC_033798.1:114787171-114858246 GCF_001876935.1 Asparagus officinalis | reverse complement strand
GGATCTTTACCACCCATTTTTGGTGTTGACGGTCTAGTAGATCCTTGTCCTTCGCATGTCATGATTCTACAATAATTAACAAGACAACAAATATGGATTTAGACAACTAATTATATTTACATATTTAAATCAATTGCATATTTAAATTGATAAATTAAATAATTATGCATTATTCAAAGCTAATTAAAATGACAAATTAAATAATTATGCATTATTCAAAGCTTATTGAAATACCAACTACCAAGTCCATTATTCAAAGCTTATTAAAATTATGAATCTTCAAACAATAATTGATTTAACAGTAATTGATAATTTGATTTGATACAAAATTTAAACATAATGATAGGCCAACCAAATGCTTAGAAAGTGTATAGTGCAGTGGAGAGTGTTGTCTTCACACTAAAAAGTAATCAATTGCTTAGAAAGTGTACAAGGGGTGATAATTTCAGTTCTCAATTGCTTAGGATTTTCTAATTTCAATTTAATTTCAGCAACTTGGTACGAATTCACGAGAGGCAACTGACATTAAGAAGTGTTAACTGTTAAGCATCTCCCATGCATTAGCATTTGAATTTATTACATTTCAATTTTATAATTCAATTACTAACTTAAAATCAGTTTTATTTCACAGAGAAAATATTCAAGAGGGAGACTTACCTAATTTTGAGAGACAACAAACAAGAAAAATAAATCAACAACTACTCCTTTTGCTCAGCACAAAGTCACAAGCTGAAACTGGAAGAGGGGGAAAAAATCAGTCCGCTGCAGCCACAATCTGAAATTACAAGACAAACTCAGAGAGAGATATAGAATGAAGGAGGCTTACCGGACGCCAGGGAGAGCTTGAAGTTTGGCTGCCATTGTCGCATGAAAGAGGGAGAGGAAGAGGCGACGCCGGCGATGGGTGGATTCTGACGTCACAGGGAGGCAGTGCCGGCGACGGGACGAGAACAAAGAGGGGAGGCTGGCAGTGATTGGTTCCCAAGTCCGCTGCAGTCCTAATTTTTCTCTTTTCTTTCTATCGGGTTCATAAGAAACCCTTAAACATGAGAACAGATCAAACGGGTTTGAGTTTTTATTACTAAACCCAAACCCGATAACAAAAAAATAAATCTTAAAAAAAGGGCCATATCGGCCGATTTTTCAAAGCTAAAAAATTGGCCGATATGCACGATATGGCCTCGATATTTCTGATTTGATCCTGAGAACTGACATATGAGTAGAAAACGCCCATGTCGTGTCGCTCAAGCCCTCAAACCGACATGTCGGTCGACCGACATTTAAAACCTTGGTCAAGGAGAGCATGATGGCCATGCAAAACCCTCGCGATGGCCTCGAGATCTAGAAAGATAGGACAAGTTTTTTAGGATTGAGTAGGCTAGGTTCTGATACCATGTAGACATAGAAGAGGCTAAGTTATAATTCATCTAAATCTAACATCTTTTAAATAGAGATTAGAAGGGTATTACAAAATATGCATGAGATAAAATCATATCTAATCAGATTTCACAATTTCTCAACAATATTCCATAATTTCTACTTATATCTTAGTACTAATAATATACAAATATTGATATAATTTTATCCATTAGTTTATATATTAATTCGCTTGCTTCTTATTGTTGAATTTGCATATCATTTTTCCTGTATTCCTTTGAGAGCCTAACTTACTAGACTTCTGCAGGTGTCTATGATGGAGAAAGATTTTTATCTTGGAAGAATATTGACTGGACGTGTTTCTTCAGGAATTGTTAACGTTGGTGATAGAATACATGGTCTTCGCTGCACAGATAATGGAGTTGAAAAAATTGAAGAAGGAAGGGTATGTTGACCTTGTGTTTCTAGCTGTTACAATGTGTATTTTTTTTACGATCGTGTTTCAAATGGCACTACTCTCATGACTGATTATGCAGATAACAAAGCTTATGAAAAAGAAGGGCACAAGCATGATCACAATTGACACTGCAGGAGCTGGTGATATAATCTCAATGGCTGGATTGATGAGTCCATCTATTGGTCACACAGTGGCAAATGTCAATGTAGGTACTTCTTATGTGTCTTATCCTTGTGTATCTTTTCTTGCATTTTGTTCTATGATCGCTCTTCTGGTCTTCCTTCTAATTATGTTACCTATTTGTCTACTTCATACGCGTAACATTTATGTAACACCTCTTGAAATTATGCTTCTGCACAAGATACTGTTTTTAATTTCCCCTCTTAAGCGGGTCGTGGTGGGGGCAGGGTTTCTGACATTATATATCTCTTTTTGGGAATATTGACATCATATCTCTTGTAGTGGCGTTGATGTTAAGGTGAATTTCAACTACTATTCTTTTTGGGTCTCTTAGCTCAGTTATCTAACATGAACTTTTGATTTAATTTTTTGACTTATGCTATGTTGGATTCAAATAGCAAGTTCTCCATTTAACTGCAATCATTAATGTGGACTAAGGAAAAAAAGGGCTTACAAATTATCATGACTTTGTTACAGATATCATTATATATTATACTATTTTATTTTTGCTGACTCATAAACTAAAAGGATGATAACTTAGCAGTGGAAGCAGTTTAATACTGCTGAATGATTATACATGATTAATATACAGTCCCAAAAAACTTGAGATAATGGGTTTGTTGCTTGAAGTTACTGCATAGATTAGGGTCCTTTAACACTAATATCCAGAATAGAGGATGCCACTGACATCATTAAGTTGATAGTGATGCAAGGGTTTTGCTGTGTATTTATTTTGGAATCATGTACCATAAGAATGTGTACTTGTGCTGACAGTAAGTACTGTATATCGTAACAACATTTGCCTTTTTTCATGAATTCTCAAATATACTGAGGACATTGACAAATGAATTGTCCTACTAATAATTTGAGTACATGGATATGGCAATATCGTTATTGCATTGTTTTAGTATTTCTGCACTCGAGAAGTTCTCAATATTTTATTCTGAATTTGGGTCCTCGCCATCTAATTACTTTATGTTTTTCCTTTTACCGATATGCTTAAGCTCTGTTGTATCACATCTTATAAATTGAATAATATCGTAAAAAATCTACTTACTGTTTGAATTTATTTTATTTCCTGACAACTGTTCCCAAATATTTTCTGAAACTTCATGTTTCCCAAATTCCTAAGTGTGAATCTTGCCAGATTGTTCCTAAATTCTAAAGTTGTGACAATAAACACAACAAAGAATAACACAGTAAAAGGTATATTGATGATCTTATCATTTTGTTAACTTTTAATGCCTAATATTATGTATTTCATAGCAGGCCTTTTCTTACCGCATCTCATTTTTTATCCCTATTATATGGAGTTACTTTATTTAATTTATTCTTGTCATGGGCCCTTCAGAGTTATAATCTTATTCTTACCTATAGAATGAGGCTGGAGTTGGCTTTGACCCTTACAGTTGAGACCAGATGCTCAATACTTTTCCACTAGATTCTGTAATGTACAAAATGAGTCACCTTTTATGGTTTTCTCACCTTTCAGTATGTTGCAGTCTTATGTCTTTCGTACTAAATTTGTGATACAAACTAGTAGGGTCATTCTTTGTGGGTGGATCTCCTGTACTGACATGAATAAATGAAAATTTTAAATGTCTCAAAGTTTAACAAGTTTATGAAACAAAAGGCATGTTGGGTGGCAGGATAGGATAAAAAGCAGCAATCGTAGTCACTATTAACTGGGTTTTGCAAGATGGTGTTTGTGATCTATTTAGCGAAATGGTGGGTTAAGAAGTTCAGTCTTCAACATATTCTCCACCCGGTAGCTTTTCTAGTTAAGAATTTAGATTTGCTTTTGCAGCAGTGTTAGCAGTACTAGGGTCTGATGTAGGACACAGGCAATGTAAGAAATAATGTTAGGAAGAAGGTATCCTGGAGGTGGAAGAAAGTGCAGATAGGCTAGGTGGCTAACAAGGTGAGAAACGACAGAAACAGGGCTCAGTCACACTGGTGAGCTGCCAAAGCAAGGATTTGAGATATCAAGAGTATGTTTTAGTTGGCTCTCATGTGTACAATATCCAAATTATATCTGGGCTTCAATCATTAGTTTAAGTTGTCTTGCAAGCATATTTTTAGTATATTAACTAGTTAGCTACTTAGCTTGTATAAACATGATAAACAGGTGGTGGCTGCCAGAATTGCATACCAAAGCAACCTAAGCTTGAAGTAGGCACACACTTGCAGAACAATCTAAGACTTAAATCACCAAAAAAATGTTAGTCTAAGAGTGCATCAGATGTGAGTTTGCAAATTTGATTGGCCGGTTGAAGAACACTAATCATAGGCAAGTTATTTTGCTTCTCTCAACTTAATCAATAGATCAGTGTAATACTCATCCTAGGTTGAATATGCTTTTCTTAGACATATGAAAAGGCATCCGTTGCTACCTTTTGCACCCTTAAGAATGAAGCTGCCTTTCTCTTATGCAAGTACATTCTTACAGATGCTTATATACATTGTCTTCATACTAAGCACATTCTTCATTGTAAAACACTTCTCTGATTTTGTCTGAGATTTTTGAAACTATTAGTTAGTGGCCTATCAAATTAGTAGTTAAATTTGCCTGAGAATGACAACATCAATCATGTTTTAAGTGCTTATTTTTTTCTTGATTAGCGGATCAGGAGTTTGTTTTGTAATAAGATTTTACATCCATTCTTGTATTTGGTATATTTCTTTTTATGGTAAACTGTTGTGTGTAGTCTTTGAGTCTGTTTCCACTTCTTTTCTTGTTGGTTGTTGTAAGATATATTCTAGTGCAGTTACTTATATTATCTTCTATGTTATGAATAACTTCTTTGAATCTGTTTCCACTTCTTTTCTTGTTGATTTGTTTTGTAATAATTTTCTTTTCATTCTTTTTTAATAAAAATACCTAGCCCCTACTAGCCCCTTCCTGGAATTACATGGTATATAACCAATATATGTTGCAGGGTTTGATTTTAAATATTTGATTTATTGTTGAGTTTCTACCATAAGTTCTTTGTTTAGTTCCTTTATTTAATCATTAACCTAAATTCTTCACATTAATCTAGTGTATGTTTTATATGTATTCATTTATCCCTTTACTAACAATCACAACATTTTAGGTCATGACCGCATTGCCTACAGTTGACTTAGATCCTCCAACAATTTCCATGACTTTTGGTGTCAATGACTCTCCGTTGGCTGGTAATGATGGTATTCATGTAAGTGGCAGCTTCTGGACAAATATAGTTGGTATTTCTTTCTTGCAAAGTTTTCATCATATCTGGGTATCCACATCTCTTTAAGAAACTTATTTTTATGTATATATATTTTTTCTGATTTTTCTCTTTCGATTTCCCTCCAATATTTCTACCCCAAATTCTAGTATTCTTAGTGGGACGTCTTGGGTGCACAACCTCATTATTGCATGAGTCATCTGAATGGTCTTTGTTTCAGTATAAAGGTTGTTGAGCCTTTGCAATACTGTTAGGGGAAGGTCTAAGTCCATCCTTTTACATTCTCCATTTGAAAACTTCTCTAACTGTTATGTGATATACAAATATAACAAGTTTTTCATATTGTTGATACTTCTTATTTAAGAATCACATGCCGAACTGTTCAAGTATAATTTCAATTTGTTCTCTCACAAAATGAGAGTTGTATGAACTGCAATCTTTATTTTTTTCTTTCAAGAATTTGAATATACTCAAATTGGCCTCCCAATTTATTTTTTTCTCAATTTAGTTGTACCCCATGTTTAGATATAAACTTAATCCTTCTAACATTCGTTAAGTATTGGGAATAGAAGTCCTTATACTTTTAATTTATACTTCTTTTTTATGAACATGTATATTCAAAATCTTTATCATGTATATTTCACATTAGACCCTCACCAAGTTTCTGTCTAAAAAATATAGGTTTCTTCAAGTATAGTTGTGATGCTAATATAGCAGAGGATTTAATATGGAAACTGGAGAATTCATAAACCCTTAGAAATTGCTGCTGTGGATTCTATAACACTGTTAATAAACTGGTACCCTTCAGCGGAGTTGGGAATATGATTTATACAATGGAAGAAAAGTAAACTTATTGTGGGTTTCTAATGTGAAAAGGAATTTCAGAGTGAAGACATGTTCAGATGTGGCTCTGCATATGGTGAGCACTTTTAAATAAAAGATATAGAGTTTATGTTCCAGATTGAGACAATATGTTTTCAGAAGATGAGAGTTTTTATTTAGTTTAAAATGAACTGACTTTTTCGAAATTTGCAGTGTGGAGATGACATTTAGAGCAGAAAATAAATTATGGGTCACGCTTCAGTCGGGTCCTTCCATTTAATCGGTCTTTTGGGTCTTTCTAATTAACTTGCTGTTTTGAGGTATTTTTATTGAATCTTTTTTTTAGATATTAAAAAAAGAGTTTTTAAGGAATAAGAAGTAAAATTAATTATTGAATTTATATCCTATTTTTAGGATTAGGTAATATTGTCCTTTCATATATTTAACATAATTTTTAATGGATGTTAAAAAAGGACTAACCTTTGCACCAAACAAGGGGTACGAGGACTACGTTGAGAAAAAATAAAATGCATGGACCAATTTGAGTATGAAGCCTTAGTACAGAGACCAAATTGGCCTTTTCCCCTATTTTTTCTGAGAGTTTTGTTGCTTAAAACTGAATGGGAGATTGAGATTCATGTAGAACTGAATGAGAGTTGTATAAACTGCAATGCGTGTTGTTTCTTTCAAGAATTTTATAAGCAGCGATTACTGGTATAGATCAACCACTACATGTAACCAATGGAAAATATTATATTTTTTCTGAGTGGTCTGTTGCTTAAAACTGAATGGGAGATTGGGATTCATGTACCTGACACCAAAATTTTGGGATAAAGGCTTTGTTGTTGTAGTAGTTCTGTCGCTTAAAACCATACAGCTTCACCTTTCAAGTAAAGATTTGTCTTTTTCGCCTTGTTTTACGTTCTCCACAGAGCTTTCCTGTTAGCAGTTTCCTGTGAAGGTTATAGATTGTGACATAATTTTCATGTGATAGATTATTTGTATTTTCTGCTCTGATTGAATTCAGCCTTCAATTTTTCTTCTATGTACAACATTTTCTTTAGTATCGAGTTTCTTCTGTGCTAAGTATTCTTGTTATACAGTTGACTGCAGGGAAAATTAGAGACCGCTTGATGGCAGAAGCGGAAACCAATCTTGCTATAAATGTTCTTCCTGGAGTATTATCAGACTCATATGAAGTTCAAGGGAGGGGCGAGCTTCAGTTGGGTATGTTTGGTTTTGATTTCTTCAGTCCATTCTGTGTTGTTTGATATGTTTTCAAGTTTGTCTAGGTCTTTTTCGCAACATGTTAGGCTGTTACATAAATGAATTTTCATTTTGCTAGTGTTTAATAATTAATTTATCTTGGGATAACTTATTCACGGAGTTCACAGGTATCTTAATCGAGAACATGAGACGCGAAAAGTTTGAATTGTCTGTTTCGCCCCCTAGAGTTATGTGAGTTCTTTAGCTTATCCACGCAGTTACTCTTCTATGCATTTAGTTATTTCTTAAATTATTATTAGCTTTAATTGGGTTGTTTTTGACATCTTGTTGTAGTAGATCTGCTTGGGATCAACTCCTTTAGCCCTTCTGAACATATCATCTTAATATTTGTGCCTTTTTCTTGTTTGTAGGATTAATGAAAATAAAATGTGGAAAATGCGTTGTGTAATTGATTATTTCGCGTTGACTTATTGTTACAAATCTTAAAACGTTACGCAATATTATCAAATCACCAGGATATGTCGTAATGCTACACTATTTCAATATAGTGTACACTATTTCACTATAATGTACGTTATGTCAATGTAACTTACGTTATTTCAGTATAATATATGAAATTTTAATATAACTTGTAGTAGAGCCTTGGGAGTTTGTTCCCTTTGCCTAAGACATGATGTAGTTGAGTATTACTTATGAATTCTTAGTCAAGTTTTAATGTCTTGTTTCATCTTTGTTATGACATTTGGTGACTTCATTGATTCATTAATCATTATCCTTGTGATTTTGAACTTATGCTTGTGAAGCATGAAGGTGAAATTATGATTGAGGTGTGTAAATAAATTTTATATTTGGAAATCATGTTCCTGTTTAATAAAACCAATATTGATATTTTTTAAGTAAAAATTAACCAAACATGTTTTATGCGTTATGTTTACATGCACTTTAAGCCATCAAGAGAGCAAAAGTTATGTTATACATTATTGTTATTTTCAGTTTTGGTTTATTCTTCTCTACCATGCATTGGTGTTTGGTAGGTAGCAGAGTGGGTCTCTGACTCATTGCTTAAAACGTTGCATGGCAGCATCTAATTCCAGGATTAACTTACATAAAAATTATTTCATTCTTAATCTGTCCTTGTAAAAGCAACCCAATTGTTTGTACAAATATTGACTTGCTTAAAGATCTGGCATGAAAAATATAAATGTGCATATCTTAGTTGCTACTTGTGTGACCTTTTCTCTTCTCTTTTATTATAAAGATGTGGTTTTATAAAACCTAATTTTGTGGTCTCTTCCTCTCTTTCTGTCATGAAATAAACAAATTTTTTTTGGCATGTTTAATAAATTCAAATCGTTAGCTTTCTTATACATAAAACAACTCATTGAGGCTCATAGACCTTCTTATTGTTTTTAATAATTTAAAGGAAATCAGTAGCTTGAACTGAAATGTTAACAAACTACTAGATTTACCATTGATGCGGTTTAGAAAATCATCATGTTTAATGTAATAGGCACATCTAGATACAATAGTCAAAGTCTGCCCGATGGACTCTTTGTCCATGCTCACTATCTACAGTGTGAGAGTTCTGTGACGATGGTTGCATGTTTGATACACCTTCTTTTGTATCCAAATTGAATTCATACATCAGAGTCCTTTGGATTCTTTATGGATTTCTTATTGTAGCTTTTGATGTCTTTGCCATATCAAGGATCAAAGATTATGGTAAATGCCCAAATAACAATATTCATTATTCATTGTGCTGTTTGGTACAGTTTTCTCGATTCTTGCTTTCATTTTGAGTAAATGACAACTTACAACTAGTCAAGTGACAGCTAATTCATTAATTTCATATGAGTTAAAATTAATAACCTTCTTAAGACTGAACTTCCATTCATTTTAATCCTTTAGATATTTGCTATTAATAGTTTGAATGAACACAGAGATGCTAATTTTAGTCTCATTCTTGACATCTTAAGCTGCCATGCTGCCTCATTTCATACTATAATACCATCATAAACGTCAGTGTTGCTAGATGTTTCATTGAAAATTTCAAATATTATAACTGAACTCACTGAATCCTTTTCTTTAAATATATAATGATTCTTTAATACTTCTCACTTCTTTGTTATACAAGTAAATATATTGTCTATATTTATGCTTAAATGCTTGTCTATGTAGCCTTGCATATTTAGCTAAAGAAAATTTTCATTCTCATCCCTATCACATCAATGTTGTGGAACTCAGGTTGGGATATATCTAAACTCTATAGTGACTACAGTTTGGAGCTTTAGCTGATTCATCCTTTCAGAGAATTTCAGTGGAACTATTGCCATCATTCTAATGTTGCACTTTGTCTGAAAAATGCACTTAATAACTATATGCATATATGTGGATTTGCGGAGGCATTTTCTGAAGTATTTCTTCATTCACTTGATCTTACATATGCATATGATCATTTCTTAATTTCTAGCATCCTCACTAGTCACTACTATAATTCATTGCTATTTAATGTTCATGTTTTCATGCTTGTATTTTATTATTTACGGTACACTACTTGACTTTATATCTAGCCTTTTCGTATGCCTATATCTGATGTCATATCTTATCATGTACAGGTATAAAACAGAGAATGGAGAAAAGCTTGAGCCTATAGAAGAAGTGACCATTGAGGTATTGACATGTTTTAGTTTGCCTGACCTCTGAAATTTATATTCTAGGATATTTACTCGTAATAAATAAATTTTTGCAGGTGAATGAAGAGCATGTGGGCCTCGTGATGGAAGCACTTTCACATAGGAAAGGGGAACTTGTTGACATGGGTCATGTTCCTGGGAGTACTGGCAGGACTAGGATGTCACTGACCTGTCCCTCTAGGTTGGTTATTATAATATACTCTTACGTCCAGTTCCAGTCTTATGAAGTAGTAAGATGTTATTTCCTCTTTTGTAGTTAAATATTGGAATATCAGTTTCTAGAAAGCATATACATAACGTTGCCGTATATACATTTAATCATTTCTATGTATTTCAATGAGAAGAGTTGTTGTGCTCGTACATTTCTCTCAATATATTTAATACTTAGGACTACTGAGGAAAAATGTTACACAGTTTCCTTTGAAACTTATGTAGTCGTTGATCAGTGTCAGGTTACATTCAGTTCAAATTGACTTTAATTTAGTGGAGTTGATTAATCGTAACGATGTCAATGCTTTCACTTGCCAATGCTTTATAATTACTTTTATTATTTTAACATGATCGGCACTGAAATTTTTCATCTGTATTAGTGAACTTCTCTAAGGCAAGGTATTGGATTTATGTGTAGGGGTTTAGTTGGCTACAGAAGTGTTTTTAGCAGCGTCACACGCGGAACTGGATTTATGCATCGTGCTTTCTTAGGTACATTCAATAATTAGTATTTTCCATGTTTATAATTTGATTAGTGCATCATGCTTTCGTGTAAATATTTTATTTTATAATCTAGTCGTTGGTGTTGTTACTGTCTTACTGATAAGAAAGAAACCATGGTTCTCTAAATATGTTTTCATGGATAAATTGCTATTTCATATTTTTTTTGCTTAATGGACTTATTCCTTTACCCGCCAATTTATAGATAGGTTTTGAAGTTTGGCTAAAAGCAATTTATTTTAGTTCTCTAGATCAGTGCTGGCTAGAAAAGAGTCACGAAAAGGAGTTTCCTTATTAATAAGAACTATTATATATTAGACATCTCTCTCTCTCCCCTAATGATTTGGAGATCCATCCATTTGGAATGACATGTATGCCATCGATGTCCAACTTGTTTGGATAGTTGCAAATGGATCCATTTTTATCTACTTGAAACACATGCATTAGACGAAGTACATGATGTTGCTCAAAACTGTAGTATACTACTTTTTGATACTTAGCTTGAAATTTTTTCCAACGAACTCGAGCATTGTTCAATTGTTTACGTTTTGACAAAACGAACCTTTGTGTAGGAATTTCATACTAGCTTTGCCGCTTTGGTGAGAGCCAGAGTGAAATTTATTATTAGTTGGTCGACAAAGCTTTGGACTAATCTTTAAAAAATGAATCCTGGTGTTATTGGAAAATGCCCTAATAAAATCTCATTGGAAATGAGCAAAGGTGAAAGAACTTGCCTTTGTTATTTGAAATAAACTACCCTACTAATAAGCAAGTCCGAGGACATTCTCGCTAAATATATACAATGAGGATCAATATGCAATAATTATAAATGTTATTTCATATGTATTTTTCTGTGATTATAGTGCCTATGAGTCACATTGAAGAACTTTCCTTGCTGAGCTTGGAGAAGTAGGACCTTGCTTAGCTTTGTTTAGCCTTTTCAATCTTGAAGCATTTACAAATTATAATGACATACATCTCATGATTGAGATCAGCTTGGTAAACTTCTTACGGACTTTTTAGAAATGCCTGATCATTTACCATTTGAATTTTGAAAATTTTTCCGTCAAATATGGAGGGAAACAAAATCCATTAACAAATAAAAATTGTTCTTACTTGATACCTATCAATATTATTCATTTTCATACTGCTCACATGACTTTATGTGTTAAGTTTCTGTTACTGGCTTGTTAAGTAAAAGCATATTCGTAACCCAAAGGTTGCCCAATGCTTATTATAGTCATTTATTGAGCAGTCAACATCTTATATATGCTATTTTTTCACTTTAGAGATATCATTTGATTGATATGATGAAGATTGAATTTGAATTTCTACTGCTTTTCAGCATACTCAAAATATAAAGGAGCCCTTGGAAATGTAAGGAAAGGGGTGTTGGTAAGTATAATGTTGCAATTCCTTGTGAATCTGCTTTCTTTAACTCTTGCTGTTCTGTGTTATTAAAAAAGAAAACGAAACGTTAAATTTATAACTGGAGGTTATATCCTTTACTTTTATGCTTTTTCTCCTGCACTTTGAACTTCTTGCGGTAGAAAATCAAGCAAAATATTGAAGTTATACATGGAGATTCCATCATACTTTTATGTCTCCTTTCTGTGTTTCGAACTTTCATGGAGGCTGCTTCATGTGATTTAAAAAAACAATTTTGCGATAAAGCACAAAAATAAAATACAAGCTATGTTGCATGGTGTGGGTGCAGATTCGGGACATGACAAACTTGAAAAATGTAGGATACATGGACACAACACTCTTGCTCACTATCTCTCTTTACTCTACTATATATATATAGTAGAGAAAGAGAGTTGTGTGTGTATTGTGTGTATATTACATATGTGCACGCACGCACACATTTGGTACCAAGCATAAAATTGGTGTTTAGTAGTGATGTGGATGCATCTCATCCACTCATTTAAAGATACCCATTTGAAAATGGTCTCCAATTGATAACCCGCTTATTAAACGAGTGGTTGATAAGTGACCACATCACTACTAAGCACCATTTTTGGTGCTTAATACCAAACATACCCATTATTCTCATATTGAGAAAAATGGATATGCTTCGTACCAAACAAGAACTTTGTGCTTATTAGTGAGGTGACTCATTTCCTTCCACTTGAAAATGTTCACCATTTAATTATTCAAACCATATAAATGTGGTCCTTTTTAAGATGAGTGGATGAGAATGAGCCACCTCAATATCAAACACAAAGTTTGTGCTTGGTACCAAGTATACTCATTTTTTTATTACATGTTATGTGAAAGAAAATCCATATAACATTTTTATGTTTCTTTTATTGAGTAGATTATAAATTGAAAAGCTACTCGTTTTTGGACTTGGTATCCAAATGACTTAAAATTATACATATGATCATGAAAACCTGATCCAAGTCCGATGAGTTGAAGAAATTTGAGGTGCAATGTAAGATGTACGACCAAGAAGTGTATCACGGGTGTTTTAGACTAAAATATGTATTGTCTATTTAGGCATAGGTCTACATAAATGTATGTATATAATCAAGAAGTGTTCAAGGAGTGTCCAACATGGACAAGGACAGGGGGAAGTGTTGGACACAAATATGGAAAGATGAGGTGGCCGGGTAGCCTAGAATACAAGTATTGGTTCCAAAAGTTTTCTTGTTAATGTAGTTACACAGTCATGGCCATCCTCCATGTTTTTGTTTTCTTGCCAAATCATACACAAAGGAAGACATGAATTATGGTGTCAATAACGTGACAACATGTCCGTATATTTGCTATAATTAATTGGGAGATGTATTCTTGAAAAGAAAAATGCCTTAAGGACCCAAAATATGGGACCAATGGAGGGGACATGTGAGATGTCCCCCTCCTATTGCATAATGAGCTGGTCATGCCATGCCAGCTCATTATGCAATAGGAGGGGGACATCTCACATGTCCCCTCAAATGGTCCCATATTTTGTGTCGCTGTAGCAGCGCTCTCTTGAAAAAAGTAAGTAGAACTTAGAGGATTTCTAGGAAATAACAAAGTTTAAGAGTGCTCTTTTATAATAGAAGAATATAGTTTATTTATTTAATTTTTGGGGGTTGATTTAATGTGAAGAGCATCTCAATTTCTTCTTTCAAGCGCTCATTTTTGGTTAGGTGAGTAGGATAACTGATCTTTTACTATTTTAGTACCTATCTAATCAACTAAGGGTATTCCCTATCCTCTAAGCAGATGAGGTATTTTTTCAGACTTAATAGGAGTAACTAGTAACCATTATTGTTGTAACCAGACTTCTTAATGTACATTTATTTTCATGTAGAGTTTGATTGTTAATCTCACGTTAGACCTTCAATCAATTGATTTATTTATCCCAAAACTGCCTGTATTTCTTTATCCTTTGCGAGCAGATATCAGTAAGCCGTGGTCTCATTACTGCCCATGCACTCATGAATTTGCAATCTCGTGGAACTCTCTTTGTGGAACCTGGAATGGAGGTTAGTTACTGTACCTGTGTGACCTATGTTTTCAATTTTCTTCTATGTGTGTAACATCAGAAAATTAGATACTTTTGTCTTTTTCTCAATGAAGACATATGATGGTATGATAATTGGCGAAAACTCACGCGACCAAGATCTTGATGTAAGAATATTCTGTGTACTTGAGCACTATTCCTTTATTTGTGTAGCCTTCTTTTGTTTTCAATTGATTTTGGAATTTTCAACAATAGGTAAATCCTGTTCGGAGTAAAGAGTTAACAAACATCCGTGCTCCTGGTAAAGATGAAAATGTGCGCTTGACCCCACCTCGCTTGGTATGTTCTCTAAATACGCTTTACATGTCTCAATGAAGACATGTTTCATGCGCGTCATGTATTTTTCCCTTCCACCTTTCTAGAGTACACTATGTTTTCTTTTTCATAACATTTTTATCTTAACGGTATCAATGACTGCCAGTCAATTACTTCTATAGAGACCTGTAATTTAGAGGTAGACCAGCCAATAATGTTTTGAAAGCTTTCAAAGATTTTTGTGTTCTATGGCAGTTTGAATCTTATAGGGTGGAAATTGAAGCTTACTCAAGCTTAATGGATTATAATGTCGGTTTATTGTTTAACTTATTTAATTTTGAGGATCAAGCAATAACCAAGTCTAGATATCAAATTACTCAGAAGATGGTGAGTTTGTATCATTTGCTGGAGGCATTACTGCATTATTTGGAACTTACTAGAACAGTGGTAGGGCTTGAAATTGACCTGAGCGGGATACCAATCAGCTGGATTGAGCTAGGATTGTCACCATCCTAATTATGAATGTTATTTCCAAATGCCCTTTTGTATTGCTTATGTTATGTAAATCAAAGTACAACTTGTCTATCATTGTACTTAGTCTATCATTGTGCATGTTTACGATTACTTCCTTTTGCTCGTGCAAATATAATTATATGCAAACCTTTTTGGTACCATAACTTTTACTTTTTTGTGTTACCCCTTATGGACCATCTCCTAACTTTAAGCGCAAATCAGTAGCTTGACTTTCTTTGCCAACATAATATGTATTTGTTTTCACTATCATATCTTACAAGAACTATTTTTCCTTACATTTACCATACACAACTTCTCATAGAGCTTAGTTTAGTTAATAGGCTCTTTTTTATAACTTTGATGAAATGATTTAGCAGTGGAGAGATCTGTTTCTGACATGATCCCTTCACGTGAACATCGTTATGAAACACACACACGCACACACACGAAGTATCTGGTATCATTATAGAATGTCTTTACGTAACAATGGTAGATTCAGATATGCTTAGTGCTTATTTCTCTTGTAATTATTCTCTTATCTTAATTACACTTTTTTATAGAACTTAATTACACATTTTTTGTAAACTGAAATTTTCTTGAATGCAATGCATTAAAAATATGTTATGAAAAGCCTTTTATGTAAAGACATGGTTAATACAATTCTACATTTTATCGCTGCTTATTCTATACTGTTATTAGTTGCTGTTATGTTGCTATTTAACTATAAAATGTAATATATAGTTTGGGAAATGGGCACTCATCTTGGAACTCTTGGTATAATATACTTTCTGCAGATGACACTAGAAGAGGCAATTGGATATGTTGCTTCTGACGAGCTCATTGAGGTAAGACTACTTCAAGTTCTTATGTTTTCTTTTATGTTTATATTCAGTAACTATTTGTTGTAACCAATGTTTTTATGTCCTTTACAGGTTACCCCAAATGCTATTAGGTTACGAAAGAGATATCTTGATGTAACTAAACGGAAGATGATGAGAAATAAGCCAAAGGATTAGAGCTCAGACAGGAATTTTGGTTAACTGCTTTTTGCTTCCTCAAAGAAATAAGCCACTGGATCAATACAACGGTCGATATATGATGATTTTGTGAAATATCAGTTGTAAGCATGCATCTATAGGTATAATGCTATTTTATTTTGGCATTAACTATTTGATCACGGAGAAATTTCGTGAACAGTTGTACGCCTGCTATCTATAGCTATATTCTATTTGCTTCCATATTAATTATTTGATTACAAAGAAAATTTTGTATCAGTTTAGGTATACGTAAAGAATTTGTGTATCAGTAAAATTTTTGTGCTACTTTACCAGTGTAATACAAAAGTGAAACAGACGAGAAATATTTTATGATTATGTCTCAATGCCCGAGCAATAAAGTGTAAAGATAAAACAGAGGTCATTGTGCGTCTGTATTCTCTAATATGTGGGAGCAAATTCTGTGGACATACGGGTCCAAGTAGTGTTCATTAGACCTAATCTGGCTTACTTGTGAATGTAAATCGGAGCCATTGATCTCTGATAAATTTATTTTAAATTTTCAATATTTCGAATCCCTGAGGATATGGATGCTCAACAATTTAGTTGAATGCAGTGGACGATTCCTGGAATTCTTGTCTACTAAACCTTTCTAGCTTAGCATAGTTATCCAATTTTTGGCAGCATATTATTTCGTATAATTGTTAATCCATCGAGGAAAATTGATTGGAATCTACAATTTAGATGTGTTGTTTTTCCATATTCCATTTATAATTATGTAGATACACGCAAGCGGTTGTGAACCCTAATTAGAAATTTGGGACGCAAGGATCCAAACCTCTCAATTTGTTGGATTCAAATTTGGGTTATGTACCGTCGGAACAAATAATTTTCTCGAACTATGCCAGGTTTTTATTTTATTTTATTTAATCAAATATAGTTGTCAAGTTGTATGAACATGTATTGGTTTAATTTTTTAATAGAAATATGGGACAGGTTATACAAGAGCATACTTATAAATGCTAAATTCTGAAAGCATGAGATTTATTCATAAACTAGTGTCTATATAGATAATTAGCGGGTTTAGAATTACTCATTTAGTCATTAAGAATACACATACAGATCTAATAGAATAATTAGTGGGTTTAGAATTACTCGGTTTCGTCAAGGAGGATCCATTTACAGGTTAAACAAGAGCAATCTTACATTCTGAAAGCATGAGATTTATTCGTAAACTAGTGTCTATGTAGATAATTACTGGGTTTATAATTACTCGGTTTGGTCATTAAGAATTCATATATATATAGATCTAATAGAAATCAAATCTTATTTTTAAATCCGCTCTTGATCTAACATGCACAAACATGACTGTAATTTTAAAAAGAAAATTGTCCAACCTGTTTTGTAAATAATCAATGCTAGAATTGAATTGATAGTTTTTTAACGCCCCAACCAATCTTCCTCAATTTCATAGGGAAATGAATGTTACTAGCACTTTACGCCCTGAACGTGCTCATCCCATCCTTTCATTTTCTTCATTATCACTATGACTCATCACAAGCGCTCTCTCTCTCTCTCTCTCTCTGTCTGTCTCTCTGGTAAGAACAAAGTTACGGTTAATTAAATTTATCAGGTCAAACTAAGACTGATGAAAGACTTGATGCGTAGCATTAGAGACAATCAGTTACTTGTATATATGACTGAACAAACAACAGCCCACATCCTCATTTTCCATATTTTCAGTGCCAACGCCATTTCATGCATGATCAGAGCAGTCAAAAAAAGTTCATTGCAGATAACACACAATTTTTTAAATACTCTGAGAGGATAGCCCCTGCATATATCTCCAAACTTCTTTTTTCGAGGTATATACAACATCTAGTTTATATTATTTTTCGGATTAAATTGAGATATTATATGATCGAGAATCACGTATAATGATAAATTACCTTTTGTCCTCAATTTAACTCCAAAAACACTAAATTTCATGAAGGCGAAATGCTACATTGCCTACGATCAAGAGAGTATAAGCACTAATAAAAAAAAGTTTGGACGATATAAGCCAATATCACCCAGTCCAAAATGTATCGATCCTCAGTTAACCCTGCCCATAAAATAGCAAATTACCAAATTGAACTTTGGAAGCTTGTTCATCTAGCCTCTGAATGCATGCAGCCTGCAGCAGGAGAAAATTAAACTAATTGATTGATTAAATTAATTTGAGGTCTAATTTTTGGATGAGAACGTCACACGTGGGGCTCATTTATAACGTAGGGGGCTAAGCATGTTGGTGTATTAATTATGTTGAGGAGAGGTGGATCCTGTGATTTGATTGAATGTTGTTATAAGAGCATCTCCAACAGCTTCCTCATTTCTCACTTTTGGAGAATATAGTTAGGTTTTTGGTCCAACAGATTCCCCATCTCATTCCCCAAAATAGGGATGGAGGAGAAAAAATAGGGAAGCTTCCCTAAATCTGCAGCATTCTCCAAATTTTTGGAGGAAAAAAGAGATTCTTCAAAATATGGAAGCTGTTGCAGTTGGTGTAAAAATAATTTGGAGAATATAACTTTTGCTTCTCTATTTTGGAGAAAATTTTAGAAAAGCTGTTGGAGATGCTCTAAGTGTTGTTGTAACTTGTAAGCCAGGATGAAGGAGAAACACACGTACGTTCCCTTTAGCCCCCCCTCTCTCTCTTTGAATACTCTTATCCTGCTGCCTCATCCTGCACAAGCACAACTAATGCTCCTAATATTGGTTAATGTGTAAACTATGCTGCTACGGTGCGTGGATCCCGTGGACCATGCGGTATACGGTCCATCGTGATGGACGTTATGCAGCACAGAGCCATGCATGTCCACATATGAGTGGATGGAGTACAAATTTTATCAGAATACTTACATTCAGTTAGTTTAGAGATTTTAGCCATCTTTTTGTAATTTAGAACATCTCATTTTTATAGAGGGTGTTCTTAATCGTTGATAGGATTGTAAGAGTCAATTTGAGAATTTTAACTGTATTCTAATCAAAACAACTAATCCTAATGAAAATGTTCCAATAAGAATTGTATACGAGTCAACGGGGCTATAACAGGCAAGGGTGCAACTATTTTGCTGACCCATATTGGTCGTATGCTTGTGCTGAGTGTTTTGCATGGTCCAGAGGATCCGAGCCCCAAGCACATGATGACTTCATTATACGTTTCCTAATTGTATGTAGTGCGTACGAGAGAGGCCATTTCCTATTAACAATATGAAGATACCTTTCTTTAAATGGAAAATAATAAAGTGGCTTCATCTCTTTATTCTTCATGGGTGTCATTGACAATATTGAAAAGCTTATTTAAGCCTCCTTACGGATGGATTGAACTCATTGAAGTTCTTTCTTTCTCAAAAAAGGGGAAATAATAATAATAATAATAATTAAGAAGAGCAATGAGACTACTAGCCTGACTAGCCCATTGAAATTAAGGACCATAGCCTGACTAGCCCATGTGCGCTTGATTGTGGTTCAGTTTTAAGATGCATGTTGATGCAAAGTTCGGTCTCATCACAGTATATAGTTTTGATATGTATGAAGGAAAACAAAATAACACAGTGCACGATACTGGTTGGACAAAAACAAAGGATTTAGATCCTCCTCCTCCACTTCAAAAAAGTAATATTACATATTACCAGAACATTGAAAATAAAAACGCCTTAAATCATAAATTGCGAAGGCCCAAGTTTGAATACACACACTACTATATAAAAAACCAACTAAGAGTAGTGCAAAATTGAATGAGTAGTGGACAAGTCCTTTTCAATTGCAGCTAAAATGGCAAAATGTCATTTTACAATAAATAGTAGTTTCTCTTTTGTTTTCTTTTTTACTTCTAGAATATTCTATATCATTCAATGTCATAAGAAAAAGGAGTCCACTTAATTGAATGTTTTCTTCACATGATTTATTTATACTAATGCATAAAGAAAATCAATGGAGGATTTTATAGCTTTACAGAGTTAAATGCACTCTCTCTATTAAAAAAAAAAATCAAATTATCTTCATATATATTTACTGACGCAAAAATAAAATGTTTTTACAGCACGTGCAATTGCACGAGTCAAATTTTAGCATAGGTGTATGTTCCCACTTTGTAGGCCTAAAGGCTAGCTGATCCCTCTAAGGGGTCTCTCATATCCAACGTCCAACTGCCCACAAAAACTTCTCACCCGGCGCCCGCTCGTTTCGGGAGCCAAACGCAATCCAGAGAAGCTCAAGAGGGAGAGAGAGAGAGAGAGAGAGAGAGAGAGAGAGAGAGAGAGAGAGAGAAGCAAATTAAATAGTAATAAATAATGCTTCCTCTCACACGGCAAAGAAAGCAAAGAAAGATTCCCGACACTATTGCTGCTTCTTTCAATCGCCATGGCATTTAATGTTACCTTGGTCACTGTTGCTGCTTCTGCTGCGATCAAGTCATCAGCAGAAGCAACACACGAGTACTACGCAGTACTCTGATCAACTCAATAGAGCGAGAAAAGCGAGTGCTTTTTTTGTTCATCTCATCTCTCAACGGACCATCAGTACTGTGATATATATGATCCCATTGAGTACTATAGCTAAGCTAGTATAAGTCTTTATCCCTCTCATGCGTTTGATTTGGAGTTATATTGGTGATTGATGGTTATCAGCTGGCTGCGCGTTAAGTAAAATTAGTTATCAAAAGATAGAAATGATGATATCTATATCTTTTGATATGGCAAGGATAAGTGGTTATTTCTTACTAGCTCATTTAGCAGAATGAGGTGACACCTCACACCCATGATTAATTCTCCTATATATTTAAAAAATTATACCAACCCTATTTAAGAGCTAACTGACCGATCTTATATGATATACATGGTGACCTAATTGAACTCGAGAAAGCCAAGTGCAAACCTTGGGCCAACAACCAAGATATACACAAAGGATAAAACCTCTATAAAGCAGATAGATATGAGTTCCGTTGCTCTATTACTGAGTTTGATGTTTCATTTGAAAACATTTTTGTGCAAATCAAAAGTGAGTCGGTTGGATGAAGAAACAGTTGACTGATGTTAATAATTCATACACAGAAGAACCCATTGAAAATGCATTAATAGTATGGTCAATTGGTAATGTTGGATATATAAACAAGTTTGTCAATTGGTTGATCATCGCTAGGTTGAACACCTATATATGACTTTTGATGAAAGTCTTCTTCAAAATCTCTGATAGTTCTTTTGAGGACTTTTTGTTGATTTTTTGGAGTTTGTGAGAGTACTTTGTGACTTGTGAAGTTGTGAGTCATATATGATTTGTCCGTCTAAGTACACGTGACACCTCTTACGTTCGAGATCCTCGTAAGACCTAATGGCCCATTACAGAAATATTTTTACCCATGCATTTAGTTAAAATTTTTGTCTTTTAATTAATCCAGTTCTGTTCTCCACACAAATGAAAAAAATTAAGACCAATTGGCAAACTTTTCCCTCAACCCTATAAAATAGCTATCTATTACAATATGTATTTTTCTAACTATTACAATATGTATTTCTAGACACGACGTTTGGAGAAAAGGATGGATCTTGTTGTCATTTTCCATTTCGGAGCTGAATAACTTAACAATAACAATTAGTAGCCAATCAATTATCTAAGTAGGAATCCTAAAAAATCGCATTAATTAAGTGAGGCCCAAATATCGTTTTCGCTCAACAAATTAAAGTAAAAAATATCCAGTTCTAAAAATTATTCAGAGAAAATTTCCCCCAACAATATGATTGCGTGAAAACATCTGTACGTCGCACTTACTAATCTAGTCATTAATCTGAATTAGTCTCACCATTATAGTGTCTCATTTCACTAACCAAGTTATTAGCTCATAATCTATATTCCGATACTACTAGTACCACTCTTTTATATACTAGTGCTGTATTAAGATTTAGTAGCTATGAACAACCAAACTAATTTAAAAAATGAAATTAGTTGTCGAGTTATAATAATTGGTAAGCTATAAAAATTAATCTAGTATTGAACGTTGGTACCGTAGCTGTTGATCATATCCATAATGCTAGAGATCGGACTGCTCGACCAAGACTGAATGATTCATAGATGTGGAAAAGACTTCTTAAAGTGAGGGATATATTGGTTAATAAGTTTGGAAGTGTTGAAAGGGTGAAGAATACAATTAATGAATGTTGTTCTAATGACAAAGTTATTCTTTCTGCCATGTACAGTTACTTGATTCAACCAGCTCCATTGGTGAATTGGCATGATACAGTTTGGGATGGTCTCCTATATCCTAAGCACTCTTTCACTCTATGGCTGACATGTGATTCAAGGCTACTAACTAAGGATAGACTTTTCCGAATGGGGATGTTAAGCACAAATCAGAGCAATTGTGTGTTGTGTCAATGGAATCAAAGGAAAACAATAAATCATATTTTCTTTGAGTGTCAGTTTTCGGCTGAAGTATGGAATAAGATAATGGAATGGTTGAGATTTAAATGGAAACCTTGTAATTGGAATCAGCTCCTTAACTGGTATTCTTGCAACCTAAGAGGAAAGGGTCCCATGAAGAAACATAAGAGAATGTTGTTATCGATGACAATGTACACAGTCTGGCAGGAAAGAAATTTTCGTATCTTTCAAGGCAAGAAGAGGGAGGCTAAGCAAATTGTTCATGTTATCAAGTTTTTAGTCTACACAAAAGTTTTGAATGAGAACTCATATGTTCATATAAGAGATCTCCTTAAGAAAATATAATTTTCTCTTTTTGGATTACCAGATTCTGGTATCTAGATATTCTACAAAACTGTACATGTTGGAAATGAATAAAAGTTAGTTCATTTACAAAAAAAAAAGATTTGCTATCAAAATTTAGTTTCTTTTGCTGTCATGTAACACCAAGAACATATAATGGGGTAGCACATATACTCGTTAGGATGACATATCTATACGACTATATAAAGGACTTCGTAGGAGTGGTCAAAAAATGTATGATTGGAGGACATGTTCTCATTTCTACTATATTTTGGTGGGCAGAAAACTAATTTAAAAAGAGTTGTTTTTCTCATTCTCTTTCTTGTTCTTTCTCTATTTTTTTATTTTCTAGAATATTCTTTATCATACAAACATGTTTCTCTTCTTTTCTATTTCTCTTTACTTTTTTATTTTCCAGCGCATTCCATAGCAAACAATATCGTGAACATAGGATTGAACCCACATAATTATTTTTCCATTATATTTTAGGTTTTTAAGGAATACAAATGAAAATTATAAGCTTATGTCATTAAGAATAATAACAAGTGTAGCAAAAAATGTCAAAGAATAACAAAGTAACAAAATATAAGTTTTTTTAAGTTATAAGTTTTGTGCATTAGGCACATGTAATTAATTTATTCCACAACAAAAGAAACAAAACTTATATTTCAATGGCAAAAAAGAAGAAGAGTGGGAGGAAAATTCTCAGCATTGGATTGCGATCTTCTAGCTCAAGTTTGTTAGGCCCTGAGGATCATTTTGATGAAAATTTGGAAGATGATGTTGAAAGTTTCAGCATTATGAGATCGACATGTCCAAAAGGGGAAAAGATGAAGAAATCTATGGTGGAAATTCTTAGATCCAGTGAGTTTCTGATTGAATCATCTCTTTCTTCGATTAGGACTGGAGTTCAGTCTCGACATCTTGGTAATGGTGATGAAGCTAGCAGCGCTCCACGAGGATTACTTGGGCTGATAAGGTTGAGTGCGAGGTGAATTCTTTCGATCCTTCCTTTTCTCAAAATCTTGCTACTAAAGTAAGGGAGGTGAATTCTTCTGGTCATCCTTTTTCTAAAGTTATTGATTCAGATTTAAATACTTCTTTGATACCGGAAGCAGTTACTGTTTCATTGAATGAATTGATTAAAACTGTTGGGGATAGATATGATATGATGGTAAATAAAATAGATAATATCAGTATTGTTGATTCTAAAGATTCTGAGGTTTTTGATTTAGAAATGGAAGAAAACATAGTTGTAAAATCTCAGGATAAAACTAATGAAGAGAAAGAACCAAAGAAAACTTTTGTGAGCCTCTTTGCTGATAACAAAAGATCTATGAATGGATTACCTTTAAATTTTATTCATTCTACTCAAGCAGATACAATTACATTCTCAGAGGAAGAATGGAAAAATGGAGAGATTTTCTAGAAAAAAAATGCTTTGATAGGGCATGTTATTGGCCTGCATGTTAAATTCAAGTCGATGGAATCATATGTTACCAAGCTTTGGGGTTCAATTTCAGTTCCGAAAGTCTCTTTAGTCAAACAGGGTGTTTTCCTATTTGATTTTTAAACTGAAAAACAAATGAGAGAAGTTCTTGAGGCTGGGCCTTGGTTTTTTGGTTCTAGGCCATTGGTTTTAAAACCATGGACTATTGACATGGACATGGATAAAATTCAAGATTATAACTATCCTATGTGGGTCCAATTTCCAAATTTGAGATTAAATCTATGGAGTTCAGTTGGTATTAGTAAAATTGCAAGTTTCATTGGTTATCCAATAACAACTGATAAACTTACAGCTACAAGAGAGAGATTAAGCTATGCTAGAGTTTTATTGGAAGTTAAACTTCCTTTAAAAGATCCCTTACCTGATGAAATAATTGTTCAAGGTCCTGATGGGGAAAGCTACAAGCAATCTGTTTTGTATAAGCTCAAGCCAAGATGGTGTTCTCTGTGCAATATTTTAGAGCATGAAACTGAAAAATACAGGAGGAAGAAAAATGTGAATAAGAAATGGATACCAGTTAATAAACAGCCAGTGAAAGATGCTCCAATGAATCAGTCAAATGTGCAACAACAAGATCTTGTAAATAAAGAGGGGCCTACTGAATCTGTGGGATCTGAAAAAAATGAGGCTGAAATGGTTGGAAATGATATTGGAGATACACCAGTTGTTGAGAAACAAATTCATGAGAGAAGAGATAATGCTTTGGGTGTTAGTCCTAGAATGTCATGTCTGGGGGCACAAAATGCCACAATATCTGATAATTTGCATGTTTCTGGAAAGCATGCACAGAACGTGCACATGCACATTTTAGGGGCTTCCAAGTCACAACCAAGTGTTAACACCACTGGTTTTACAAGTGCTACTAGAGCTATTGTAGCTAGAAGGGTTTTTGTGAATGATCCTCGTCCCTCAATTCAAGCCTCACATTTTTCTATTTTGGATCATCCAACAGTTGAATTGGATCCCTCTAGTATTGATAGGGGGAGTTTTTTCAGTAATGCACCTGTCAATCTGGAATATTAGAGGATTTAACAAATCCTCTAAACACATGGTAGTTAAGCAATTACTACAGGAATACAAGCTCTCTTTTCTAGCCCTCTTGGAAACAAAGGTTGCTGAAAGAAAAATGCAAACTACTGCTAAGAAAATTACAAAAAATTGGGAACGGATTTCAAATGTGCATGATGCTAACAATGGTAGAATATGGATTCTATGGGATAGTGATATTCTCTCTATTCAGTGCCTTAATTCATCAAAGCAGTACATGACCTGTATAATGCAATCAAAGGATAGCAGATTATCATGTTTAATCACAATTGTGTATGCTCTTAATCATTAGGAAGATAGGAAGTTGCTATGGGAAGACCTCCTGGCATTTAAAGGTAATGTAAATGGACCTTGGCTGATTGGAGGTGATTTTAATGCTATAGTTGACAGTGAGGATAAAATTGGTGGTGCACCAGTTACAGATGCTGAAACTGAGGACTTTCAAAATTTAAAGTCAATTAGTGCACATGAAGTCTACAGGTTGTTTTTTCACCTGGAATAACAAGCAAGAGGCAGATGCAAGAATTTGGTGCAGACTTGATAGGGTACTTGTCAATGAAGACCGGATTCAACCCTATAATTCCAGTCAAGTGGAGTTTCTTATGCCTTTATGCTCTGATCATTCTCCAGCTTTATTAACAATGGGAGACGAAAATTTTGAGGGAAAGAAATCTTTCAAGTTCTTTAGTATGTGGGTTGATCACCCTGATTTCTTTTCAGTGGTTAAATCAATATGGGATCAAAAAATAAATGGATATAATATGTACATGTTTTATTCTAAACTCAAAAAGCTTAAACCATCTCTTAAGAAATTGAATAAAAAGCATTTTATGATTATAACCGAGCAAGTTTCAAGAGCTAAGGCAGAATTGAGTAACATTCAAAATCAGCTGAATAACAATCTCTTTGATTCTGAACTAATTTCTAAGGAGAAAGAATGTGTGAAAAAATACACAAAGCTATTAGATTGTGAAATATCCTTCTACAGACAAAAGGCCAATATAAGTTGGGGATTACATGGTGATAAAGGCGCTCAATTTTTCCACTCTATTATGAAGGCTAAGATACACAAAAATAGGATAATGTCTATCTATATTGAGGATGGATCCAGGATATCTGACATGCTAGGGATTATACATGTATTTACTGATTACTATAAAAGCCTCCTTGGTACTGCTAGATCTACTACTCCTCCAGACCCAGCTATGATTTCTAATGGTCCATTCTCACTCCTAACCAGTCTAATGAATTGAGTTGTCATGTTACTAGGGAAGAGATCAAACAAGCTCTTTTCTCTATGGCTGAGGGAAAAGCTCCTGGACCTGATGGCTTCAGCATTATTTTCTTTAAGAAGGCTTGGCACATTATCAATGAAGATGTTTTCCTAGACTTTGAAGAGTTCTTTTGCTCTGGTAAGCTCTTGGGAACCTTTAATTCCACTCAATCACTCTGGTACCTAAAATTCTTAATTCAAGTACTCCATCAGATTTTAGACCCATTTCATGCTGTAATGTAGTCTATAAAATCATCACAAAAATTATAGCAAGCAAAATTCAGAGGGTTATGGGTCACTTGATCAATGATGCACAAAGTACTTTTGTTAAAAGGAGACTCATTTCTAGCAACATTTTGATGGCTCATGAATTGGCTAAGCATTATGAAAGGAAAAAAAAAATTCTCCAAGAGCTATTCTAAATATAGATTTGAGGAAAGCTTTTGATACTATAAGCTGGGACTTCATCAGGGTTATGTTAACTGGTTTGGGCTTTCCACATAATATGATAGGTTGGATTATGGAGTGCATTACAACTCCTAAATTTTCTCTATCTCTCAATGGAGCTTTACATGGTTATTTTCATGGTGCTAGACGATTAAGACAAGGGGATCCCCTACCCCCTACCTATTTGTGATTGGCATGGAGTATCTATCAAGAAAGTTAAACTTTTTGAAGGAGGACAGATTATATAAATTTCATCTCAAATGCTCTAGGTTGAACATATCCCACCTAATTTTTACCGATGACCTACTATTGTTTAGCAAAGCTGATATGGATTCAATTTTAAGATGGAATAGATGTCTACAAAATTTTAGTCAAGTATCTGGTCTGGAAGCAAACCCCAACAAATGCTTAATATTTTTGAGTAGAGTTAATGATAGTTTAAGAGAACAGATATGCAACTATCTTAATTTTTCTATGGGGGAGTTACCAATTCGCTATCTGGGTATGCCACTGATTGCAAAAAGGCTTATTTACCTGGATTGCTCTCCTCTAATCAGCAAAATTTCTGGACAGTTTCAATTCTGGCAACAAAGGAGGAGTTTATCATACGTTGGAAGAATTCAGTTGATAAAATCAGTCATTCTAGGCATTCAAACATTTTGGACAAGCAACTACATTCTTCCAATCAAAGTATTAGAAAAAATTGACAGAATATGCTCAGATTTCTTATGGGGTAAAAAAATCCATCTTGTTTCATGGAGCATTGTTTGCCAGAGCAAGAAGAAAGGAGGACTGAGAATTTTTTCAGCTAAAGATTGGAATTATGTGGCTTCTGTTAAGATACTATGGCTAATTCATCTCAAGAAAGATCTTCTTTGGATCAAATGACTTCACGAGAATTATTTACAAGCTTCAGATATATGACAAGTTCAACCTAAAGTAAGTGACTCATGGATGTGGAAACAGCTCCTCAGGGTAAGGGATTTGATGTTGGTCAGGTTCGGGAATGTTGCAAATTTGCAGAACACTGTTGGTGCATGCTGCATGAGTGGAAAACTTCAACTTTCATCTGTACATAATGCTCTCTCTCAATCAATTAATCTTGTTCCTTGGTTTGACATAGTTTGGAGGGGTTTACACTATCCTAAACACTCAGTTATTCTTTGGCTAGCTGCTCACTCCAGATTGTTAACCCAAGACAGACTTTGTCGGATGAGGATGTTGGAATTGAACATGTGTGTTCTGTGTCAAAGCCAGCAACTGGAAACTTGTAAGCACTTATTCTTTGAGTGTCAATTTTCAGCTGATATTTGGAATAAAGTTATGAATTGGATGGGTTTCTCTTGGAGATCATGCAATTGGAATCACCTTATAAATTGGTACTCCTTCAATCTCAAAGGTGGTGGTTGTAATCAATAATTGAAAAGAATGGCCCTCTCAGTGACAGTTTACATGATTTGGCAAGAGAAAAATATGAGAATATTTCAAAGGATGATTCGGGAACCAGAGGTGATCTTCAGGGGTATAATGTTTCTGATATTCTCCAAGATATTGAATGTCAACTTACCTATACATATGAAAGATACTCTTGTGAATATGTAGCTAGTAATATTGAGAGATTGTGAAATTTACAGGGTGATCACCAGGAAATGTCTGGTGTTTTGATGTTCTTCATATGTACATACTTGGGAAATGAATATAACTCTTTTTTATTGACCAAAAAAAAGAAACAAAACTTAAACAAACATTGCAATAGATGAGCAAGACATAATCTTTCCATATAGAATAAATTGATAGTTTCTTCAAGTTTTAAGATCTCACAATATAATCGGATCTACTATGTATTTTTGACATAATATAAATCTATTAAAAATAATTTGTCTCTTGCACATACATATGCACGTGTGACAATGCTAGTATGTTTTGTGGGTATGGTTGCTCTGAATGACTTAAAGAGAATGCTCTACTTGCTACACGGATTTGAATCTCTTTAATATCATAGTAGTAAAGAGAGCACTGCATTTATTATAACTATAATTTTATTCAGTGTATGTTTGTGATTTGTCTTTAAGTATAAATTAAAAATGAGCGCAAGTTACAATAGACATGGTGAGTTTTAGAATTTAGATGAGTCACTAACAAATCAATATATATGTAGTTGTGATGGAAAATAGAAGCAACTTCACTACTTTTTAGTGGTAGAAAGGATTGAATTCCACAATGGGGAGGAAAGTGGCGGTCTTTTGGTGCATTTTAGCGGGCAAAAATTTTCCCGCTATTGTGCACCTCCGTCTAGATCTACCATGAGGAAGAAGAAGAAGAATGGGAGCAAGGGGACTTCTAGTGCCACTTTGAGAGATTCTATTTTTGTTTTCCCCTCCTCTTCGTCTACTCGTAGATCTGAGGAAACAAAGGGAATCGAAAATGGTGAGGAAAGAAATGGAACAGTAGAAGCTCGAGAGGATTCATTGATAGAGCTAATGGGGAGCACAGGTCTGGTTGGGGCAAAGAAGAGAGTGCTCATGGAGGAAATACTGGCTAGAACTACCTCTCTCTCTGATCCTGCTCAAGTTCATCTCAAATCTGATTCAATCTTTGCTCGACAACTTAGTAAGAGTCCTAACTCAATCTCCTGGGCTGAAGATATAGAAGATGATTTAAATGTTAAGAATGATGAGGATTGTGATGAAATTGATAGCAATGTTGAGATTCTTGCAACTCCTGTAGCTCAATCTTCAAAAAGTTATGGAAAAATCAGTCTGGAGAAAAAGAATGATGAATTGAAAGATGAGATAGATTTAACAAGGAAAAGTGAAGGAACGAAGAAATCCTTTGCTAGCTTGTTTATGTAGGATCTGAAATAGATACACTAGAACACTAGAGGGGGGGTGAATAGTATTCTTTTAAAATTATTGCAAAGTAGATAATAAATTGCAAAGAAAAATGACAATCTCAGAAATTTGCAAACATAAACACAAGGATTTTATACTGGTTCCACCAAACCGGTGTACATACAGTCCCCAAGCAAATCCCGCTTGAGAGTTTCCACTATGATTTTGAATAAACTTACAAAATCAAACGCAAACCTGACCAATTTGCAAGTCCCTGTAAATTACAACACCAATTGACAAACTCCTTGCCAATTTGGACCCCAATCTCTAAGCCAAGAGATTAACCCTCTCACAACCGAGAGAAAACTTGTTGAAACAAGAACACAACTTACCATCTCCACTTGAGTATATATTTTTCCAAGACCAATAAGAGAATTTGTGATGTCGGTGAATCTTATGAACATTTCTCCAATAGTCTCATTTTCTTTCATCTTGAATAATTCAAATTTGTGCACAAGAACAGAAATTTTAGACTCTTTAACTTTAGTAGTACCTTCATGAGTTACCTCGAGTGTGTGCCAAATATCATATGCGGATGTGGCCGTTGACACCCTATTGAACTCATTCTTGTCAAGTGCACAAAATAAGGCATTCATTGCTTTAGAATCCAAATTCGCATTGTTCCTTTGAGATGTAGTCCATTCTGCAAAAGAAGTTGTTGGCTTCTCATATTTTGTTTCCACGACGTTCCAAAGTTCGTAGCCAAGAGATTGGAGGTAGATCTTCATCCTACACTTCCAATAGTTGTAGTTCGTGCCATCGAACATTGGAGGACGATTTGTAGAGTGACCTTCCTTGAATTGTGATGTATTTGACGATGCCATCTTTCACCTTGCTCTGATACCAAATGTAGGATCTGAAATAGATACACTAGAACACTAGAGGGGCGGTGAATAGTGTTCTTTTAAAATTATTGCAAAGTAGATAATAAATTGCAAAGAAAAAAATGGCAATCTCAGAAATTTGCAAACACAAAAGCAAGGATTTTATACTGGTTCCACCAATCCGGTGTACATCCAGTCCCCAAGCAAATCCCGCTTGAGAGTCCACCAAACCGGTGTACATCCAGTCCCCAAGCAAATCCCGCTTGAGAGTTTCCACTATGATTTTGAATAAACTTACAAAATCAAACGCAAACCTGACCAATTTGCAAGTCCCTGCAAATTGCAACACCAATTGACAAACTCCTTGCCAATTTGAACCCCAATCTCTAAGCCAAGAGATTAACCCTCTCACAACCGAGAGAAAACTTGTTGAAGAAGAACACAATGATCCTATAAGCCTTGAATGTGTAATAATGTGCAGCAGTGGCTTAGGATTCTTTTAATCTCTGTAAAATTGCCTAATTGATTTGTTTTTGATGAAAGTATATAGGCAATTTCAGAAACTCTTCTTTTTCAGAAAATCAGAATGTTTTTCACTTAGGAAATTGCTCAAGAATCAAAGCTTATGGGTATGTATATGTCTCCAATTTTTCTGAACAAATAACCTATATATACCCCTTGAAAAGACAAGTTTTTAAAGTTTGAAAACGTTTAAAAACGGCCAAAAACTGTCAGATATTCAAATTCTGAAAACTGAAAAACTGTCTCTTGTAGTCGACTAAATGTTTTTCACTTGAAAAATTGCACAAAGATCAAAGCTTATGGGTATGTATATGTCTTCAATTTTTCTGAACAAATAACCTATATATAGCCCTTGAAAAGACAAGTTTTTAAAGTTTAAAAACGTTTAAAAACGTTTAAAAACGGCCAAAAACTGTCAGATATTCAAATTCTGAAAACTGAAAAACTATCTCTTGTAGTCGACTACTGTAGTCATTAGTCGACTACACTGAGTTCAGACAGACTCTGTGTTTTCGGAAATTGTTCTCAGTAGTCGACTATAATGATCATTAGTCGACTATACTGTAATTTGACAGAAACTTGAAAAATGACATTTTCTTCAGTAGTCGACTATAATATTAATTAGTCGACTATACTGTAAACAGACAGAAACTTGTATTTGAGTTATATACATGAGTAGTCGACTACTATCCTAATTAGTCGACTATTAAGATCAAATATTCAGAAATAATGAGTTTTTATAATTAAGTTTTAACTACTATTCTAATGGTTAACATAGGGGATTTCTATAGTTAACCAACACACTAAGCCTGTGTTAGTGTGTTCTAAAATTGTGTGTGTGTGCGTGTGTGTGTGATCAAGGCTTGTACAAATATTCTAAGTAAAGAAAAATTCAAATACATTATCTTTTGTTCTTCATTTTCTTCACTTCAAAATGCCTTGATATCCACTTGCACTTGTACATATTCTGATATTGAAATCTGCATATGAAAATTAGTGCACACACAATATAAATTGTTATCATCAAAACATTATCATGGAGAAATGATATTCAACAGTTTACATATAATAGAAAGCCTGGAAAAGGTTTATCCCTTAATTTCATTCCATCTGATCAATCTAATGCCGTGTTTTTACTGAAATGGAATGGAGGGAAGGAGTTGATTACTGGAAAAATGCATTAGTAGGTCATGTTATAGGATTGAATGCAAAATTCAAATCCATGGAAGCATATGTAAATAAAGCCTGGGAGAGAATTTCAATTCCAAAAATCATATTGATCAAATCAGGTGTTTTCTTGTTTGATTTCCCATCGGAACAACATATGAGAAAAGTGTTGGATGCAGGACCATGGTTTTTTAGCTCAAGGCCATTGGTTCTCAAGTCATGGTCAATTGACACTGAAGTGGAAAAAATACAAGACTGATCTTATCCATTATGAGTGCAATTTCCAAATTTAAAGCTCAATCTATGGAGTGCTACAGGTATTAGCAAAATCTCAAGTCTTATAGGATGTCCAATAACAACTGACATGCTTACAGCAACAAGGCAAATGCTAAGCTATGCTAGGGTTCTACTTGAAGTGAAGCTGCCCTTAAAAGAGTCATTACCTGACACTGTTGAAATACAAGGACCCGATGGAAAAAGTATAGGCAGAATGTCATATATGAACTTAAGCCAAAATGGTGCACAGTTTGTAATATTGTGGGACATGATACTGAATATTGCAGGAGGAAAAAAGGGTAGGAAAATGTGGGTTCCTGTTAATAGACAGAAGGAAGTTGTGCAGGCACATAATGTACAGACTGATACGCACAGTGTTCAGGAGCAGGTCACTGGTTTGAATCCAAATGTTAAAAAGGAAAATGATGGGCAACAGGTTTTACCCGGTAATGAATCTGCACATGAAGCTCAGGGAAAAGATAGCATGAGTAAGGAAGGGTACAATACATCACAGCAACCAACTGAAAACATGCACAGATTAAAAGACAAGGGTAAAGCTATAGATAACAACTCACCTGGTACACAAGGCATAAAGCATGGAAGCCCATGTCTTACAAATGTATATCAATCCCCAACAGTGAATGCATCAGGATTCACAAGTGTGAGTAGAGCACATATTGCTAGAAGAACAACAATCAACATTGCTGGGAATTCAAATCAGAAAACACAATTCTCCCCACTAGATCCTTAGGTATATGATTTTGACCCTTGTTATATTGACAGGGGGGAATCAATAAATGCATTTAGCCATTTGGAATATTAGAGGATTCAACAAATCCTCTAAGCATTTAATTGTAAAGCAATTCATATATCAGTACAATATTCCCTTTATAGCTCTTTTAGAAACAAAACTAAAGGAAGGAAAGATGAAGCATATTGCTAGGAAATTTGCTAGAGATTAGAATTGGATTTCAAATGTTCAGGAAGCTGGTAATGTGAGAATCTGGATACTCTGGAACAATGATTTAATGACAGTTCAAAGTATAAGCTCAACTAATCAATGCTTGACTTGCTTTGTTCAATTGAAAAATGGAAAAGTATCATGCCTAATGTCTGTGATTTATGCCTCAAATCAAAGGGAGAATAGAAAAAAATTATGGCAGGATCTTCTGGAAATTAAACAAAATGTTAACTGTCCTTGGTTGGTTGGTGGAGATTTTAATGCAATCATTAGTGCTGAAGAAAAAATAGGAGGAGCTCCTATTTCAGATGCTGACACAGAAGACTTCCAAAACTTTATATCATCAAGCCAACTACTTCATATCAACTCCTATTTCAGATGCTGACACAGAAGACTTCCAAAACTTTATATCATCAAGCCAACTACTTCATATCAAATCTATTGGATGTTTCTACACTTGGAAACTTCCAAAACTTTATATCATCAAGCCAACTACTTCATATCAAATCTATTGGATGTTTCTACACTTGGATTAATAAGCAAAATGCTAATACTAGAGTTTGGAGCAGAATAGACAGAATTCTGATTAATGATAGATGGTTGCATCATTATACATCAAGCCAGGTGGAATTTCTAGTGCCAATGTGCTCAGATCATTCTCCAGCTCTTGTTTCTGTTGGGGAGGAGGATTTTCAAGGAAAAAAACCTTTTAAATTCTATAAAATATGGACAAAACATCCTGACTTCTTAGCACTTGTGAATTCTGTCTGGGGACAAGAGATAAAAGGGTACAACACGTACAAGTTTTATTCTAAACTTAAGAAGCTAAAACCTGTCCTCAAGGAGTTAAATAAGAAGCACTTCATGAACATAGGGGAGCAAGTTGCAAGAGCTAAAGAGGAATTGCTGGGAGTTCAAAATCAGATGAGTTTGGATCTTCTAAACCAGGATCTAATTACTCAGGAGGAAAAATGTATTCAAAAATACAACAGGCTGCTACAATGCGAAGAATCATTCCATAGACAAAAGGCAAATATTAGTTGGGTTGTGCATGGGGATAGGAGCTCACAATATTGAAGAATCATTCCATAGACAAAAGGCAAATATTAGTTGGGTTGTGCATGGGGATAGGAGCTCACAATATTTCCATTCAATCATGAAAGCTAAAAGAAAATATTAGTTGGGTTGTGCATGGGGATAGGAGCTCACAATATTTCCATTCAATCATGAAAGCTAAAAGACATCAAAATAGAGTGTTAACACTCTACTCAGAGAATGGAAGGAGGCTTACAGATTTGCCTGAAATTGCTACTGAACTTATTGAATATTACAGAAATATGCTTGGAAAAAAAGTGAATACTCTTGAACCAGACCCTGCAGTCATCTCTGATGGTCCCATTCTTATGGATAAACATAGAAATGAACTGGAGTCTCCAATTACCAATGAAGAGATCAAACATGCTGTTTTTACAATCTCTGATGAAAAGGCCCCTGGACCTGATGGCTATAGTGCATCATTCTTCAAAAGCACCTGGAATATTATTAGTACAGACATGATCAAGGTTGTTCAGGAGTTTTTTAGTTCTGGTAAGCTGCTTGGCTCTCTCAATACAACTACCATCACCTTAATTCCTAAAGTTCTGAATCCAAGCTCACCATCTGAGTTTAGACCAATTTCCTGCTGTAATTGTGTCTACAAAGTGATCTCGAAAATAATAACTGCTAGAATCCAGAAAGTTATTGGGTATTTAGTAAATGATGCACAGTGTGCCTTTGTCAAAGGAAGGATGATCTCAAATAACATTCTACTTGCTCATGAATTGGTTAAGCATTATGGTAGAAAACATATATCCCCGAGAGCTACTCTCAACATAGATTTGAGAAAAGCATTTGATACAATAAGCTTGGATTTTATTAAAGCTATGTTGACAGGATTGGGATTTCCAGGAAAAATGATTGGATGGATTATGACCTGTATAACTACTACAAAATTTTTACTATCCCTTAATGGATCTCTGCATGGATACTTTAAGGGGGCAAGGGGGCTGAGGCAGGGGGATCCTCTATCACCATATCTATTTGTTATTGGGATGGAGTATTTGTCCAGGAGGATGAAGAAGCTTAGAACTGATAGCCTGTTCAAATACCATCCTAGATGCTCTGGCTTGGGGATAACTCACTTAATATTTGCGGATGATTTGCTATTGTTCAGTAAAGCTGATATCCAGTCTATTAGTAAACTGAATAGTTGTCTTCAAGACTTCAGTAGAGTTTCTGGATTGGAAACAAATTCTAACAAGTGTGCTGTTTATCTGGGAGGTGTTGAGGATAATGTCAGGAATCAAATATGTTCTCTCCTGAACTTTTCTGAAGGTTCTCTACCAATTAGATATTTGGGGATGCCTCTGATTTCTAAAAGACTCTCACATCTTGATTGCTCAAATCTGATTAGCAAAATTTCAGAACAAATTCAAGGATGGCAAGGTAGGAGGAAAATGTCATATGCTGGAAGAATTCAGTTAATAAAAACTGTTATTATGGGGATTCAAAATTACTGGACAAGTAGTTACATACTACCCATAAGAGTTTTGCAGAAAATAGACAAGCTATGCTCTGATTTCTTATGGAACTGCAAGATGCATCTAGTGTCTTGGAGGGATGTATGCATAGATAGGAAAATGGGTGGTCTGGGATTATACAGTGCAAAAACATGGAATTATGCAGCTGTAATGAAACTGTTATGGATGATTCATACAAAAAAGGATATATTGTGGATTAAATGGGTGCATGAAAACTACATACACCAAATGGATATATGGCAAGTTCAAGCAAGAAGAACTGATTCTTGGATGTGGAGACAATTACTCAAGGTAAGAGACTTGGCTCTCAATAAATTTGGAGATAGAAACAATTTGCAGAGAGTTATGAAAGAATGCCATGATAATGGGAAAATCCAAATATCTGAGATATATAAAGCCCTGACTCACTCGACAACTCCTATTGATACAATGTCAGTACCCTAAACACTCAGTAATCCTATGGCTAGCCAACCACTCAAGACTGCTAACTAAGGAGAGACTATGCAAGATGGGGATGCTAACTGAAAGCATGTGCACCCTGTGTGCAACTCAACAAGAAACATGTAAACATTTATTTTTTGAATGCCAATATTCAGCAACTATCTGGAATGGAATCATGGAACGGTTATGCTACTCGAGGAGATCATGCAACTGGACTCAGGTGGTGAACTGGTATAGTGCAGAACTGAAAGGGAAGGGATACAAGAAGAAAGTGAAGAGAATGGCTCTTTCGGCAACTGTCTATTGGATTTGGAAGGAAAGAAGTTTGAGGATTTTTCAAGAGAAGCAGCACAATCCAGTCCAACTGATTAGGGAGGTGAAAATCTCAATCTTAACTAAGGTGCTTAATGAAGATATACCTGAATATGTAAAGGAAAAGATAGGAGGATTGTAATCTAACATAGATATGTTGGAATTCTTGTTTCTCACCGGAAAAACTGGTGAGGTTTGATGTATGTACAAACTTTACAAATTGGGAAATGAATAAAATTTTTCATTGACCAAAAAAAAAAAAAAAGGATTGAATTCCACTTGATATTGGACATCTTTTAGCCTACAAAGTTGTCATCACTTTTTTTAATATAATTCATTTTCCATCAAAAAAAATTATGAGACTGTCATCAGACTGGATTTCGGTTGGTTTTGCTTGATCTTAGAATAAAACACTATCTCAGACCCTTACTTCGATTCCGTTCCGTCTTATTTGGTTCGGGTTTAACTCACTTAGTTAAGAAATGAGTACTTTACACAAAGAAAAGTAGATCAGAAAATTAGTTGATGAATATGCAAATTAATGAAGAAATCAATGAAAGAATAATTCAAATCAATTGAAATAATTTAAAAAAGAGAGAGAAAGAGAAGAAATTTTGTACGTCTACAAAAAGAAATTAAGGATGGGTGTTTATTTCAGAGAACTGAGAGAGTGACCATTTCAAATAGTTTAGAATAGAAATTTGTTCAAACAAAACCAGATTCAAACATATTCTAAAATAAAACTGATCCATCAAAATTTAATCTGTTGAGATAGATTAATGGCCAACCCTACTATTGGTTGAATCTTACTGGTCATCTATATCTTGATAGCTCTTTTTATAATTTTCTTAGAAAAAGTTTATTTTATAAATTAAGCTGTCAGCTCATATCTTATTTTTCCATATTACCATTACCATTATTATTATTATTATCATTATCATCATTATTATTACTATTTAATGCTAAACTTTGTTGATATATACTATGGGAGAAAAAGAAGTGGGGGGTAGGGGAGTTAAAAGGGTGTGGGGGCAGAACCCTCGAGTCAATCCAAGCCCACCTCACCATGCTTGAAATAACCCAAACCTGCAATTACTCCTCTCCCTCCCCATTTTCCAATCACAGCCCCTTTTCATGCGTTCCCCCTCTCTCTTTTTCTCTCTTGACTTTCAAAACCCTATTTACCTCCTCCCATTTATTCCTGCAACAACCTCTCCCCACTTTCCCTTAGAATAATCCCACACCTATTATTACTACTTTCGTTATTATTTTATTATTATCATCAATATTTCTCCCCCTATTTAATACCCTCTGGCAAGCTCCCCCCCCCCTCTCTCTCTCTCTCTCTCTCTCTCTCTCTCTCTCTCTCTCTCTCTCTCTCCTCCCTCCATCATTCACTCATTCATTCAATTGTGACCCTTCTCATACAAAAAAACAAGCCAGATAAAGCTGCAGAGATAAAGGATAAAGATAAAAGAGACCCCCCCTCTTTTATCTCTCTCTCTCTCTCACTTGGTACTACTCCCATCACAATCTCTCTACTGTATTTGTTCACTGAAAAAGCCCTCTCCCCTTTTCCCCTCCTTTGCCTTCTCCTTTGTTTTCCTTTCCTGGTCCTAATTAAGACCCAGCAAACGGGGCCTTGCTTGTCCCCTTTGCTTGCCACACCCAGGGAATTCCAGTGTACTTTGAGTAGTGGGCCTTCACCTTGTGGGCTTTAATGCAAAAGTTCAATATAGGTATGGGGGTGTCCCTCTATAAACTACTCCTTGCCTTCAATTTCCTTCATCTCTTTGATAATACATGCACATATGATGTATTTATGATCACACTTCCACAGGGGCTTCTTGTTGCTTGCAGCTAGCTGCTCTGTTCTTTGGGAGGTGGGAACTGTTACTTGCTTAATTTTCTTTTATATATATTATTATAAAAATATATTTATCTTGTACATGGCATTAACTGTAAGGGAGATTAAATACAGGGGTAGGTGAAGACCATTATAAGAAGTGGTAGAAGAACTCAACACAGTACCCTAGCTAGCTAGCCACAATAGTACTAGAAGAGTTGTTATTTGTTGGGTTATAGATCGACAGAAAAGATCTTTCCACAACAAAGAGGAAAAAAAGAGGTCCCCCCTCTGCATATAATTCCCAACTTGTTGGCTACAAAGAATAAGAACATCATCATCATCATCATCATCATCATCATGGCTTCATCCAACAGACACTGGCCTAGCTTGTTCAAATCCAAGCCCTGCTCCACTCACCAATGGCAGCATGACATCCTCTCTACTCAAAAACCATCCTTCAACTCAGGTAATTAAACTGCTGAAGTAACGATCTTATCCGCTGGGCAGCTGGTGCATATATAATTATTGATTGAATTGTATTTCTTGAATTAGGGTTAGGGGAGGAGAGGAGTCCGGAGCCGAAGCCGAGATGGAACCCGAAACCCGAACAGATTTCCGGTATCCTTCGAGTCGATCTTCACTCCGGCATGGTCAACCGCCGCGAGACGAGATCCGAAAGATTTCGGCTCGCTTCAAGAAATACGGCCAGGTGGGCGACGCCAATGTATTCTACTGTTCCAGAACAGAAAATCAAGAAGCAAGGCACAAGCAGCGCCACCTCCAGTCGTACGCCGGCCGACATAACTCACGAGCTTCTCACGCCGCGCCGCCGCCTGCTGCATGCTCCGACCTCAACTGCTCCTTTGAGTGTTGCTGCCACGTCGACATCATCTTCGTCACTGTCCGAAAGGTCGACGGGTCCGATAAAATTTTCTTCGCTTGCCGTCTGTCGGTCTCACGCGGGATTGATGGAGGTGCACCACGCGGCGTGCGTCGCCTACTGCTTCGGTGAATCAGAGTTACTTTCAGAGCGCTCCGACAACGGAATTCTTGGCTGAGCCGACTGTTTACTTGCAGCAGCAGGGGTTTTCGCTGTCTACGTCGACGGGGGACCTGTCTGGGGTTTTGGCTGTGCCGGAACCGACGATTGGGCTCGTGCCGGGGCTGTGGACTGAGCTGATGATGGGCCAAGATGGGTTCAAGACAGGTGGAGTTGAGCCCAGCAAGACCGCCAAGATTCAAAACCCTAACCCTAATTTTAGTTACTCCGCTAATTCTGCTGCTCCTGCTTCTACTTGTGTGACTACAGAAACTGTTGCTGGTCCTGTCAATGAGATCCAAGGTATGTTGCTTCTTTTTAATCTTCTAAATTTGTGTAGACAAGCGTTTCGTTTCAAATAGGGCCTTCATCAAAATTTATAGTGGTTTTTATGAAACAAATTAAGATGGAAATGACCCAAATCAAATTGAGGGTCTCCACATGGTCCATAAGTTGAGTGATATTGAACGATTTCGCAATATTCGAGATTGAAATGTTTGATTGATCGAAGGGATTGGTGGGCAACTGAGGACTGTCTTGCCTTTGTATTGTCAAGTCATGGAGATTTCTCGAGAGAGCCTCCCTTGTTGAAAAAACTTTTTTTGTTTTTCCTTCCCTTCATTAGTTTCACATTAAAGCAAACGGCGCTGTTACCAAGATTGGACGTGTGCATGGCATTAAACAACTAATAACACTTTCTTCCTCGTAGGGAGCATTCGCCTCTATGAATTCATTAAGAATCTATTAATTATAAGTTTGACTATCTAAAGAATGAGTTTTGTTGGATATTAATGTATTATTAGGGATTGGAGGAGGAGTTGGTGGTGGAGCGAGATTGACGGTGTTTATCAATGGGGTAGGGTTTGAGGCGGTGACTGGTATTTTTAACGTCAGGGAAGTGTTTGGGGAGGAGGCGGTGCTCATCCATGCTTCGGGCAACCCGGTGCTCACTGATGAGTGGGGACGCATTCTCCATCCTCTTCAACATGGAGCTTCCTACTTCTTGGTCAACATCTGATCTCTTAATTTGGTAAATGCTCAATTTAGCTCTTTAATTTTATTTTATCGAGATTGTTTGGAGATGAGTCTAACCAAATGTTTTCTTATATATGCTTCATAATTTTGTGTTGAAAACAAGTTTATCATGTTCTCCCCCTATAACCATTTGTCTAATTAATTAGGATATCACACTTTTGTTAGTGTTGATCGCTAAGAAATAGAAATATACAGCAGCGATTTGTAAATCTTAATTATATTTGGAATAAGAAAAATTTTGTAAGAGAAACATAATTATATGGTATGCTAATTCGGGTTAGGATTCATAACTGACTGGTGAAACTCTTGTGAGCCTAACCCCTAAATTCCAACTTGTTTTATGTATAAGGCTTCGTATTTAGGCATTGTTTGATTATTTAAGACATGGAATAATATTTTGATTAGCTGATAGGATTTGGGATAATTTATTTTTTCTTCCTTTTTTATCCCATTGAAATGATTTTCTTTTGAAGATAAATTGTCTTCAATTTATGGTCTTCTTATAACAGGGTTGTATTCTCAAAAAAAATGTTAGCAGTAGTCCTTCTTAAACCCTTTTTCCCATTAAGCTTATACTATTTGTTTGCTGATGTTGTTATTTAATTTCTTGCAGGTTTAATTAAGAGAATATATGGAGAAAGAGAAGTTGAAAATGAAGATGCTTTGTCCATGCTTCTCCTTTTAGAAGGCCTAATTAAGCATTTACCTTTTTTAATTAAATAATTATATAGTTTATAACTATAATTTTCTAATGCACTATTTAGCCAGGTAGTGCCCTATGGGGCTTGCTCCATCAAGTTTATACATATATGAGGCTCTTCTTGCAAACTTATACATATCTTGTAGCCCGGAGCTTTATTATGTAATTGTTGGATTTCATGCCTAATTTCATGCTAATACATTGTCTCGTGCTTCTACTTCTCTCCGCTTCTGTTTTGATATAGTAAAAAGCTTTATGTTACGTAAAGCACAAAAGAGTAGATAATGATATCATTAATGCATAAGCAGAATTTTAATCAAAGGATTCTCTGTTGTCTGACGACGAAGAACTCGATCCCTGTGTTGTGGATTATTGGTTAAATAATCCTACCATAGATGTAGATCTATCGTCGTACGCTGGTCCCATAACACGAAATTGATCTGATGAATTACTACACATTTACATCAATACCATGCTGTGTGTGTGTTTGATAATCCCTTAAAGCTGGCCTATCAGGAGCAATCCTGACTTGCTTAGTTTTTGGTTTTTATTCTATTTGGGGAAAAACCCAGATTCTATCACGAATTTTTAGACTAAAATTTTGACAACTTAACTAGTTCTAGTTTGAATCACCTTTCCCCAATCCTTTTTAGATCTTTATAGAATAGAGTTACTCCTGGTCCAACTTTGCCAGACACACCCCAAACCTGATGACATATGTTTATTTGACCATTATCATTTACCCAGGTTTTAATTTGGATCTTTGTTTATTTCCTATTTTTTTTTAGTAGCATTTTAGCATGAATCAATGCCTATCAGTATCTAGTACATGAAAGTGGGCGGGCAGTTTGAATGATGGGAACATCTTTGATTGATGATGATAGAAAGACTGAAAGAAACTAGCTATAAGCACAATTGAATATGGGTCTTATCATAAACAGTTGTAAATGTAAACCACTACAGACAGACCAAAGGAAGTTTGACCCTAATTTGATCGAAGGGAGTAGGTTTGTCTTGCACACGGGCTAGGGTTTGTAGGATTGAGAATTTACACGTCTAGACCTGAGCCAATAGTACTCTATAGGTTCATTGACTGAACCCTAACCCTGCCTAGCTCTTTTCTTTTCCTCAATTTAGAGTTGACAAAGAGAAAGATTTCCTATTAATTGGTCTGCAATTTTATAAAGGTTTAGATTTAGATCAAGTGGAGCCTAAATGATGAGTTATGGGTCTTGAATTACGTCATTATTGGTTGTTCCTGATGTATTATTCTCTACAAAGACTTCCCCCTTTTTACCCTCAGTTTTAGCAAATGTCACTGTCAGCTGTTGAAATTTACCTGAGGTATTTTACACCTAAGGAAACCTCAACAACCTCTGTGAAAAAGTTAAGAGTCGATGAAGAGAGTTATACTTACATACATGCTGCATGCATAGTCCGGGACTGGGAGGGTAAATGTTCATGGTGATGAGCATTACAATAATTCTTTAACGACGTAGTTGGAATAATGATCAATTTGTCAATTGCAATTTGCAACAACAGCATAATTAAGCTAGCATCAAACTACATCTTCTGTTGCTGCACCAGAGTGCATAATTGCGTTCATAATGGTCATATTTATTATGGTTGTTTTTATAAAGCGGACATACCTTGAATAATTAGAAAAGAAAGAAAAACATTTGTCTTCGCTCACCTGTTGTACATTTCCTTGTGAAAGATTTTGGTGTCAAATCTCTCTATCTAAAGTGAGCAAGGATATGTAATTAAAGACACTTATCAACTTCACGTTATCCGAGTAATAGTAAATGTAGGAGCAATTAGTGAAACATTGGCAGAAACTACGGAAGTTAAAACTTTACTTTCTTAGCTGTTGTGAGTTCATTGTTTAACAAATTAATAGGCTAATTGAAGTTTCTATAACTAGTATGTAAGACGTGCTTTGTACGTGATGCATATTAAGTAATGATATGAGACTATAATATTTAAAGGTCATCTAACATTGCACTCGTAGGGTAAAACTTTTGGCGGGCTGTCTGAATGGTGCATTTTAGTGGGCGATTTTTTCTCCGCTAACGTGCACCCCGTCTAGTTTTGAATGGCGAAGAAGAAGAAGAATGGAAGCAAGAGGATCCTAAACAATGAGCTGAGAGACTCAATGTTCGTCTTCTCCTCCTCATCTGGATCCGGAGATCCCTCCTCATCTGGATCTGGAGCTGTTTTGGATGAAACAGTGAATACTTTGATTCCTCAAATGGAAAGCACAGGGCCTAAAGGAGCTAGGAAAAAGTTGTTGATGGCGGAGATTCTTGCAAGATCAGAGCCATTAACAGATCTGCAACCTCGATCCAACTCTGGTCTTCGTGTTACTCGTAAGCTAAGTAATTTCCCCCACTCTATTCTTTGGGCTGATGATGTAGAGGATGATGTTGAATTTGATTTGGATGTGAATACTAATCTGAATGCTGATAATACTCATCTGAATGATGCTCATTTGGATGAGAATCCTCCTATTGATGGTCAGAATTTGGTTATAAGTGATGAATCTGAGATTCTAAATCTAGATAAAGAAAAATCAAATGAGGAAATCCATGATGAAAATATGAATCTAGAAAAGAATGAGCAAGATGTAAGAAAATCTTTTGCTAGCTTATTTGCTAATAATAGAAAAAATGGGAATGGTCTATCATTAGATTTTATTCCTTCTTCCCATTCAAATACTGCTGCATTTAATGAAGAAGAATGAGGAGAAGATGCAGATCTATGGAAATTTGCCTTGGTTGGGCATGTGATTGGATTGAATGTTAAGTTCAGATGAATTAAGTCTTATGTTTCTAAGGTTTAGGGTAGAATCTCTATCCTGAAAGTCTCATTAATTAAACATAGGGTTTTTCTATTTGAATTTTAATCTGAGAAGCAAATGATGGAAGTTCTTGAGGCTGGTCCATGGTTCATTAGATCTAGGCCTTTTGTCCTTAAGCCATGGACTATAGACACTGATATTGATAGGATTCAAGACCAAATCTATCCTATTTGGGTTCAATTTCCTAACCTGAGACTGAATTTGTGGAGTCCTATTGGTATTAACAAGGTTACAAGTTTAATTGGGTGTCCAATCACTACTGATAAACTTACAGCTACAAGACAAAGACTGAGTTGTGCCAGAGTATTGTTGGAGGTGAAACTGCCATTAAATGAACCATTACCTGATTATGTGGTTATTAAAGGTCCAGATGGCAAGTGTTATAATCAAAAAGTCTTATATGAATTTAAACCAAGGCGGTGTTCTTGGTGCAAAATTGTGGGACATGAGACTCAGAATTGTAAAAAACATGCTATAAAGAAGATGTGGATTCCTGTCAATAAGAAACCTATCAATGATGCACATGCTACTGCTGCTGGAACAAAAGGAGCTGCTGATAAAGAAATTATTTTAGAGCATACTGATCATATTCATGTGGAAAATGGTGATAATGGATCCAATGCTGGACTATCTGGGCTTGGAGTTCAGATTGATCAGGTTCCTGAAAAACATGCACAGGCAGGTGTGCATGCACAACAAGGAGAGAATGAAAAGGAATTCTACAATAGAAAGCCTGGGGGTCTAGAGGTGCATAATTCTGGCAAGAGTGTACATCAATTCTCTCCTACCATTAACTCCTCTGGATTTTCTAGTGTTATGAGAGACCATGCTGCCAGAAGAGCCAAATCTATAAATGTGTCTGGGCCTCATATACAAACATCACACTATACTATTCTGGATTAGCAGATAGACTTGGACCCCTGTTGTATTGATAGGGGTGGAACATCTCAATAAAATGGGTCTTGCTATATGGAATATTAGAGGATTCAATAAGTCCTCTAAACATGTGACCGTTAAGCAGTTTATTCAAGAATACAAGCTTTCTTTGTTAGCTCTTCTGGAAACCAAAGTGGCTGAAGGTAAAATGCAAATGATTGACAACAAAATTGCATGAAATTTGAAATGGACCTCAAATGTTCAGACAACAAATAATGCTAGAATATGAATTCTATGGGATGAAGGTATTCTCTCAGTTCAGAGTATTGAAATATCTGAGAAATATATGACTTGTGCTGTGAAATCTAAAGATGCGAGATTATTATGTCTTGTCACAATAGTTTATACTCTTAATCAAATGGAGGGGAGGAAAATTCTTTGGGAAAAACTTCTTGTTAGACCCTAGAAGGGGGGGGGGGGGGGGTATGAATTCTATGGGATGTAGGGTCTTATGCTAATCTAATCCGATTTTATGCCAATTAAAACTAATTAATAAATTATTCTTATAAGATAGATATACAATATGTTACAAGCAAGAAAAAGCAATATGAACAAAGGGCAACATCCTAGCAATGAGATATATAGTGAAATATATGCGAGGATATATAAACTAACACAAGGGTGAAACAATATAGAGGATAATATAAATAAGCAAAAGAACAATGGTGATATAAGATATGAACACAAGAATTAAGTACGCCAAAGACAATGCAAACACAAGCAAATAATCACGGAGTTCGGACCTTCCGTCCTACGTCTCCGCTCCCCACTCCCGGGGAAAAATCCACTATCATATCTGGGTTTTCTACGCTCACCCGAATAACGTTTACACCTCATAATTTCATTCTCGGAGTTCGGTCCCCACGACCTACGTCTTCGCTCCTCACCTCGAGGATATCTTCACTTCACACTCGGTTTTCTAGCTAACCGAAAACTTTACAATCTCATAATATAACAAATGATTTGTTCTTTACATTAGATAAGAACTCAATGTAAGCTCACTCTCTAGGTTACACAATCGCACAACCTAATTATACTATGAATGTAAATACAATAAGCTCAATGGTTGTGTGTGTGTAAGCAAAGAGAAATAAATCAAAACTAAACTTAATATAATTCTAGCTTAATAACAATGATAATTATATATATATATATATAAAAGAGCTAGAAATAGAGTTTAAAAAACTTCTCAATAGATCAAGAGATTGAGGGAGGAATATATATATAAAAGAGCTAGAAATAGAGTTTAAAAAACTTCTCAATAGATCAAGAGATTGAGGGAGGATGGTTGGATGCTCAAACACCAATAGATAATCTCCTCATGCTCTTGTGAAATTGATTTCCCAAAATCAAACTCTCAAATGCTTAAAAGCTTTTTAAACACACTTAAACAAAAACTTAAACCCTTGATGAAACTCTTTTAAACTTGGTTTAAAACCCTCTCTTAGTTGTAGAAAATAGTTATGACAAAGGGGTATATATAGGCTTGAAGAAAATAACTCAAAAAAAAAAAACCCTCAAAAACCCATAAAAAACAGAAAAACAGATGTTACAGTTACTGTGCAATGGTCGGCTGCTACAGTAACAGCGGTTGATCATGCTACAGTATGCTCGACCGCACTGTTCACAGACAGTTTCTGTTTTTGACAGATTCTAGAATTTTGTGTATCTAACTTTGTAAAATCAATTAAAAATAGTAAATCAACTCCAAAAATCATAACATTTTGAGGGAAGATTCTAGACATGTAGATGAACATGTTAGAGAAAGAATTTATGAAAAATCACTTCCCAATTGAGAGAAATAAAATGTTTGAATACAGATAAACAGTTTCTAAAAAACTACTAAAAACTCGGTTTTGTAAATTCAATTGAAAATAACAAAACAACTCCAAAATTAGTAAAAATTAGGGAAATGTTTGTATATATGAATATAAGCATGTAAATGAAGAAAATTTTAAAATTGCATTTTCCAATTGTGAAAACTCATGTATTTTTTAAGTATGTCCAAAACATGAAAAGTTTTTTTTTTGGTAAATGAAAAATTTTATTCATCACCAATATGTAAAGATTTTGTACATCAAGAATCTCAAGAACATGAATATGTAATTGAGATAACAAATCAAAAAAACCTACAGCTAGAGATCAAGACCTAGCTATAACAACAAAAAATAAGAAAAAAAAAACAGATAGCAAAAACCTGTACACAAATACTGTGCACAGCTTCAATTTTATCTCTTTGCCTAGCATCCCAATAGCAGTATCTACTTCTCTTTGAGGATCCTTCACCAAATTCTGAACCAGGTTATCAAGATACCAACAGTACACCAGCTAGACCTGTACACGACTGTACCATAACCAGTCATGAGCACAGAATACTACAACAGAGCAAATTATAAAGACCTGATCCAATCAGCCATATTCCCAACAATGCTTGGAGAGTTTAGGCATATAGTTAGGATGTCAACTTTAATTCTCTTAACCAAACTCTCCCCAGATTGAAACTTCAGCTGGAAAATCCTCCTATTGCGTTCACACCATAGATGGTAAATAGTAGCTGACAGAGCTGACCTCTTGATATTATGCTTTATGCCTTTCTTTATTAGCTTTGTACAATACCAATTCAAGAGGGAATTCCAAGAACATGATCTCCTGCTTTATGCCTTTCTTTATTAGCTTTGTACAATACCAATTCAAGAGGGAATTCCAAGAACATGATCTCCATTTGAAATGAAGCCAATCCATGAATACCAATTCAAGAGGGAATTCCAAGAACATGATCTCCATTTGAAATGAAGCCAATCCATGATTTGATACCATACTTCCTTGGAGAAGGAGCACTCAAAAAATAGATGATCACGGCTCTTTAAACATGCACCAGTGCACATCTTACATTGATTTGCATTCACAATTCCTTTCCTTAATAACCTGTCCTGAGTTTGTAATTTGTTGTTCACCGCAAGCCAACAGATAAAAGAGTGCTTTGGATAGGATAAATTTCCCCAGACCATGTTATACCATGGAACAGGATTTGTTGTAGGGGATAGAGCTCTATATATTTCAGCAACTTTGATTTTTGAACTGTTTGAACTGGAATTAATTATCTGTTTTAGGTTGTCAATGCTACCACTCAGTTCCACAGCTTTATCTCTAGCTTTCAACATTTGTTTCCACATCCATGAGTCACCCCTTTTAGCTTGAACCTGCCAAACATTGAAGTTTTTTAGATATGTCTCATTCACCCATTTAATCCACAAGGATTCTTTGTTAGTGTGCAAATGCCAAAGGAGCTTCACAGCAGAGGCTAGGTTCCAGATAGTGGCAGAGAAAATCCCCAGTCCACCTTTTTTCCTGTCCAAGCAGACTCTCTCCCAGGAGACCAAAGGAACTACTTTAACAGATTGATCATATTTTCCCCACAGAAAATTCCTGCACAATTCATCAACTTTTTTAAGTACTCTTGCAGGCAAAATGTAGTTAGAGGTCCAGAAGACTTGGATTCCTAAGATAGAGCTCTTGATAATTTGCAACCTCCCTGCATATGACAACTTCCTGTGACTGCAAGATTGAAATTGATCTGTTATTCTGTTTAAAAGAGGTGCACAATCTGAATATGATAGCCTTTTGCAAATGAGAGGAACACCAAGGTATCTAATAGGCATTTTCCCCTCAGAAAATCCCAAACAATTGAAGATGGACGCTTTTACTGAATCATCAATCCCTCCATAAAAGATTGAGCATTTGCTTAAGTTAGCACTGAGACCTGAGACTGCACAAAAATCACTAAAGCATTGATAGAGCCTATTCACTGAATATAAGTCCCCTTTAGAAAAAAGGAGAAGGTCATCAGCAAATATTAAGTGGGTTATTTGGAATTTCCTGCATTTGGGATGAAAATTAAAGTTCATGTCCTCTTTTAACAACTCCAATCTTCTTGAGAGATATTCCATGCCCAGGATAAAGAGGTAGGGAGAGAGAGGATCACCTTGCCTAAGACCCCTTTCACCTTTGAAATAACCATGCAGTGCACCATTAAAAGCAATAGAATACTTAGGGGATGTAATACAAGCCATAATCCATCCTATGTATGCATCAGGAAAACCCAGACCAATAAGCATCTCTTTGAGGAATCCCCAGTTAATGGTATCAAAAGCTTTTTTGATGTCGATATTAAGCATGGCTCTTGGAGATATGTGCTTCCTGTTATAGTTCTTTGCAAGTTCATGAGCTAATAGAATATTGCTTGATATCTTTCTTCCCTTAACAAAAGCATTCTGAGCTTCATTAACTAGAGAACCAATCACTGATCTGATCCTATTTGCTAGGATTTTTGAGATGATTTTGTATAAGCAATTGCAACAAGCTATAGGTCTGAAATCAGATGGATTTCTGGGACATTGAACATTAGGTATCAAAGTGATAGCCGTGGAGTTGATTTCCCCCAAAAGCTTCCAGTTTTGAAGAAGTCCTCAATTGCCAGTGAGATTTCATCTCCAACAATCCCCCAAGCTGATTTGTAAAAGGATATACTATAACCATCTGGCCCTGGGGCTTTATTATCAGACATAGAAAAAACAGCTTCCTTGATCTCCTCTCTGTTTACTAGATTTGATAGGATTCTAGCTTGAGCTTCACTCAAACAAGGGCCCTTTTTAATTACATTTCTGTCAACAAGAGCAGTGACTGAGCTTGTACCCATAAGATTCTTATAGAAAGATATAAATTCAGATGTAATTTTCTCTTCATCAGATAATTTTTCTCCTGCACTGTTATATAGCATCAGAATCCTATTCTGATGTCTTTTTGATTTGATTACAGAATGGAAGTAGCTACTGCATCTGTCACCTTGAACACTCCACAAAATCCTAGCCTTTTGTTGATAGAAAGAAAGCTCATAGTCCAGCAAATTGCTATATGAGGTAATACAATTTTTTTCCCGCTCCATAAGTGCTTGATTCAGGGGGTCAGAGTGAAGATTCATCATCAAGAGCTACTTTAGCTCTAAGTACTTGCTCACTGATGTTACTAAAGTGCCTTTTATTTAAATCTTTCAGCTCATTCTTCAGCAGCTTCAATTTAGTATAGACTGAGTACATAGCATATCCCCTTATATTTGTTTGCCAGATTCTTGATACAGTAGGCAGAAAATTTGAGTGCTTAGCCCACATCTTAAAGAATTTAAAAGGTTTTTTTCCCTTTAACACACTCATCATATATAGACACTAATCCAGGGGAGTGATCTGAGAAGTTTTGCAGCAGATATTCCACATGACTAGAGTTATATTTATGTAACCAAACATCATTAATGAGGGCTCTATCCAGTCTACTCCAAATCCTAGAGTGAGAATCTTGTTTATTGTTCCATGTATAGAAGCAACCTTCAGTTTTAAGATGGGAGAGGTGACAAAAATCAATGAAGTCTCTGAACTCACTGGTATCAGCTTCTGAAAGATTAGTCCCTCCTAATTTTTCCTCATTACCAATTATTGCATTAAAATCCCCACTCAATAACCATGGTGTGTTACCAACTGTCTGACAGATATGAGTGAGATTCAACCATAATTCTCTTCTTTTATCCACTTGGTTGTGACCATATATGGAGGAAATAACATAGTCAATTCTCCCATCCAAAGATTTAATTTTGCAGGTAATCTGCTGGTCTGATATGCTATCAGTAAGAACTTTTAGAATATTTGGATCCCATAGTAAAATTATCCTTGCTTTACTGGTACTGCTTGCATTGGAACACCATTTCCAGTTGCCAGAAATCCTCTTTGCTACAGTAGAGATATTTTCAGCCTTAATTTTAGTCTCAAGTAGAGCTAGGAAAGATAGGTGGTATTGCTGCAAATGGTGCTTAACCAAGTGCTGTTTAGAGGATTTGTTCAATCCTCTAACATTCCAAAAGGACCAATTCATAAGTTTATAACACCCCCCCCCCCATCAATAGTAGAGGGATCTATCTCCAGGTTTGTGAGTTGAGCAAAAGAATTCTCAGTATTTAAGCTCTTTCTAACATTGCTTTGGATAAGTCCTTTGCCCTTGTAGATAGCAAAATCACCAAGTCTAAATTGATTATGACCAGTATACCCAAAATTGTTACCAGTTTCATCCACTTCATTGCACATAATCATAGACTTCTGAGATGTATTTTCAGGTAAGTGCATAGCATAGACAGGTTGCTGCTCCTGAACATGCACAGCATGCACAAAGTTTTTTCCAGCAGTACCCCTGCACATATTCAAAACATCCACAGGCCTATGGTGCACAACATGCACAGAACATTCACCCACTGTATCCTTGTTTATATTCAAAGCTACCTGATGTATTTGGGCTTGATCAGCATGACCAGAGATTTCAACAGCTTGAGGAGGAACAAAAGTTTGAGCTGCAGGTTGCTGCTCCTGAACCACAGGCCCATGGTGCACAACATGCACATAACTTTCCCCCACAGTATCCATATTTATATTCAAAGCTTCCTGATGTATTTGGGTTTGAACAGCATGACCAGAGATATCAACAGCTTGAGGAGAACAAAAGCTGCATGCTTGATGCCTTGCTTTGGTACCCACCTCTTTTGAACTTTCCTGCACATAGTAGTATCATGACCCACTAGCTTGCAGTTTTCACACCATTTGGGTTTGAACTCATAGATAACCCTCTGTTTAATCATCATACCCTTAGGACCTTGTATAACAATGTGATCAGGTAGAGTGGAAGGCATATGAACTTCAACAAGCACCCTTGCATATGCCAATCTTTGCCTACTAGCAGTTAACTTGTCCGTTGCAATAGGTCTGCCAATTAAACTGGCTATTTTACTTAGGCTTTTAGAATTCCATAGATTTAGTCTAAGACCAGGAAACTGAATCCATAGAGGATATATGCTGTCATTTATTTTGTCAATTCCCTCTTCATTTGACCATTTCTTCAGTAAAAAAGGCCTTGAACCAAAAAACCACGGCCCATTCTCAAGAATATCATCCATCTCAATCTGGTTCTTGAATTTGAAAAGGAAAACCCCTGGTTTAAGGATACAAATCTCAGGGATGATCCAACGAGCCCAAATTTTGTTCACAAAGTTCTCCATGGCCTTGAATTTAACATTCAACCCTAAAACTTGTCCAATTAAAGAGAACTGCCATATAGCATTGCCTTCATTCCATTCTTCCTCATCAAAAATCACAGCTTCTTTAGAGTTTGGAGCCACAAAACTCAGATCCATCCCAGCTCCTAACTTCCTGTTGTCTGAAAAAAGACCGGCCCAGCTCTTAGGCACATCAGGAGATTTAGAATTCTCATTAATAGGATCTTTTGCATTGCCAGTCACATCTAATGGGACAGAGTCATTCCCAATATTACTAGCAGAATTCAATACATCCTCATTAAGAGAAACCTTAGCAGATTTAGTATTTAAGACACTATCATTAATAGGGATGAAATCAAGAACAAAATCAGCTTCAAGATTCCTTGCAGGATTTATTGAACCATCAAGATTATTTGCAGGAAACAAATTCGTTTTCACAGGGATAGGATCAGGAACTGGAACTTCAAGATTCCATGCAGAACACAAAGATCGATCTATATTACTAGTAGAAATCAGATTCTGATGTTTATACGAAAGAGGAACAGCAGATTCAACCTCTTCAGCCCAAGATTTCCTCAAAGAATTACTTGCAAAAGATTGAGAACTTGAAGACATAACTATCTTTCGATGAGATTGAGGATCATCTATTCGAGAAGAGAAAGCAACAGTACCTGGATCTGAATTTAAGAGATCCGCCATAGAAACTTTCTTCCGCTCTCCCTTTGGACCAGTTGATCCCATTAGATCTGAAGCGGATCCTTCATCATCAACATCAAAGCTAGCTTCAATAGAATCCACAGGGGAAGGCAAGGAAGAATTTGACGCTCTTAAACCAATTTCCAGAATTTTCTTCTCATTTTTCCTCTTCTTTCTTGCCATTTTTCAAACCTCAGCGGGGGCGCAAGTTAGCAGGGAAATCGCCTGCTAACGTGCGCCAGAGAGCCCGCTCAATCTTTGGCCCAATAAAGTCTAAAAAAAATCTCACAGTTAAAGACCTTAGCCCAAAAAAAAACATGAAAAGTTGATATACATGAAATTTGATGTTTTGACATAAACACAACTTTGAAACATTTTCAAACGTTCTTATAGACTTAATAAAATATATAAAAAATTGTTATGAAGTCTATAAACTAGAAACATAATATTTTCACAAATATGCATATTCTATGCAATATTTTCTAAAACACAAATATGTAATCTCATATTTATAAACATGGAAACCCAAAAACATTTATGTATATATATATAACTATATATATATGCATAGAAACTAAAAACTTGTATGTATATATAAAACTATATATACATAGAAACCAAAACTAAAATGTGTGTGTATATGATATCGAGCTTAAAGTATTGAACACACATAATATAAATCTAAACTAATATACCCAAGCAATCTTGATCTTCAATAAACTTGACTTGGTACACTATGCGGATGAAGCTGAACTTGGATCTTGAACTTGAATTGCATAAGCTTCACTCCACAATTCCGCCAACCTCCATTTGATATTGTCGTTAAAGCGCTATTCCATCCATCCTCCAACTCGTTGTTTGCCTAGAATAAGTACAAAAATACAAACACTAGACAAACAACATTAGAAATAAATTGTTTGTTAAACATCATTAAAATAAGAAGGCCAACAATCTCCTCCTTTTTTATGATAACAAACAATTTACAAAAAGGATATATGCATAAAAGGAAATGAATATACAAAGTATAATATATCGTGCATATAAACAAGAAAGAATATACTCACAATATTTCTCCCCCTTTGACAACATCAAAAAGGGGACAAAAGAATGAAGAGAGCGAAAGCTCCCCCTATCAATATGCATGGGTGAGTATAACACAAAAAATATATATATAGGGATTGCTCCCCTATCAAAATGCCTCATAGGATACATAAAATGAATGCTAAGGCAAAACTATATATGAGCAAGCATAGATGTTAAACACTACTCACATACAAAAAGATAATGAGAACACATATAAATATATCAATATGAAGAATATTGTCTCATCATAAAAATTATGTATAAAAATAGATTTATGAAATCAAGAGAAGAAAAACATGAGAATCATGTAAAGAGTTTTCAAATGAAAACAAATCAACCAAAAGAAATCATAAATCAAAGTTTAAATCCAAAAACGTAAGACCAAATCATCATTGAAAAAAAAATCAAGAGAGGCAATTATATCTAGCTATTGAGCTAGTATCAACCCATGTAAACATTTTTAAACCCGGAGGGTATATAACTACAAACCTCTCATTTAAAATCAAAACTAATAGTCATGAAAACAAAATAATTAATCAAAGAAAAATTGTTTTCATATTCAAAGATTTCAAAGCATAATTTTCAAAACCAAGAAAAAGAAAGATAAAAACACTAAAATTCTTGGTTTAAAAATCAAATTTGTTTTGGTACCCAAGAATTTTTGGTACCAAAAATTTTAGGGACATGACCCCTATCATTTAAGTTCAAAACCCTAGGGTTATGAACCCTCTTGGGCGCATATGGTGCACTAGCACGGTCAAAACAATAATCTTGCAAATGACCCTTCCGATTATAATTTGTGCAATGAAAGAGATCCATTTGTTTTTGTGGACCATTAGCTTGTGCACAAGAAACATTTGCAACTAAAGATTATCTTTTAAAATTATTTTGCAAATGAGAAACATCATTAAACAAAGGTGGTCTTTTTGGAGCAAATTACAAATTTGGAGCATTTTGCGAATCAAAATAAAATTTAGCAAGATGTCCAAACCTACCATAAATATCATATTTAAAAATATGTGGTCTACTAGAAACATTTGGCAAATAAGATTTTTTTTTTAAATCAAAACAATAATTGGCCAAATGACCAAAACGATCACAATGATTACATCTATACACAAGAGCATGCTTATGATGAACAATGGGTGCATGTGTGTGTACATGTGATGAAGAAACTTGATGAGATGCACAAGGAGCATTGACATTTTTATGTTTGTGTGCATCATAGCAAAATTTAGCTAAATGGCATTTACGACCGTAAATAGAACACTTGTAAACTTTGCTATATATGTGTGCATAATGAGTGGATGATGACTTAGACTTGGCACACATATTCACAAGCTTCTTATGGTTGTTAATGCATATATTAAGAGTTGAATCTAAAGAAGAAATATGATTTTTAACATTGTTCAACTCATCATTAGGCATATTAGTATTAACTTTAGAAGTAGAACATAAATAATCATTTATAAAAGAAGCAGTATTATTTTGTATGTTCTCTACTTCTACCATGGCATTATCTCTTTCATAAATTAAGCTAGAATTGGATGAGGTCAATTTTTCATTTTTCAAAATTAACATATCATTGTTTTCTTTAAGCATGATATTTTCTTTTGCAATGACATCCAATTTTGACACTAGCTCCTCATGATCGGATTCTAAATTATCATGCTTGCTTTTTAAATCAATAAAATTATTTTATAATTTGTTAAAGACATACAATAATTTTTTACTAGCACAAGCAAGTTCATCACTAGACAAATCATTAGTGGTTTCGAACTCGCAAACCTCACTAGGGCTATCACCTAGTGCGCGTGTGCATGACGCTCCTTTTGAACTTGAAGCGGGATCCTCCAAGGCTTGTCGGATCGCCTCCAAGTCTCCTTGATGTTCTTTAATAAGTTTCCATAAGGTGTAAGCACTATCGAAATAAACAAACTTGTTAGACAAAGATGAATCAAATGCATTATGTAAGAATTCCAGCAAGAGCTTGTTCATAATAAATAATCTTTTATCATTTTTATTCCACTTGGATTTCTCCAATGTAGGCATAATATAAGCACAATCAATGACTTACCATAAATTGATATTTTTAGATTGAACAAATATTTTGAATCTAAAACACCATTGAGCATAAGGGAAAACATTGAATTTAGGAGCAATACTAGAATCATAACCTAAACAAGATGCATCATTCATATCCATAATTTTTAAAAATATGCAAGCAAGATACAAATGCAATCAAAACAAGATTAGTATAAAAAGATAACTTGGATCTTTAACTCAAGGCGATTAGACCTTAAATCAAAGAGCACCAAGCTCTGATACCAATTATTAGACCCTAGAGGGAGGGGGGGTGATTAGGGTCTTATGCTAATCTAATCCGATTTTTTGTCAATTAAAACTAATTAATAAATTATTATTGCAAGATAGATATATAATATGTTACAAGCAAGAAAAAGCAATATGAACAAAGAGCAATATCCTAGCAATGAGATATATAGTGAAATATATGCGAGGATATATAAACTAACACAATGGTGAAACAATATAGAGGACAATATAAATAAGCAAAAGAACAATGGTGATATAAGATATGAACACAAGAATTAAGTACGCCAAAGACAATGCAAACACAAGCAAATGATCACGGAGTTCGGACCTTCCGTCCTACGTCTCCGCTCCCCACTCCCGGGAAAAAAATCCACTATCACAACCGGGTTTTCTACGCTCACCCGAATAACGTTTATACCTCATAATTTTATTTACGAAGTTCGGCCCCCACAACCTACGTCTCCGCTCCTCACCTCGAGGATATCTCCACTTCACACTCGGTTTTCTAACTAACCAAAAACTTTACAATCTCATAATATAACAAATGATTTGTTTTCTACAATAGATGAGAACTCAATATAAGCTCACTCTCTAGGTTACACAATCCCACAGCCCAATTATACTATGAATGTAAATACAATAAGCTCAATGGTTGTGTGTGTGTAAGCAAAGGGAAATAAATCAAAACTAAACTCAATATAATTCTAGCTTAATAACAATGATAATCAAATATATATAAAAGTATAATTCTAGCTTAATAACAATGATAATCAAATATATATAAAAGAGCTAGAAATAGAGTTTAGAAAACTTCTTAATAGATCAAGAGATTGAGGGAATAGATCAAGAGATTGAGGGAGGATGATTGGATGCTCAAACACCAATAGATAATCTCCTCATGCTCTTGTGAAATTGATTTCCCAAAATCAAACTCTCAAATGCTTAAAAGCTTTTTAAACACACTTAAACAAAAACTTAAACCCTTGATGAAACTCTTTTAAACGTGGTTTAAAACCCTCTCTTAGTTGCAGAAAATAGTTATGACAAAGGGGTATATATAGGCTTGAAGAAAACAACTCAAAAAAACCCATAAAAATAGAAAAAAATATATTACCATTACTGTGCAATGGTTGGATACTACAGTAACAGCGGTCGATCGTGCTACAGTATGGTCGACCGCACTGTTCACAGACAGTTTCTGTTTTTGACAGATTCTGGAATTTTGTGTATCTGACTTTGTAAAATAAATTAAAAATAGTAAATCAATTCCAAAAATTATGAAATTTTGGGAGAAGGTTCTAGACATGTAGATAAATATGTTAGAGAAAGAATTTCTTAAAAATCACTTCTCATTTGAGAGAAATAAATATTTGAATACAGATAAACAGTTTCTAAAAAACTGCTGAAAACTCAGTTTTGTAAATTCAATTGAAAATAACAAAACAACTCCAAAATTAGTAAAACTTGGAAAAATATTTGTATATATGAATATAAGCATGTAAATAAAGAAAATTTTCATATTGCATTTCCCAATTATGAAAACTCATGTATTTTGTAAGTATGTCCAAAACATGAAAAGTTGATATACATGAAATTTGATGTTTTGATATAAACACAACTTTGAAACATTTTCAAACGTTCTTATAGACTTAATAAAAGATATAAAAAGTTGTTATGAAGTCTATAAACTAGAAACATAATATTTTCACAAATATGCATATTCTATGCAATATTTTCTAAAACACAAATATGTAATCTCATATTTATAAACATGGAAACCAAAAAACATTTATGTGTATATATATATATATATATATATGCATAGAAACTAAAACCTTGTATGTATATATAAAACTATATATACATAGAAACCAAAACTAAAATGTGTGTGCATATGATATCGAGCTTAAAGTATTGAACACACATAATATAAATCTAAACTAATATACCAAGCAATCTTGATCTTCAATAAGCTTCACTTGGTACACTATATGGATAAAACTGAACTTGGATCTTGAACTTGAATTGCATAAGCTTCACTTCACAATTCCGCCAACCTCCATTTGATATTATCGTTGAAGCGCTATTCCATCCATCCTCTAACTTATTGTTTGTCTAGAATAAGTACGAAAACACAAACACTAGACAAATAACATTAGAAGTAAATTGTTTGTTAAACATCATCAAAATAAGAAGGCCAACACTTCTGACATTTAAAAAGAGAGTTAGTTGTCCCTGGCTAGTAGGAGGGGATTTCAATGCTATAACTAATAATGATAAAAAATTAGGGGGAGCACAAGTATCAGAGTACTCTGAAACTAAGGATTTCCAAAACTTTATATCTTCTTGTCAGTTATTGCAAATCAAAACTATTGGATGCTATTTCACCTGGTGCAACAAACAGGAAGCAGATATAAGAGTATGGAGCAAAATTGACAAGGTGTTGGTTAATGAGGACTGGATTCACCAGTACACAACCAGTCAGGTTGAACTCCTAATGCCTCTTTGTTTAGATCATTCCCCAGACCTACTAACTGTTGGTGAGGAAAATTTTGATGGCAAGAAGCCTTTCAAATTCTTTAACATGTGGACTAAACACCATGGCTATCTACAAGTAGCCAGCTCTGTTTGGAATCAGAATATTGGTGGATATAACATGTACATGCTATTCTCCAAACTCAAAAAGCTCAAGCATGTTCTCAAAATTTTAAATAAGAAACACTTTATGCACATCATTGAACAAGTTTCAAGGGCAAAATCTGAGCTTCAGGATATTCAAATGCAGCTAAATTCTGATCTGTTTAATCCAGCACTGATATCAAAAGAAAAGGAGTGTGTCAAGAAATATACCAAGATGATAGAATGTGAAAATTCCTTTTATAGGCAAAAAGCTAATATCAGTTAGGGGTTACATGGTGACAAGTGTACTCAATTTTTTCACTCTGCTATGAAACTCAAGAGGCATCATAACAGAATTTTATCAATCTATTCAGAGAATGGTGCTAGAATCATTGAGATGCCTGAAATTATCTCAGAATTCATTGGCTATTATAAGAAGCTGTTTGGGACTGGAAAATTCACTGCTACTCCTAATCCAAATGTGATCTCTAATCGTCCTGTTCTAACCTCTAGCCAGTGTTCTGAACTGAGTGCCCCTGTTACTAGAGAGGAAATCAGGCTAGCTCTTTTCTCAATGTCAGATACTAAAGCTCCTGGTCCTTATGGTTTTAATATCTCTTTCTTCAAGTCTGCATGGAACATTATCAGTGAGGACCTTTTCCCTGCTGTTGAAGAGTTCTTCTTATTTGGTAAATTTCTTGGTTCCTTCAACACTACTTCAATTACATTGGTACCAAAAGTTCTCAACCCCATTTCAGCATTAGATTTCAGGCCAATCTCCTGTTGCAATATGATTTATAAAATTATCACTAAAATAATTGCTACCAGAATTCAAAAACACATGGGGTACCTAATTAATGAAGCTCAGTGTGCTTTTGTCAAGGGGAGGCTTATCTCTAGTAATTTCTTATTAGCTCATGAGCTCATTAAAAATTATGGTAGAAAGCACATTTCCCCTAAAGCTATTCTAAATGTTGACTTGAGAAAAGCCTTTGACACTATAAGTTGGTACTTCATCAGAGCTATGCTAACTGGTCTGGGATTTTCTAGTATTGTGATTTGCTGGATTATGGAATGCATAACTTCCCCAAAGTTCTTTTTATCTCTTAATGGTGCACTGTATGGTTATTTTCATGGTGCTAGGGGATTAAGACAAGGAGACCCCTTATCCACATACCTATTTGTCCTGGGTATGGAATATCTTTCAAGAAAGTTGAGCTCTCTACAAGGCAATAGGATATACAAGTATCATCCTAAATGTTTCAATTAAAGATCACTCATTTGATCTTTGTAGATGACTTGCTCTTATTTAGTAAAACTGACATGAGTTCTATAGCTAGATTATACACTTGTTTTCAGGAGTTATGTCAGGTCTCTGGATTGGAAGCTAATGCTAGTAAATGTTTAGTGTATTTGAGTGGAATTGATGAAAGCTTAAAAATTCAGATATACAACTACATGGGCTTCTCGGAGGGGGTATTACCAATGAAATACTTGGGACTGCCACTGAATGCTAAGAGGCTAACTTATCTTGACCGTTCTACTCTAATTGACAAGATATCAAGTAAATTCCAAATGTGGCAGCATAAAAGGAAACTATCCTATGTAGGAAGGCTTCAGCTTATCAAGTCAGTAATTCTGGGAATTCAAAACTATTGGACCATCAATTATATCCTACAATTCAAAGCTTTGGAAAAAATTTGATAGACTTTGCTCTGAGTTTCTTTGGGGACATAAAATTCATATGGTTTCCTGAGATACTATCTGTTAAAGCAAGAAAAAAGGGAGTTTGGGTCTATTTTCAACAAGGGCATAGAATTTTGCAGCTGCAATTAAACTCCTATGGATGATTCACTTGAAAAAAGATTGGCTACGGATCAAATGGATACATAAAAACTACTTGCAAACTTCAAATGTCTAGCAAGTTCAAAGTAAAGTGAATGATTCATGGATGTGTGTAGGCAATAAAAATTGTATTTAATCCATATCAGAGAAGTTCAGAACAAGACTGCTAAAACCTCACCTGAAAGAGCAAAAAAAGAGAAAACGCTAATATCTCTCAACCCATGTTATGAAGCTTGCCTTAAGAGCAACCTCGCCTGCATAGGAAATTAGCTCGCCTGAAGGCTTCAAGTTTTAGGCTCGCCTGCATAGCCTCACCTACCAAGCTCGCCTGCATATTTGAAGTTTGCATGCACAAGGCAAGCTCGCCCAATAGTTGAGAGCTCGCCTGCATGCCCCAAGCTCGCCTGCACGCTTGAAGCTCGCCTGTATGTTTGAAGCTCGCCTGCACAAGGCAAGCTCACCTGACAGCTTGGAGCCCGCCTGACGATCCCCTTGGGCTCTCCTAATGCTTGAAGATCACATGCATGATCCAGCCTCACCTGCACAAGCTCACCTACACAACCTCGCCTACAGAGCTCGCCTGACTGCTTGAAGCTTGCCTACATGATCCAGGCTAGCCCGAAGGCAAGTTCGCCTACACAGCCTAGCCTACAGAGCTCGCCTGGCAGATTGAAGCTCACTTGCATGATCCAGGCTCACCTGAAGGCAAGCTCGCCTGACAGCTTGAAGCTCACCTGCATAATCCAACCTCCCCTGCACAAGCTCACCTGCACAGCCTCGCCTGAAGGCCAAGCTCGCCAGCACAGCCTTGGTCATCGCGCAAGCCTGTGAGCCGCCCACTTGAAGCATGGGAGCAGTCAAATCTCTTGAATTAAGGGATTGGTTATCCTCATGATCGTACCCAGCATGAGAATAGTAATTTCCCATGATTTAAGAGATTTGGTCATGATTCTCCTCATGACCATACTCAGTATGGGAATGATCACTTCCCATGATTTAAGGGAGTGATTACACTCTCCTTCTTCTCTATAAAAGACCATGAGCAGCCATAGAGAAAGGATCTTACGACCCGACCTCTTGGAGAACGAATTACAGCGAACTCAAGACCATCTTAGACTCGAGACCAGCCTTGTTCTAGGCACGCCGTCGGTGAAGTCTTGGTCTTTGGAGATCGGACTTCTTGTCATTCAAGAAGACCGAATTCTTGCCATCTTCGGCCTACAAGCACAAACACTTATTTGGTCTTGGTTGATCGAACTCATCTAATTAAGTTTCTACTGTATATTGAAGCTTGCCCGCAACTTCGATCGGATCGTCTAAGGGAAGCAAACTTAGTACGAGCACCGAGAGAGGCGTCCTATCGCTACCAAAGATCCCACGTTAAATAAGGAGAGAATTCCCTCCACTTCTATTATAATTTTGATTCATTAGTTTGTAATAAGCTATTCTTATCAATACAAACGAGACTCCTATTTCAAGATATCAAATTTTACACCCTACAGACGATGGCGACCACAGTGGGATGAACTGTTTCTTTAACTAAAATGGTGGTAGCGTAGTTTGACAAAATTGCGGCGGGGACTACTGTTGAGTCCCTCGTGATCGAGTTCGAGGAGTACTTATCTTCATCCTCTTCTAGCGGCAATACGTCTCGCAAGTGCTACAAAGTTGCGCGTGTGGCCCAGACCCAAGTGGCCGAGGCAATCATGCCGGATAACTTCGCCCAAACAAACACAGGGGGTTCTATCTCCCCCAAGCCGATCACAGCCGAGCCGAAGGCAAAGGATGCAAGTTCAAGTGCTGCGCGAGGGGCCGTTGAACGATCCTTGCATGCCCCTATGCAAAAGGAGATGACGGTTCATGTCGGTGTGGACCCCGTCTTCGCCGTCAACATGAACGCTCCACTCTCCAAAAGAACCAAGCCAAAACACAAGGTTCCCAAGAGCCAAGCCAAATCAGGTGAGCCCACCTACTCAGGCGGGCTCTGCTCTTCAGGCGAGGTTCCCAAATCTGGCAAAATTCGCAAGTATGGTAAACTCTGCAGTTCAGGCGGACTTCATCAAGCTCGCCTGATATCCTAAGCTCGCCTGCAAGCTCAAACAGGAGGATTTCACCAAGCTCGCCTGATAGCCCAGGCTCGCCTGCAAGCTCAAACATGCGGATTTCACCAAGCTCGTCTGACAGCCCAACTTCGTCTGCAAGCCAAAATTCGCTAGAAAGCCAAAGCAGCAGCTCACCAGACAGGTGCAATGCACCAAACTCGCCCAACAGGTAAGCCTCACCAGCCTGAACCTCGCCAACAGGCCCAAGCTCGCCTGTCAGGGCGAACTCGCCAGATTTCAACACTTAAAGATTTTTCCAAGTGTTCTCCCAAGTGCTCTCTTGAGCCCTCTTCTTGCAAGCACTCGTTTGGTCTTTCTGACGCTGTGGGTTATCACTATCAACCTACATGGGATCTCAGAGGACGCTTGACTTGCAAACGCATGCCTACGAGGTAATTTCTCAGTGCCATTGCGAGAGGCTCATTGCGACGCTGCTCGTGCACTGCCGGTGTGCTGAAACGCCTAAACTTGGTGTTCGAAAGACTCTTTCAGCAACCATCAGAGACGAGACCCCTCCGCCAAAGACGCAATTATTAGAGGAGATGAGATTTCGATGATGTGGAGCTCCTCGCCGCAACTGTCAATGTGACGGGGAAGTCCAAGGCCATTGAGCGTGAAGGTATCCACCAACGCACTCGCGCTCAAATGGGGGTAGCCATTCCGTTTAACTACACACGCCTAACACTCGTCTCTGATGACAACGATGATGATTGCTCGGCAGTGGTAACATCGCAGGCTTCAAGCTTTATTCAGGGTGAAGGCGTGGAAGTACACATGAGCAACACCCCTGATGAGATATCCAGGAGACTTGACGAGCAACAAGCAACCATCGATTTCCCGAAGGAGATGTTGGAGCAGCTTCTGAGTGATAAGAAGAGGGAAAAAGAGAGGACTTCATAGGTTTCGCGTAAATCCATGAAGCATAAAGAGCGGGTGTCTACTCCTTCTCACTCTTAATCCGAGTCATCTAGAGGAGCGTCATCTTTGGATCATAATCCGAGGGACAAAAGGCTCGATGAGTTCCAAAGCCAACTCTATGCCTTGAAGCTACAGAAGCATATGAACAAGCTAGGGGCTATCAGATCATATCCAATCGAATAGGATACAGTCTCCTACTCGACGAAGTTTCAGCCACTAGACCTCCTGCAGTTCGATGGCAAGGGTTCTCCTATCTAGCATATTTATTACTTCCAGATGCAAACTGGACATATAGTGGGGAATGATCTCATCATGACTCGACTGTTTATTAGCACCCTCAAGGGGGTCACCTTTGAATAGTTTCGCAGATTAGAGCCTGGATCCATCACCTGCTGGAATGACATGGAAATTCTCTTCATGGCCAGATTCTTTGACGATGACAAAGAAGTATCTATGACCACCCTGCTAGCTGCAAAGCAGAAGAAGACAGAGTCTGTAAGAAACTTTATCAAGAGGTTCAGGAACCGATCGCTGCATACACGTGATCAAGTTTCTGAGGCCACTCTCATTGAGATATGCCAGAACAATTTATCTATTGACATCCTATCTAATATGGGTGCAGTCGTAGCTCGCTCGTGAAAAAACTTATTCCTCTAAGGAGAACAAGTCGAGAGCATGCTCAAACACATGGATGTTGAAGGGTCATATGAATTTCAAAGGGATGATGACCAAGACACCTTGGTAGTGGAAACCACCTCCTCATCCAACTCATCAAAACAGAGGGGCAATGCTTCGAAGCATCAGAAGCCCACGATGGTATCTGTCAAGTTCGCCAACTCAGACACAAATTGTAGGGCCGACTGCGAAGACTTGACTATTTTTGGCCAAAGATGATCGGTTATGCTTGTATGCGTCAATCGCCGGAGGACCTACATACGACGACAACTTCATAAACATTCGTAGTAGAGGCGGTCTACTCGAATGGGCAATGTGTCAGCAGAGGATTTTATCCTTCAACTCCTGCGAGGTCAATTAAGGCGTCTTTACCCTTCAATCCCGATTCTCGCTTGATTGGGGGTGGTCCTGGTTTCTCTGGGAAACCATGTACTACCTGAATTCTTCTCTCTGATGAAGTCATGACGATTCGAAGCTCGTCATCAATCAGCTCCACAAAGTTATCATGTTAATAGTCACCTCTGATAGTCAACTAATCTCACACGTCGATCCTCTTCAATAGGGCGACAGGTCCACACAAAAGTTATCATGTTAACAGTCACCTCTGATAACTATTTTTCTCTAAATTTCCCCTGTCGATCCTCTCCAATAGGATGATGGGACCACTCCCATTGTCATGTTAATACTACACCTCTAACAAAATCAACTTACCAATCCTCTTCAATAGGATGGTAGGTCCTCAAAGTCGCGCCGATCACAATAATTTCTATTACGTTGACGATTACCTCTAATAGCCGATGCCGTCATTCTTACAAATAGCATTGTCCGATCAGTCATCACACTCATACGTCCATGAACGACCTGATCTATTCCGAGCATTCTAATATCCTTAGAACAATCGATGGGTAATAGCCTACCATGCGATGGCTCCTATAACAATCAATTGTCATACTCATACGTCCCTGAACGGTTTGATTCCCCCAACACCGTCCTTCCCGCAAAAGGCGTTGTTGGTTGATAATAGCCCACCAAGCGATGTGCCTTTATCCAAATAGTGTCCTACCATACGATGTGTCGTTATTTAGGGTTCGTCTTTGCCCCAAGAGAAAACAAATTAGGGTTCGTCTTTGCTCCAAGAGAGACAAATCAGGGTTCAGCTTTGCCCCAAGAGAAGACAAGCTTCTCCTCAAGACTCCAACGAATATACGAGCATAAACTATTTTCCAAACCTCTAACTTGTGTATGAGGCTAAACTATTCTCTACCTTTGACGAGAAGTTTCTAGAGAATATTCTTAAAAGATAACCTGGCAACCTCCAACTAGTATACGAGGCTAAACTGTTCCTTACGTTTAACGGGAAGTTCCTAAAGAATGTTCTTAAAGGATAACCCGACAACCTCCAACTGGTATACGAGGCTAAACTATTCCTTACGTTTAACGAGAAGTTCCTGAAGACTCCTAAGGATAACCCGACATCCTCCCACTGGTGCATGAGGCTAAACTTCCCCTAACCTCCAACTGGTGCACGAGGTGAAACTGATCCTTTCCTCCAACTAGTGCATGAGGCTAAACTATTCCCTTTTCTCTGACCGGTGTATGAGGTGAAACTACCTTTTTACTCCGACAAGTATACGAGTATAAACTATTGCTAGTTTCCTCCAACTGGTGCACGAGATAAAACTGCTTCCTATCCTCTAACTGGTATACGAGTCTAAACTATTCCTACCCTCCGACTGGTATACGAGGTTAAACTGCTCCCTATGTTCTTAATCCAAATGCCTCAAAAGACTAAGGATAGAGGAGAAATCTTAGCATTAAGCCTAAAAGAAAGTTCTCGACAACTTACCATGCTAAGGGTGAGAGCATGCCTAGTCCAACTCAAACGGTAGTTGGTAAAGATAAATCAAATTCGTTGATAGCTGAGGGTTTGCTAAAAATCCTAATTGGCGATCGTTAGCAGCGACTAAATAATTCAATCTCATCGAGTTTGATTAGAAGGCGCCTCGCTCCGTCTGCATGGTTATCATTTTGTAGGTCTTCATATCCAAAGTGTTCCAGACCCCATACGACCTGATTCGGGTCTGAAAACTTTAGAGGGAGTTCTATAGATAATAAAAATTACCTTTAATCCTATCAGAGAAGTTCAGAACAAGACTGCTAAAACCTCACCTAAAAGAGCAAAAAAGAAGAAAATGCTAATATCTCTCAAACCCATGTTCTGGAACTCGCCTGCAAAGGAGTTTAGCTCGCCTAAAGGCTTCAAGCTTTAGGCTCGCCTGCATAGCCTCACTTGCATAGCCTCGCCTACCAAGCTTGCCTGCATATTTGAAGCTTTCCTGCACAAGGCAAGCTCGCCCGACAGTTGGGAGCTTGCCTGCATGACCCAAGCTCGCCTGCATATTTGAAGCTCGCCTGCACAAGGTAAGCTCGCCCGACAGGTAAGAGCTTGCCTGATGATCCCATTGGGCTTTCCTAATACTTGAAGCTCGCCTGCATGATCCATCCTCGCCTGCACAAGCTCGCCTGCACATCCTTGCCTGTAGAGCTCTCCTGCATGATCCAGGCTCACCCGAAGGTAAGTTCGCCTGCACAGCCTAGCATGTGGAGCTTGCCTGACAGCTTTAAGCTCGCCTGCATGATCCAGACTCGCCTGAAGGCAAGCTCACCTGACAGCTTGAAGCTCGCCTGCATGATCCAACCTTGCCTGCACAAGCTCGCCTGCACAGCCTCGCCAGCACAGTCTCGCCTGTGAGCCGCCCACTTGAAGCATGAGAGCAGTCAAATCCCTTGAATTAAGGGATTGGTTATTCTCATGACTGTACCCAGCACGAGAATAGTTATTTCCCACGATTTAAGGGATTTGGTCATGATTCTCCTCATGACCATACTCAGTATGGGAATGGTCACTTCCCATGATTTAAGGGAGTGATTAAACTCTCCTTCTTCTCTATAAAAGACCATGGGCAGCCATAGAGAAAGGGTCTTAGGACCCGACCTCTTGGAGGACGAATTACAGAGAACTCAAGACCATCTTAGACTCGAGACCAGCCTTGTTCCAGGCATGCTGTTGGCGAAGTCTTGGTCTTTGGAGATCAGACTTCTTGTCATTCAAGAAGACCAAATTCTTGCCATCTTCGCTCTACAAGCACAAACACTTGTTTGGCCTCGGTTGATAGAACTCACCTAATCAATCTTCTACTACATATTGGAGCTTACCCGCAACTTCGATCGGATCGTCTAAGGGAAGCAAACTTGGTACGAGCACCGAGGGAGGTGTCCTATTGCTACCAAAGACTCCACGTTAAACAAGAAAGGCATTCCCTCTATTTCTGTTGTAACTTTGATTTATTAGTTTGTAATAAGCTATTCTTATCAATACAAACGGTACCCCTATTTTGGAAAATCAAATTTTACACCCTACAATATGGAAGCAACTTCTCAAAGTTAGAAATTTAGTGTTTGACAAATTTGGTAATGAAGAAAACTTGTACAGATTCATCAATGGCTGTTGCACAAATGGTAGGTTTCATCTATCCTCTGTGTACTATGCTCTAATTCAACCTGCTCCTTCAGTGGACTAGTCTGACACAATCTGGAAAGGGTTTCAATACCCTAAACACTCCTTTATTCTATGGTTAGTTTGCCACTCCAGACTTCTCACATTGGACATGTTATGTCGTATGAGTATTCTGGAGGTTAATCAAAATCAGTGTGTGCTCTGTTCTAGATGCCAACCTGAAACAATTAGTCATCTATTCTTTGAGTGTCAGTTTACTGTTGAAATCTGGAATAAAGTGATGGAGTGGATGAGCTATTCTTGGAGATCATGTGATTGGAGCTAAATTATAAACTGGTATTCTTTAAACTTGAAGGGAAGAGGATTCTTGAAGATGATGAAGAGGATGGTATCTCTGCAGCAGTTTACTTGATTTGGCAAGAAAGAAATTTAAGGATATTTCAAGGAAAAGCTAGGGAACCAAGTATATTATTTCGGGCAATCAAAGTCTCCATCTTCTCAAAAATTTTGAATGAAACTATACCTGCTCATATGAAAGATACAATTGGGAGAATGTAGATTTTTCTTTTGATTTGATTGCCAGCCATTTTGGTATTTTGATGTACTATACATTTCATAATTGGTAAATGAATGAAAACTTTTCATTGACCAAAAAAACATTGCACTCGTCATGACTTTTTTCTTAGAACAACGAAGATGACTCAAACAGAGCCCCCAATCACCTACTCACCATGAATTTATTGATATTTATATTAGTTTTTCTCTCCATATATTTGCATACTTGTATAACTAATTGGTTAATGTTTTATTTTTATAAATTGGATGTGAAATCGGTTACGGATCTGATCATTTCCTCCAAAGAAAAACAATACAATCTTCTCTCTCAATTATCTCCGTGAAATATTGTTAACTACGAGGTATCCTGTTTACTATAATCGAGGGACTAACTCCATTGTCAAAATTCTCACTTTCTCTATTTTTTTATTTTTATTCTTTTAGTGTTTCCTTTTGTGCATCTGAGCATCTATATACAACATAATTTTATGCAACTCTTGAGATCCAAGTGAAATGTTTATGGAAGTAGATTAGTCGTGAAATAATTAGTGCATAACTAATAAAGAGAATTTGATTAGGTAGTAAGAGAAATACATTAATGCTTTAATTATGGGTTCATTTTCTCACTAAAATTCATATTTAATGCATTATTAGTAGGTTTAGAAGGGGAGATATCATAAATTACTTTATTAGTTAGGATGTAATTATTATATTGCAATAGTTTTTTCATGGAAAAAACTATTACGATGCATCAAAACTAAAGTGAAAACTCAGAAGCACATCAAAAGAATATGGATGAACACTGCTCCTTATCAAATTGTAAAACATTGTATAAAAATGATGGTAGGTCTTCGAGCAATACTATAAAATTATTAATTTTCTTAAATCTTCGGACAACCACATGAGCCTTTATATACTCTAATTGACAAACCACCAGAAAATCTCATTCCTCAATTAATGTGCAACATCGCTAAATATAATCCACAAAGTATCCAAAAATCGTGTGTTGCTCCACCCCATTATGGATATCTATAATTACCACATCCGCATCTTCTTCGAAAATTACTTTTCCACATCTAGTGTCAAGAACAAATATAATAGCTTCCCCACACCGATTAGAATTCTGCATGCTTAAAACTACATCGTATCCAAATACTATAATGAGTATATTGCAATAGTTAGTAATAATATTTTGATAATTTATATGCTATTTCTAGACTACACAAATTTTTTATACATCAGATGCACATATAAATTTGTTATAATATTAGATTAAATGTTAGATGTTCAATTAAATATTAAATTATCTTAAATTACGATATAATTTATAAATATAAGTTATGATATTATTATCTTATATATTAAAAGTATATATTTATTGTATAATATCTAATATCTAAAGTGTAATATTTAGCTTATTTAACATAAGAGACTAATATGGTCAATATTTATAATATATTAGTTCTTATGTTTAGTGCAAGAATACCCACAATGTAATAGATAGAATGACTTGGATAAAATTTAAGGAATATGATTAAAATGTATAATATATATTTAGTTTTTAATATTAGTTCTCATGTTTATTGCAAGAATAATTATAGTGTAGTAAATATAATGAATTAAATAAATTTTGAGACATTATTGGGAATTAAATTTTGGAAAGATAAAAGAGGCAACAAAAGTTTTAACACCCCAATCCTCTTTTATAAGTAGTATAGATATAAATGTGGCTATATTATAAACCTTGAAATTTATTTTTATTTTAGGGATAACATACATACATATATATACATACATACATACATACATACATACGTACGTACGTACGTACGCACGTGCGTACGTACGTACGTATGCACGTGCGTGCGTACCCGTACGTACGCACGTGCGTGCGTACCCGTACGTACGCACGTGCGTGCGTACATACATACATACATACATGCATACATGCATACATACATGTATACATACATACATACATGCATACATGCATACATGTGTTGTGTGTGTGAAATATGGGTATGCTTGTATGCTTGGAGCATAAATTTTATGCTTGGTAATGATGTGTCATATTCCCATCCACTCATCCAATTCCCAACCACTCTCCCAACCCATGTGAATGTGGGCTCTGGTTTTAGTGAGTGGAGTGGAATATTATGTCACCTCACTGCCAAGTATAAAAACTTTTGCTTGGTACCAAACATACCCATATATATATATATATATATATATATATATATATATATATATATATATATATATA
>NC_033798.1:114768877-114787101 GCF_001876935.1 Asparagus officinalis | reverse complement strand
TATATATATATATATATATATATACTATTTGAATCATAAATTTTATTCAATTCATTCTATTTATTACACTGTGAGTATTCTTGCACTAAACATAAAAATTTTAACACTTTATTCCTTGTTTGCGTCGGGAACAAATTTTATTGTAGAATTCATTATAACTGTTTATCGATTACAATGAATACAAAAGAGTGAGCCTTTATGCTTTATAAAACTACTCTTTACAACAAACAAGATTACAAGTGCTCCCTAAAAACACACGCATGAATATTTATCGTTCGCTATTTGCGTGGGATCTTTGCATGTGTTGGGGGTGTGTTAGCCCGTGGACGACCAAATCACAGATCCAAGTTGAATCATGAATAAGGCTTAAGGTCGATATTTCGTTTTAGAAACAAAGGCAGAAGTGGATATTTTAGCAAAATAAGATAAAACACTCTTCTCAAGATCAAGTCAAAACTTAGATCTCGAGGAAACACCGAAGGCTCTTGAAAGTGCTTGAAGACAATGAAGACTCTCTCTTGTTCAAAATCATCAAATTGCTTAAGTCTCTGCTCTCTCTGCCTTCGTCCTCCTTGGTTCCCCTCCTACATTTAGGTGGTAGGGAGTTATTTATAACCCCTAGAGACTATATTTGAAAATTGAAGTTGAAAAAGAATCGTGTCGAATGACTCTTATTTCCGAGACAATCGCAACTGTCTCGGAAGTATGGCTTACTTCTGGCAGTTTTATAACCACTCCTACCACGTTTAATTGTCATTATTCATGTGGTTATGACCGTGATTTTTTCTTGTAATGGCTCCCCATGTTTATGGATGATTCCTAACCGTTATGAAGCTACATGGACCGCACAAAACTCGAGAAAACTATTGCTAAGCTTGCTCTAGTTTCTGAGATAGTAGCCACTGTCTCAGAGACTATGAGTTGTCTTATAGCTTTCGAGATAGTGAACATTGTCTCAGAAACTATAAGTTTCTTCACAGCTTCTGAGAGATGTTCTGTATCTCGAACTTTGTGTAATGCATTTTTATATTGAAGAGATTCATTGACTTGTAATCTCTTTTGTCAGAGTGTCACAAAGAGCATTGAATTTTCCCTTTAGTTCCTTGCAATATTAAGTGTCGTCTGACGAGATAGGAAGCTTTCGAATCGACTCAAGGTGTGTCGACTGACACCGCCTTTCGAGTCGGCACGCAGGGAATTAGCTTCAGAGGTTGGTCTTTTGTCGAGGCACTTTCTAGTGTCTCGGACAAAGCCGCCTCTTCCGAAACAGTGGCAAGTGTTTTGGAATTCGATCAGACAAAGTCGCCTCTTCTGAAACAGTGGCAAGTGTCTCAAAATTTGAGTCAACTATCACCGTCTTTTGAGTCAACTATCACCGTCTTTTGAGTCGGCATCGAGGGGGTCTCATCTCAGGTATCATCTTGGACTTCGAGATGTCGACTTCTATCAGCCTTTGAGTCGACACATGTGGTGTCATCTCACTTCGCCATTCGACTCGACATAGGAATTGTCGTCTCATCTCGGTCTACATTGATCTCATCTCGACTTCGAATTATCATCTCGTCTCGGCCTCGTCTTGTACCGCATCTTGAGTCGACATTGATCTCATCTTGACTTCAAACTACCATCTCGGATCGTCTCTCGAGTCGATATTGATCTTATCTCGACTTCGGATTGTTGCTCGTCTCATACTTTCGAGTCGACATGAAGGGGATATCGTCTTGGGTCTCATCTTAGACTTCGAGATGGCTATCACCACCTCTCGAGTCGACACTAAGGAGATCTCATCTCGGATCTCAGCTCAGACTTTGAGTTGACTACCAATGCCTTTCAAGTCACCACGTAGGAGATCTCATTTTAGGGTCTCGGCTCGGACTTCGAGTCAACTACCAACACTTTTCAAGTCAACACAAAGGAAATATCATCTCGGGTCTTGCCTTGAACTTAGAGTCAGCTATCACCACCTCTCGAGTTAACATAGAGGTGTCGTGTTGTCTGATCTAGATGTCGACCGCGTTTTGAGTTGACACAAGAGATGTCATCTCGTTTGATCAAGACGTCGACTACCTTTCGAGTTGACACAGGAGGTGTCATCTCGTCTGGTTGATTGAGACGTCGACATTTACTCGGTTTGTAGGGGTCGTCGGATTGTGATTCTCATTGTTGATTTGGATCCTTAGTTGATATTTGGCCTCGGATGATTCTCTGTAACTCAGATGATAACGTTTATCGCTTTCCTTTCAACTTGAGTTCTGTGTGATACCCTATAGGCAATGTTTATTGAATAAAATGAATTCAAAGAAACAAGCCTTTTTATAAGATCTCTTGTTACAAACAAATAACCTCATAGAAACACACACAGAGGATGTTTATCACCCGTTGTTTACGTGGGATCTTTTCCTGTGCTGGGAGTACGTTAGCCCGTGGACGACCGAATCACATATCCAAATTGAATTGTGAAGAAGGCTTAAGGTTGATATTTTATTTTAGAAACAAAGACAGAAATGAATATCTTAGCAAAGTAAGATAAAACACTCTTCCCAAGAATAAGTCAAAGTTTAGATCCCAAGGAAACACCGAAGGTTATTGGAAATGCTTGAAAATAATGAAGACTCGCTCTCTTGCTCAAGATTCACCAACTAGCTCTAGTCCCTGCTCTCTCTGCCTTGGTCCTTGATTGGTTCCATGCATATAGGTGTTAGGGAAGTATTTATAGCCCCTAGAAGCTGTAACTGAAGGTTGAAGTAAAAAAGGAATCGTGTTGAAGGACTCCTATTTCCGAGATAGTCGCAACTATCTCGGAAGCATGGCTTGTTTTTGGCAGTTTCATAACCACTCCCACCATGTTTAGTTATCATTATTCCTATGGTTATGGGCATGATTTTCACTTGTAATGGATCACTATGTTTTTGGATGATTTCTAGCAATTATGAAGCCACGTGGATTGCATAGAACTTGTGTGATGCGCTTCTTGGCCATCCCTTAGTTTATCTTTGAGTTGAAGAGATTCATTGACTTTTGTCAAAGCGTCGCAAAGATCGTTGAATCTTCCTTTTAGTTCCTTGCACTATTAGAAGTCGTCTGACGAGATAGAAAGCTTTCGAGTCGACTCAAGGCGTGTCGACTGATATCACCTTTTGAGTCGACACGAAGGAGATCTCGTCTCGGGTCTCGGCTCGGACTTCGAGTCATCTACCAATGCCTTTTGAGTCGACATAAAAGAGATCCCGTCTCGGGTCTTGTCTCGAACTTTGAGTCGGCTATCACCACCTCTCGAGTCGATACTAAGGGGTCTTGTCTCAGACATCGAGTCGACTATCACCACCTCTTGAGTCAACACTAAGGGTTCTCGTCTCAAACTTCGAGTCGACTATCACCGCCTTTCGAGTCGACACGAAGGAGATCTCGTCTCGGGTCTTGTCTTAGACTTGGAGTCATCTATCACCGCCTCTCGAGTCGGCATGAAGATATCTCGTCTAGGACTTCGAGTCTACTAGTAACGTCTTTCAAGTCACCATGAAGGAAATCTCATCTTGGGTCTTGACACGAAGTCTATCTCATCTCTGGTCTCGGCTCGGACTCGAGTCGACTACCAACGCCTCTCAAGTTGACATGGAGGTGTTGTCTTGTCTGATCTCGAGTCGACACAGGAGGTGTCATCTCATCTGATCAAGACATCAGCTACCTTTTGAGTCGACATAGGAGGTGTCATCTCGTCTAGTTAAGATGTCGGCTACCTTTCGAGTCGACACAGGAGGTGTCGTCTTGTCTGGTTAATTGAGACGTTAATTTTTACTCGATTTGTAGGGGCCGTCGGATTATGATTCTCATTGTTGATTTGGCTCTTTAGTTGATCTTTAACCTCGGTATGCTTCTATGTAACTCAGATGATGATGTTTATCGCCTTTCTTTCAACTTGAGCTATGTATGATACCTTATAGGTAATTTTTGACGCCTACAGATACCTCCTCCAAAGTGTTTTAGCCACATTCTTTCATAGAGGAGGCTGGAATACTTTGGATATGATACGATCATACTTTAATTCGTTGACTTTTCCATCTTTCAATCTATTTAGTATTTTGTCGAATAGCTAAATTTTTTTTGGTGTGGCATTTATCGTCTGGCCGTTATCGAAATCTTGAACTGAAGCTATTATGTTGATTTGTGAATTAGCTCGTGTCGTTAAATCAACAATGAATTGGTCATCATGGTCAGGAATTTGTATCTGAATTATGATTGAACTCCTAGGGATTATCATTGGTCTTTGAATTGATCTGCGCCTAGCATTGACTTTCATTGTGATGAAAATACAGTTTATACTCATACGTTAATTAGAGTCTATATAGTTTAGGCTCTAAAGGCATTGGAGCGGGGAGAATTAGTTTATACTCATATACTTCTTAGAGTTTTCAAGAATCAGTTTAACCTCATGTGCCTGTTAAAGGTTCAAGGAGATGCAGTTTATACTCATATACTCATCGGAGTGTGGGAAGAGCAAGCTGAAAATACATCGGAGGCTCGTCAGGTTGAGCTCTTTGTGTGAGATTTGATTGTAGGGCTAGCTGTAGATGTTGATACAGCTACTATCTCTGAAGCCACCCTAGGCGCTCGAGTCACGAGACTAACTGATGAAGCTGATACGTCAATGACTATTAAAGATGATTGAAGATGAAGCTTGTACAAGCTTTATGAAGAGAAGATCTTCGAGTTATAAGAGTGAATCTGTCATCATAAGCTATTCATTATAGGATTTTTGGCAACTCTCAGCCATCAACAGATTTGATGAGCCTTTACCGACTATCGTTTGAGTCGGGGTAGCATGTAGATTATCTAAGTATGTTTTACATGTAACGTTGTGCTAAAAGAATGAACTCTTTTAGACTTAGTGCTATGATATCGAATATATAAACTTTTTTGTTTTCACGGGAACGCACCATGTAGGCTGTCTAAAAATCACTGTAAATAGCTGATCCCCCGTCAAATACCAATGATGGAAGTTATAATTTGACGGCTTCCAGAAGGTTATAATTTGAAGGCTTTCACGCAGATTGATGAAGGTTACAATCTGAGGACCTTCATAACAACTGATAAAAACTCTAATCAATAGCCTTCACAATTAATATCGAGAGTTACAATCTGACGACTCTCGTATTTTCAAGGGGCCAAGATGAAGATTACAAGATGACGGTCTTTGTAACGCTCCAGCAAAAGAGACCACAAATTGATGGTCTATTCACATCAAAATGCAGAGGTCATCCCTGCGTTACACCATCAAAACGCAGAGGTTCTCCCTGTGTTACTACATCAAAATGCAGAGGTTATCCATGTGTTATAACATCAAAACGCAGAGGTCATGCCCGCGTTCCCGAGTCAAAACGTAGAGTTCGTGGACTCAAAACGCAGAGTTTATGCAGAGCCCAACTCTGCGTCTCAGGTCCAAAATACAGAGTTCATGCAGAGCCCAACTCTGCGTCTCAGGTCTAAAACGTGGAGTTCATCTCTGTGTCCCAACTCTATATTTCAGATTTACAACGTAGCGTGACCTGTGCGTTCAGCCACCAAAATAGGCCAAACTCTGTGTTTTTAGTCTAAAACGCAGAGTTCGGGCCTTGAACGCTATTTTTCAGCGTTTAACTCGTTCAAAGCACGAACTGAATAGTTTCAAAACCGTTTTCCCCATGATTTGGAGAGTTGTTTAAGGGCGCGGTTACACCCCATTCAGCCCCACTTAGGAGTAAATTAAGGGGGTGGTTACACCCCTTAATCTCCTATAAATAGGAGTAAACTCAACTGAGTTTGGATCTTTAGATCTTGGAGTATCTGGGAGATCTAGAGATCAGCTTCTTCGGATCATCTTCGAGCTTCCTGCAGCAGATCATCTTCGAGCTTCCTGCAGCAACAAAGTTCTTGGAGCATTCCCTTGGCTTATAAACCGATTTTGGTTAAATCAACCCTTTCATAGAGTTTCAAACTCATTCAGAGTTATCAACTCATTAAGAGTTTTAAACTTGCTTTGCAAGTTCTCCATAACGTTAAATTGTGAGGAGGAGATATTGTTCCAGTGAATCAAGATATTCGGATCGTTAACGGAGAGCAAACTCGACTTGAGCAATCGAGGGAGGCACTCCATCGCCACCGTGAAGAACCCATAATTAAACAAATGGGAGAATTCAAATCAATTCTTCTCTCTTTTATAATTAAAAATCCAAATTATAATTGAGATTGAGAGAATAAAAATCAAATATATTTCTTTTAATTCTTCTTTTTACTACAAATTTTCTACCAAACACACCACCCGACAACACGTGTTACGCGTAGGCTTATCTCTAATTAGGGATTGAGATAATATTCCATACGCATGTAAGACATGGATTTTGGTTAGATTATGTCTTCTCTTGGGGTAGATGAACTCAATACTAAAGAGAAAGAATTTTATATTCTATCTCTAGGTCTTCTCTTGGGGCAAAGACGAACCCGATGCTGGAGAGAAAGAATTTTATATTATATCTCCTACTGCAAAAAAAACTCAAAGTGGGATCTCCATTTCGAGAATTTTAAAGGTGAAACTAAGAGTGTGATCTCCACTTCGGGAATCGAAAAGATCTGAATAACCCTAACTTTTATAGGATTGGTTACCCAAATTTGAAGATGAATTTCTCGTTTATCGAGATAAAATTCCAACTTCGGCCCTAACTGTTTGAATGTTTGACCAAGCGGGAATTTTGAAATGACTCTAACTGTAGGATGGTTTGATCACCTGATATGGGTAGAAAACTCTCGTTTATCGAAAGAAAATTCTGGTTTTGGCCCTAACTGTTTAAATGTTTGACCAAATAGGAGTTGAGATGATCCTACTGTTTAAATGTTTGATCATTCAATTTGAAAGTGGACCTCTCGTTCATGGAAGGAATCGAGAGGGGATTTTGGCTTTGGCCCTAACTGTTTAAAGGTTTGATAAAATGGGAGTTTGAGACGATCCTAACTATTTAAATGTTTGATCGTTCAATTTGAAAATGGACCTCTCCTTTATGGAAGGAATCGAGTGGGAATTTTGGCTTTGGCCTAACTGTTTAAATGTTTGACCAAATGGGAGTTTAAGACGATCCTAACTATTTAAAGGTTTAATCGTTCAATTTGAAAGTAGACCTCTCGTTCATAGAAGAAATCGAGAGGGGATTTTGGTTTTGGTCCTAACTGTTTAAAGGTTTGACCAAATGAGAGTTTGAGATGACCCTAACTATTTAAATATTTGATCATTCAATTTGAAAGTAGACCTCTCATTCATGGAAGGAATCGAGAGGGAATCTTGGCTTTGGCCCTAATTGTTTAAAGGTTTGACCAAATAGAAGTTTGAGACGATCCTAACTGTTTAAAGTTTTGATAGTTTAATTTAAAAGTGAACCTCTCGTTCATCGAAGGAATCGAATGGGGATTTTGGCTTTGGCCCTAATTGTTTAAATGTTTGACCAAATAGGAGTTTGAGAGGACCTTAACTGTTTAAAGGTTTGATCGTTCAATTTGAAAGTAGACCTCTCGTTCATAGAAGGAATCGAGAGGAGATTTTGGCTTTGACCCTAACTGTTTAAAGGTTTGACCAAATGAGCAGTTTGAGACGATCCTAACTATTTAAAGGTTTGATCATTCAATTTCAAAGTTGATCTCTTATTCATGGAAGGAATCGAGAGGGGATTTTATCTTTGACCCTAACTGTTTAAAGGTTTGACCAAATGGGAGTTTGAGACGATCCTAACTGTTTAAAGGTTTGATCGTTCAAACTAAAAGTGGACCTTTCGTTTATTGAAGGAATCGAGAGGGGATTTTAACTTTGGTCCTAACTGTTTAAAGGTTTGACCAAATGAACAGTTTGAGATGACCCTAACTGTTCAAATGTTTGATTATTCAATTGAAAAATGGACTTCTCGTTCATAGAAGGAATCAAGAGGGGATTTTGGCTTTGGCCCTAACTGTTTAAAGGTTTGACCAAATGGGAGTTTGAGATGACCCTAATTATTTAAAGGTTTGATCGTTCAATTTGAAAGTGGACCTCGTTTATGAAAGGAATTGAGAGGGGATTTTGGCTTTGGCCCTAACTGTTTAAAGGTTTGATCAAATGTGCAGTGAGAGTGGAGGTACAAATAATAGTAGGAATATTAACTTGTACAAATCATTCAGTGGGGTTTTTTGGTATTAAGTGGCTAGGACTTAACATGAAGGGGTTTGATAATCGTCATGGATCAACAGATTAAAATCTTGGATGTCATGTCACGACTTCAAGGCTTAGACACAGTATGAGTTTGAATGGATTTAACTGTGAAGAATTTTAGTGGACCCACCGTCAATTAATTTGATCAGTGAGGGATTTTATGGTGGAGGACCGTGAATCATTAAGTACTCCACAATTACTCTGTGGGAGTTTCGTGAGGAAAGATTGACCCGATGAAGTCATTAAATCTCATCTTGACGAAAGAGTGCTTCAGATGTCATAGTAAGAGGGTTTTAATCATCTTATAAATGATTAAATAGTCACAGTGGGAGGTTCTTAATTATGATTAAGAATAAATTATTATGATGATTGGTTTTTGAATGAATTATTCCGATGATTGGTTTTCATCTTGAATAATCGGTTTTGGGTTATCCTTAAAAATACTACGTGTAGTATTCTCTAGGAACTTCCTATTGGAATGCATTAAGGTATTCCACCCCCCAGCTCTTTGGCGAACCTAAATCCAATTGTATTTGGCCACATTGTCAGGTTATCCTTAAGAATACTAAGAGTAATATTCTTTAGGAATTTCCCGTTGTTGGAAATAAGGAAAGTAGTTTAACCTCGTATACCTATCGGAGGAAAGGAAGAAGTAGTTTATACTCTTATACTCTTCGGAGTTTTGGAGAAGCAGTTTATACTCATGTACTCTTCGGAGTATCAGAAGGAGCAGTTTAACCTCATATACCTATCGGAGGAAAGGGAGAAGCAATTTATACTCATATATTCTTTGGAGTTTTTGGAGAAGGATTTTATACTCGTATACTCTTTGGAGTATCAGAAGGAGTAGTTTAACGTCATATACCTATCGGAGAAAAATGTCGTCTTTATTTGGCTTCTTTTGCCATTATGACGCCGGAGTCAATTAAGACTTAGATTTTATTTTTAAGGCCGAAGTAAGCCTTGGTGGGATGAATAACTTTCTTGTAGTATGCATAGTATTTTGGATCTGTAATCCTCTTAGTCTCCTCCTGATCTTTAATAGGTGGTAGCTCGATTTTATCGTTGGCGAGGAGGTACTTCAATATGGCTGGAACTTCATCATCTTTGAAAGAATACCACTACGTTTGAGGCGACTGTTGTAGTGATTGTTGTCGTGATTATCGCTGTAATGTTTGATTAGCAATAGGAGCAATTACAGGCGCTGTCGGTTGGCTTCTCTCAGTCTTTTTTTCTTTTGAGAAAGCATTCGGCATGTTCACCGTGTAGCTTTAAATCTTTCTAGGTGGCTGAAGGCACAACTCCTATGGCTTCCAACACATCAATGGAAAGGTTGTTATGACATGTCTAAAGTATAAACTTCTCTGTAATCGGATCTCGGCAGTTCATTATCCTGTTATAGAAGCGTTTAACAAAATTGTCAACTGACTCTCTATCTTTTTGTTTCTCATCCAATAAGGTTCCAATTGATACTTCGGTATTGTCATTAAAGAAATTAGTGAGGAATAAGTTTTTCATATCGTCCTAACTGTTAATGCTTCCAGGTTTGAGACGTCGGTACCAATCGAAGGCGGCCCCATGAAGGATGCCTACAAATGACCGTACCATCAAGGGCTCATTACCAGAAATCATACCCAAGTGAGACTTGAAGTAGATCAAGTGTTGAGTTGGCGAGCCTTTCCCATCGAATGGCGTGAAATTGATCAAACTGAACTTTGGCGGGTATGGAATTGACTCCCACTCTCTCGGGTATGGGCACGGAATGCCTATCAAGACGTTGACCTTATCCACAAACTCTTCCATCATTTTATTATCTCCTTCCTCATTTTTCTTCAGAGGACGTTAAGGAGGATTAACCGAACCACCCCTAGTGTTATGGTTATTGGGAGGAGGATCAGCAAAAATATGTTCATCCACATCTGCGTCGCTATCAACTGCGTCGTTTTGAGCATGACGACTAGATTCAGCTCGCTGACTTGGCTTAGGTTGTTGAGACTGAGCCTCATCTGCTGCATGGCTAATTCCATCTCTGTTCTCATCTTACTCTAATCTCTTCTCGCTGCTTAGCCAGAGCTTCTTGCAGCATTTGAGCCAATTGATCATATGTGATGGTAAATACCTCCCTAGCCTGTCATACGCTGGACATCTTATCGTCGGAAGCGATTACAGAGTTAGTGTTCGAAAGCTCATCATCCGAGAACATTCTTTCATGCATCCTCTTGTAGTCTCTGTGTCGAGTTGCCCTTAGCTATAGCTATGTCATCCTTTGAGATAATCTCTGATTGACTCTTCCCCCTGGAGAAAAATTAGGGTCAGAGTTGGTTGAATGTCACTTTTCTCTATCTGCCATATTAATGGTGACCTTTGGAAGCTCATCATCTTGAACAATAGATCTTCTCTTGCAGAAACGCCTCGGCTTGGGCTTTGATGTTTCAGTAGAAAGTCTTTGGAATACAGAGACTCTTGGTGGTGAGGCTTTGGAACAACTATATTCAAATAACACTGCTTTGATGAGCCTCCACATGCACCATGAGGGCTTGTTTCTTGAACAGTCCTCTTCTGTGATTTATTCCTACCTTTAGTTTGATAGTACAACTCATCGGTTTAATGACCGGAGTACTCTATCTTCTATTGGTGTGATTGGACCTTGTTGAGATGCTCAAAACAACTTGTTGTTGACTTTGAGCGACCCAAGGTTACGTCAAGAGTTGCACATTTTGAACCACCCCCTTGCAGGTACGAAGTCTTAACGGGCTCCTGAGTTTCGATACGAACTCCCAAGCATGTGGAAATTAGAATTTTCCTCTCCTGGTATTGCTTTGACTTGGTGGAAGGATACGAACAACCCCCAGCATGATAAGTCACTTAGGATTTATTTACCGGACCTAAGCGTTCTGGAGCTTTGCCTCGATCCTCATGCAAAGGACCAAGGTGATCCGTCATTATAATTCTAAAGTTTGGTAGGTCAAGACTGACCCAAGGCTTCACTGGTGGCTTAGCAGATGTGGTTGCAACAGACGAACGATGAGCGGACATCGATGGAGTCAAAGGAGAGCCCTCGAGAGATGTCCTTTGTCCTAAACATTTGTGTATGTCTCGGATATGGCTCCCTTTGTTGAGACAGGTTCTAGTGTCTCGGATAAGGCCCCTTTGGCCGAGACACTCGCAAAGTCTCGGTTGAAAGAGGTATTCCGCGATTCTGATTTTCATGTAAGTTTAGATTTTGGGATATAAACTTTGTGAGTTCTCTGTGATTCTTTAGGCACCATTTCCTTCTTCCCTTCTTGTGTTTGTTGCAATAGGGCACGAGTACGAGCGACGTTTGTACGATGCTTTTGAACGCGTCCTTTGAGGGTCAAATGGGATCTTTTGATGAGAACACATTCCTCCATCGATAGTTTGGCAGAGATGCGAGTAGTTTGTCGTTGAGGCAACTAGACCACTTGATGTTTTCTCGACTCTAGATCCGTGTAGTAACGAACCCTATCAACTTGTTTCAAGGCCTTAGCCATTTGACGAGCGCGACGCTGACGTTGTTTCTGACGAGCCCTCTTCGTCAGTACCGGTGAGCTTTGATTCAATAACTCCTTAACTAGAGAGGAGTCATTATGAGTAGAGGTCCTTACCTTATTAATTGTCGGAGAGGAGTTGCGAGGGGAAGCCTCAACAACAACCGGGCGAGAGTCTTCACCCGTAGCCTTCATTAGAGTTGAAAACTGAAAAACCTTCTTTGAAGATGAAATCTTCTTGCATTTGCGAGGGGAGTAAGATCTTGAGGATGAGGATGACAGATACTCCTCAAACTTTACTTGGTCGAATTCATACTCGACCGTGGATTCAACCGAGATCTTATTCGATTGTAACATGATGGTCTCAACAACGAGACCGTTTGCTCCCACTGTGATCGCCAACGTGTTTGCGTTGGGAACAAATTTTATTGTAGAATTTATTATAACTATTTATCGGTTACAATGAATACAAAAGAGTGAGCTTTTATTGTTGGTCTTTTTGTTTTGATGATGTTCTTACAAACAATTTATAACTAATATTGTTTGTCTAGTGTTCATGTTTTCCTATTTATTATAGACAAATAATATGTTGGAGGTTGGATAGAATTTCTCTTCAACGATCATATCCAATGGAGGTTGGCGGAATATCGGTATGAAGTAATTGCCTATTCAAGACAATATCCAAGATCAAGCTTCATCCGTAAAGTTTACTAAGAAAAGCTCAATGTAGATCAAGATCATTGCTTGGTATATTAGTTTAGGTTTATATTATGTGTGTTGATACTTTAAGCTCAATCATATACACACATACATGTATGTGGTTTATACACACACACACACACACACACACACACACACAAGTTTTGGTCTTTGGTTTTTAAGTTTAAATATGAAACAAATGAATATAATTGGAAAATACATACTTGTTTCATGTTTATATATGATTTCATCAATATCAAGTTTATTTAAATTCCATGAAATCATGTTTTATTACATAGTATATATATTTTTGAGAAAAGATTGTGTTTTCGATTTATGGACTTGACAATACTAGTGTATATCTTTTCCCAGGTCTATAAAGCCATAGAAGAGTTTTCAAAATTTTGATTTATGTCAAAACATCAAATTTTAAGTATCTCAAGTTTTCATATTTTGGACATTTTTGTAAAATAAAGAGATTTCTCTTTTATGAGGTACAATTTAAAAAATACTTTTTATAACATGTGTATTATCATGTTTACAAGTATTTCCCAAAGTTTTATATTTTTCTGAATTTATTTGCTATTTTTAAAAATACTTCAAAAATTAGATTTACTGTTTTATTCAGGCTGATAACTTACTATCAGTCGACTGATAGAGTTTATCAATCGATTGATGAACTCGCCTAGAATTATTAAAAGTTTTTATTTTACGACTGATAAACTATCAATCGACTGATGAACTATCAGTCATATAATGAGATCTTCAGTCGACTGATGAGCTGCTAGTTGCCTGTAACGGTCAGCTCATCAGTCGACTGCTACTGTTTATCAGTCGACCGACTGTCTCTAACGGCTAGTTTTCTCATCAGTCGACTGCTACTGTTTATCAGTCGACCGACTGTCTCTAACGGCTAGTTTTTCAGATTGTACTATTTTTGGGTTTTTTGATTTTTTTTGCCTTGTGCTCTTGGTTTTTGGGGTTTCCTTTGTAATCCTATATATACCCCCTCATACCTTAGTTCTATAAAAATCAAGAAAAGTTTTAAAAGAGATTTAAAAACAAGTTTAAGGGTGTTTTTGTTTGTTTTTACAAAGTTTGGTTTGTGAAAAAATTTTCACAAGAGCTTGATCATCAATTGTGTTTGGGCATTCAACTCATCTCTCTCTCTCTCTCTCTCTCTCTCTCTCTCTCTCTCTCTCTCTCTTCATTATATAGAAGTTTCCTTAAAACCAATTCTAGCTATTTATTATTTTTGATCTTAATTTCCATAAGCTAGATTTTACATTGAGTTTAGTTTGATTTTTACTCTTTGTTTACACACACAACCATTGAGCTTATTATATTTGCATACATAGTATAATTTGGGGTTATGGGTTTGTGACTTAGAGAGTGAGCTTCCATTGTGTTCTCATCCATAGTAGAGAACAAACATTAGTTGTATTGATCCTAATTGTGAAGATTCACTTTGTATTGCTCAAGTACACCAAGAGGAGTGTAAAGGTAAGAGACGTGGTCGGTCCCAAGAGGAGTGGCGTCGATAATAAAACCTAGTGAGAGATAGTAATTCCGAGCACTTGAGAGTGACACGTGAGAGGCCAACACTTGATGTGATATTTTTATAGTTGTATTATGAGTTATTGTAAACGTTGATCGGTGAGCGTTGAAAACCGATATTGTGTGGTGTAAACATTTTCAGGTGAGCATCAAAAACCCGGTGTGATAGTGGATTTCTCCCCGGGAGTGGGGAGCGGATACGTAAGACGTAAGGTCCAAACTCTGTGATCATTTCTTGTGTGTTTGAGTTTGGCTTGTGCACTTATATTTTGTTTATCTCAATCTCCATTCTCTCATTGTTTAACTTATCCACTATATTATTTGTATTTGTTTATAGTTTACTTACTCTTGTTTGTATATCCTTACATATATATCTTGTTACATATCTAATATTCTAGGATATTTGTTAATTAGTTTTAATTTAAAAATCTGATTAGATTAGTATAAACCCTATTCACACACACCCCCCCCCCTCTAGGGTTCTTTCCTAGTAGCATTAGGGTCTAATATCTATGCTTTGTAAAACTACTCTTTACAACAAAACAAGATTATAAGTGCTCCCTAGAAACACACGTAGGAACGTTTATCGTTCGCTGCTTGCATGAGATCTTTGCATGTGTCGGGGGTGCGTTAACCCATGGACGACCAAATCATAGATCCAAGTTAAATCGTGAAGAAGGCTTAAGATTGATATTTTATTTTAGAAACAAAGACAGAAGTGGATATCTTAGCAAAGTAAGATAAAACACTCTTCTCAAGATCAAGCCAAAACTTAGATCTCGAGGAAACACCAAAGGCTCTTGAAAGTGCTTGAAGATAATGAAGACTCTCTCTTGCTCAAAATCATCAAATTGCTTAAGTCTTTGCTCTCTCTGTCTTCGTCCTCCTTAGTTCCCCTCCTGCCTTTAGGTGGTAGGGGGTTATTTATAACCCCTAGATACTGTAACTGGAGGTTGAAGTCGAAAAAGAATCGTGTCGAATGACTCCTATTTTTGAGACAGTCGCAACTATCTTGGAAGCATGGCTTGCTTCTGGCAGTTTCATAACCACTCCCACCATATTTAATTGCTATTATTCCTGTGATTATGGGTGTGATTTTGCTTATAACGGCTCCCCCACGTTTATGGATGATCCCCAACCGTTATGAAGCCACGTGGACCGTACAAAACTCGAGAAAATTATTGCTAAGCTCGCTCTAGTTTTCGAGACAGTCGTCATTATCTTAGAGACTATGAGTTGTCTCATAGCATCCGAGACAGCGAACACTATCTCGAAAACTATAAGTTTCTTCATAGCTTCCGAGGCATGTTCTGTGTCTCGAACTTTGTGTAATGAATTTTTATATTGAAGAGATTTATTGACTTGTGATCTCTTTTGTCAGAGTGTCGCAAAGAGCGTTAAATCTTCCCTTTAGTTCCTTGCAATATTAATGGGAGTCGTCTGATGAGATAGAAAGCTTTCGAGTCGACTCAAGGCATGTCGACTGACATCGCCTTTCGAGTCGGCATGAAGGGACTTGGCTTCGGAAGTTGGTTTTTTGCCGAGACACTTGCTAGTGTCTCAGACAAAGTCGCCTCTTCTGAAACAGTGTCAAGTATCTCAAAATTCGAGTCGACTATCGCCGTCTTTCGAGTTGGCATGGAGGGGGTCTCGTCTCAGGTATCGTCTTGGACTTTAAGATGTCGACTTCTATTGGGCTTCGAGTCGACACATGAGGTGTCGTCTCAGTTCACCATTTGAGTTGACATAGGAATTGTCGTCTCATCTCGGTCTACATTGATCTCATCTCGACTTCGAATTGTCGTCTCATCTCGGTCTCGTCTCATACCGCATATCGAGTCGACATTAATCTGATCTCGACTTCAAACTATCATCTTGTCTCAGTCTCGTCTTGTAACGCATCTCGAGTTGACATTAATTTGGTCTCGACTTCAAACTATCGTCTCATCTCGGTCTCGTCTCGGATCGTCTCGGATCGTCTCTCGAGTCGACATTGATCTTATCTCGACTTCGAACAGTTGCTCATCTTGGACTTTCGAGTCGACGCGAAGGGGATCTCATCTCAGATCTCGTCTCGGACTTCGAGTCGACTATCACCACCTCTCGAGTCGACACTAAGGAGATCTCATCTTAGGTCTCGGCTCAAACTTCGAGTCGACTACCAATGCCTTTCAAGTCACCACGAAGGAGATCTCATTTAAGGTCTCGGCTCGGACTTCGAGTCGACTACCGACGCCTTTCAAGTCGACACGAAGGAGATTTCATCTCGAGTCTCGTCTCGGACTTCGAGTCAGCTATCACCACCTCTCAAGTTGACATGGAGGTGTCGTCTTGTCTGATCGAGATGTCAACCGCCTTTTGAGTCGACACAAGAGGTGTCATCTCGTCTGATCAAGACGTAGGCTACCTTTCGAGTCGACACAGGAGGTGTCATCTCGTCTGGTTGATTGAGACACCGACCTTTACTCGGTTTGCATGGGTCGTCGGATTATGATTCCCATTGTTGATTTGGATCCTTAGTTGATCTTTAGCATCGGATGATTCTCTATAACTTAGATGGTGATGTTTATCGCTTTCCTTTCAACTTGAGCTATGTGTGATACCCTATAAGCAATTTTTGACGCCTACATTCCTCTTTTATAAGTAGTGTATTGTTAGTCAGCCCAGTTTCCTAAATGTAAGTGTCCTGCCAAATATGTAGGCCTAATTTAGTCCAAGAACTTTTGTCATGTTGAATTATTATTGTCGTCGTGAAATACATATGAACCAAGGGGGGAAATGTACCCAAAAAATTAAAATAAAAAACCACATATCAACTATTGATGTATGGAATCACACTGTTAAATAGAGGAGTGATTGAGTTGAAGGAGGTCCTCTAACTCTCTAATTGTCTGGTTCAAGTAACAAATTGTAAGAGGGCGGGGTCTGATTCCCCGGCTGTTCTTCCGACGATCAAACCAGTAAGTTGCTTGTGAGGAGAAGTAAAATGGACTGTAGTAGTTCTTAAGCACAAAGAGTAGTAGCCAAGAACTTACCTTGTAATTAAAAATAGTATCTCTTTTTACAGTAGGGGCAAGAGGATAGAAGAGTAATTTCTGCCAATCATGGACTGGCGGCCACATCAGTCTCAACTTTACAGGTGTCGGCCAATGAGTGGAGAAGAGGTCATTTCGGTGTTAATATGAAGTGATCGCGAGTGTGCGGTGCCGACATGATACGATGTGTTATAAATATTATTGGAGGCAGAGGAATGATAGCGCCCATAATGCATTTAATGGTATTTATTGTGAGGTGATTGGTCAGTAGTGAACAAGAGGGGGCTCGAGGCTCAAGGTATTTCGTCGCCTTTCTACTCGTCGAATGATCGAGAAGTACTACCTTTTGAGTCGCTCTCGCAAGGTGTCGACCGATGAGTCGGCTGAGTGGAGTGATTAGGCAGTCGACTTAACCAGGGGTTAATGTGTAATGCCTTTCGGATCGTCAACATGTGAGGCCTTTTGAGTAGCATACATGTGACGACTTTCGAGTCGTTCACGCGAGATGCCGGTATGTCGAGACGACGGAGCTAGGCCTCTGATTGTCTTAAAATGTTGACTTGCTTATGCATAACGTGAGACACTTATCTATCAATGATTAGAAATTGTTTTCTATCATTTGAAAGGACTTCATGATCTATCACTTGCAGTAAATATCACCTTTTAACTCTAACCCTGGGTCTTAGAATTCGTGGGCTTGACCTGATCCGGACGGGCCTTCAGAATGGTGGGCTTAAACATGTGAACTAATTTCATGCCATGCAACTTTAAAATAATATATTTAAAAAAACAACTTAACACAAAGATGGAAAATCCTCTCATACGAGCTGATCATCAGCGGTTTTCACCACCTACGGCAAATCTTAAGGACTAAGAAATTAATAATTGTTTCCAAATACGTTTCAAAACAGCGTTATGATCGAGTATTGAACTCGTCCACTGTGTGATCATTTCCTCTTTGCCATTTCACACGTGCGCCCACACCACCGAAAAGTCCATCAGTCATTCAGGAAAAAGATAGCGCACCAAAAAAAGACGTACGCAAGCGTTACCTTTGGCCCCACGTCAGCATCTGCACAGTTGCACAATTTTTTTTAGATGGTTGCACACGTTTGCACGTTGGTATTACGTAAGAGATTAGTAAACATTCAAACCTCGTGCCCCGCTTTTTTGAGGAAACCTATGAAGAAAATTTATACTTTTCCGGTTTTCCCCCGTTAT